>NC_133658.1:872947999-873291024 GCF_037893015.1 Macrotis lagotis | reverse complement strand
CCCGGCCGTCCGCACAGCCCCTGGCGACGCGCCGGGCCGGGCCGGGCCTGCTGGGGCACGGAGAACCGAGACAGCCCCCTGGCAGGGGGCGCAGACAGCGGGCAGCGGCCGAGGTAGGGGCCGCGCCGGCTGGGCCTGCACGGCCGGGGGCGCAGGCCGCCGCACAGCTGGACCAGTTCAGTGCAGAAGACAAGTATTTTTTAAATGCTGAGAGCTGAGCTACAAAAAAAAATTACCCCTCAGGAAATTCATCTTTTATTAAGAGGAATCAACATGAACTCAAATAAAATACGTATCCGGAGTGTCTTCTTGGGAGAGGACGCAAGCAAATAAGGCAATCAAGATAAGTCTTATAAGGGAGGGTACTTGTGCTGAGCTTCAAGTCATTCCATCAGTAAGCATTTATTTAAAAGCCTTGAGTAAGCTCTAGCAGTATAAAAGGCAAGCAGTAGCATGCCGGGGATTCCCAAAGAGAAAAGTAAAGGGAGAGAATAGCTTGTCCAAGAACTCATTGGGGGAGGGAGGAGAAAAGGGAATAGCATATAAGGGAAATCTCACCCAAGCCAGTTTGGCTGGAATGAAGAGTTTGAGAAGAATAAATATAGAGCGGCTAGGTGGTGCAGTGGATAGAGCACCAGCCCTGGAGTCCGGAGGACCTGAGTTCAAATGCGGCCCCAGACACTTAATAATTACCTAGCTGTGTGGCCTTGGGCAAGCCACTTAACCCCATTGCCTTGGGGGGGGGGGGGGGGCAGGGAGAAATAATGAACCTGAATTGGGATGATGTCGGTATTTGCAGAGAGAAGAGGAAACATACAAAATATATCTTGAAGGCAGAGTTTACAGTAGAGGGGAAAGTGCAGATGACTCTAAAATTGTATACCTGAGTAACTAGAAGGATGGTTACCTTCAACAAAAAGTTACGGAACATTAAAAAGTTTCTGTACTAAGAAAACCAATGCAGCTAAAATTAGGTGAAAAGTGGGAAATTGGGGGAGGAAAAAATCTTTGCAGCAGCTTTTTTTGATAAAGCTTTCAATTCTAAACTATATATATGGAATCAACTCAAATTTATAAGAGTAAGCTTTCCCAACTGATAAATTGTCAAAGGTCAAATAGTCAAAAATTGCCAATGTGAATAGTCAGTTTTCAGAAAAAGAAGTCTAAGCTTATTGATAGCCTTGTGAAAAAAATTGTTTAAACTACTAATGAGAGAAATGGGTGAATTATAACCAGTTGCTACAAGGAATAAAAAAGTATGGAAATTGGCTTTCGTTTGAAAGGTGAAAGCAACACAAGAGAATCTGATTTCTGTTAGCTACTGGACCTCTTGATTATGGACCACCAAAATCAAAACAGATCACTTCACCTCTACTGGAAGCCAGAAAACTATATAGAACCTGTCGAGAAAGAGAACTATTTGGAAAAGTAAAGATTCAGGGAATGAGAGGTCCTGGCAACCCCAATAACAAGGTACAGTCAGCAAAGCAGATTTTTCTGCTAAGACTTAATCTGAATAGGCCATCATGCTGGATGTGATTAAGAATCAGGGCAAGGGGGGCAGCTAGGCGGTACAGTGAATAGAGCACCGGCCCTGGAGTCAGGAGGCCCTGAGTTCAAATGTGGTCTCAGACACTTAATAATTGGGCAAGTCACTTAACCTCACTGCCTTGCAAAAAAAAATCAGGGCAAATCACAGAGCATCTGCTACTACAAACCTAGAAAGTGCTGAATTGTACTTTCAGAAGTCACAATGCCACTTCCAAGAAACCTGAATGAGGACACAAGTCACCAAAGATCCTTACAACAGTAACCCTTAAGTCATTATCATTTGATTATGAGCTCCTTCCCCTGGGCTCAGGATTTCTTGCAAGAATAATGGTGAAAATGAAAATGTGGCATACCCTAGTGTATTAGCATTTAGCAAGGGACTGTTATATTATTTTACTCATGTGATAAAAGACATATGAGGGAAATAACTTGACAACCATTGAAAGGGCAAGGGCTTGGCAGACTCATAGTCAGTGACCATCTATCCACATTTGGGATATGTCCTAATAAGCCTGAAGTTTCCTAACAAAATTCTGGACTTCAGGGGGGTTACCATGTCCTTGGTATAGTCAAACCCAACCTTCTCTAGAGTGTCAGCATTGATTGAACTCAATTCCATTTTATTCAGAGTATTAAGGGGTGCCTTCAAGCACCAAACAGTATTAATCCCTGAACATCTTGACCATCCATACAGTTTGTACACAAAAAACTGAAAGAATCAGTTAACAGTTCAACTGGAGGACAGGTATGTTCTTATGTGGGATCGGCCTGAGGAGTATCTATCTCAAGAATTTATTTCACAACTAATCTTTCTGTGAGTCACTTCAGGGAAATTTCTAACAGAAGAAACTTAACTATCATAGGAAGATAGATATAGAGCTCCATGAATCCTCAAAGTCTTTTTCTATAACACATACTCATGTTATAGATGAAGAAACTGAGGCCCAGAGGAATTAAGTGATTTAGCTAGGGTCACACAGGTAGTAAAGATCAGAGTTGGAATTTGGACCCAGATCATCTACTTCCAGAGTTCTAAAAATGGAGGGTGAACTTCTTAATGACCTTAAAGAGACATATTACTTCCAAGTAAGTAATACAAATATTTTTTAAATATTTGTAGTCATTTAATAATTTTATGACACTCACAGGTATACAGAACATGAGAATGAATTCTGAATAAAAACAATAGAATATACAGTTTACCTTTGTCTTAAAATAACATCCATTTGAAATATCAGTTTAACTGCCTCTTCTGACCTCTTGTGTACTTATTTTTCATGATTTGTCATCAACAATATTAAATGTCAATATAATAAATTAAACTTGCTTTTGAGATTTTTTTTTTAAAACACTGTGTTTCATTTCTAGTGTGGAACAACATCAGTCCAGTGGCCTATGTTTGACTATTGCTAAACTTGATACTGTCTGCAATCACATGAAAGTAGAGAAGGGTTTGAGATTCTGGTCAGATAAGATGTCAACAACTTATGTAAACCTTGTTTCTTAAACCTTTGCTTCAGTTTTACTCTGATCAGTGCCAGCAAGGGTAGATAACTAATGAAAGTCTAGGAGACATGATAAAAGCTGAGATACAAGAGAGTAAGACTCACAGGATTCAAATTTATTCCCCATAAGAAAGCTAGTGTTGAGAAAGAGACAAAAGTTGGAACACTGTAACTGATAGGCATGAATGAATAAATAAAAAACATTTATTAAATGCTTCGTTTATTTGAAACCCTGTGCTAAGCAGTGGAAATAGAAAAAGGGATGGTGACTCTGCTCACCCTCCTACTGAGAGAGAGAGCTCAGGGTAGAAGGTTCAGCCTCATCAGCTTTGACCTCATGCACTACTCAGCAGTCACAGTCCTGCAAGGGAACTGAGACTAACAGATGGAGTGACTACCCAGGTCCACACAACTACTAAGCCTCTAAGACTACACTTGACCTCAGGTCTTTCTGACTCCAGATCTGGTTCTACTTACCTGCCTTACTGTAACTGGCATGGACCTGGCAATCAGTAGGTGCTTACTTAACATTTATATCAACTGACATAGAGGCTGATTTTAATTTAATCAAACAAATTTTTTTTAACATTCCACTCAAAGGATTTGAGTATCACTTTATTACACTGAACTTCCACATCACTTACCATTAGGCAAGACCCAGGTTCAAAAGACTGAGGATATAATTCAGCTAGAAGGTCACAGTTTAGCACAACCTTAATCCAACCTTAAAATTAGTCACTGATATGCTATAATTATATTCACAAATTCAGTTAGTTTTGAAGCACCAGAAGATAGTTTGTTGCTTTAGGAAGGAGTTAAGGAATAGGGAGAAAATAGAGACTTGGCAATAAGCTAAGTAATTGTTTGCTTTTAGAACCCAAGAGGAAGTAAAGGTTTCTTGTTCTGCATGTCCCTTCCATTTTGTCTTTTCTGGTGTCTGGATTGCCATGAAGTTCATTCAGAAGCACTAGAGGTAATTCTGGAAATGGGAAGTTGAATAACTCAAAACATTCTTCTATAGCTCTGAAGGTATTTCATGACTTTGGACATAGGGGTCAAGAGAATACTAAAGCTAATAGGAAACTTAAAGATATTGGCTTTAAAAAAAAGCTATGACCACTTAAAAGAACTCTGACAAAAATGAAATGGGGCTCAGATTAATGGTCAAGAATTTTAAGAAGGGGGCAGCTAGGTGGTGTAGTGGATAAAGCACCAGCCTTGGAGTCAGGAGTACCTGGGTTCAAATCTTGTCTCAGACACTTAATAATTACCTAGCTGTGTGGCCTTGGGCAAGCCACTTAACCCCATTTGCCTTGCAAAAACCTAAAGAAAAAAAATTTTAAGAAGATAGCAAGTTTTTCTGAGACTTGTTGTGACCCAATCCATGAATCCTTAATGTTCACAAAACAGAGTAGCTGACAAATCAGTGGAATTCCCCTTCATAATAATAATATGAGAGTTTGGGCAACTTGCCTAGTAAGAGAATAACCCCTGAAAACTCAGGGGCCCATACAATGACTGTCACCACAATTACTCGTTTGCCAGAGGTGAGCTATTCGAATTTCCTTGTGATCAGTAGGGATAGAGGATTAGCAAAAGAAATAATTTACCAATTGTAGAGATTTGAGCCAGATAATTCAAAGGGTGATATTTTAAATAAAAATGACCCTGCTGTAATCCACCAGTCATGCCCTGGACGGAGGTGAATCATTACATGTTTATTCTTCTCTATTTTAATTATTTTTCTGTCATAATTTTTTACATTGCTGTAGCCTACTACTTATCCATGGTGGGGTTTTTTCTTTTGCTATTTCACACTTATTTGCTTACGTACTAGATATCCATGTACAATCACTGTAATTTAGACATCTAATCAAGGAAGCAATCTGTCAAGTGAGACTTTTTTGTACTTCAAGTAATTTTAATGTGGATGGATGGTATAAAAATGTAGGCTATAGAAAAATATTATATAAATGTAGGATTATTACCAACCATGAGATCATTTTAAATGATTTGGCTGATAATGGCATGACTTAGCTTTGAGTTCTGATTGAAACTAATCATGACCTGCAAATCATTTTTATTTATTACTGTTAAGGATACCACCAGTCTTCCAGTTACCCATACTCACAACCTGAATTACATTCTCAAGTCCTCACACTCTTACCCATTGCTAAACCCTGCCAGTTCTCAATATCTGTCACATACACCCTTTTCTCTCCTCTCAAGAGGAGGTCTCATCATTTCTCACCTGGACTGTTACCATGGTTTTCTGATTGATCTCCCTGTCATCCAGCCTCTACTTGACTACCAAAGTGATCTTCCTAAAATATTGGTCAGACCAGATATACCATACACACACACACACACACACACACACACACACACACACACACTCTCTCAATAAACTCCATTGGTTCCCTTTTATCTCCAGGATCAATTCTCTATTTAGCTTTTAAAGCCTTTCCTACCCTTGTGCCTTCCCACCTTTCCACTCTTACTATACCTTTCCCTCCTCCACAACCACTACAGTTCAGTGACACAAGCCTTGCTGTTCCTTGCACTCAGTGGCAGATCATACATTTTCATTGGCTGTTCCTTTTGCCTGGAATGTTCTTCCTCTTCATCTCCAATTCCTGACTCCAAGTTTCAACTAGAATGTCACCTACTGTAAGAAACAAGACCTTAACAAGAATTCAAAAGCGCCATTAGTGAAGCAAAAAGAATTCTTTATTGAAATGTCCTTAAGAACAGGTGTCCCCAATGGGCATATGTTGCACATGAAATCATGGCCTTTTATCTCCTGTCTAGGAACACAAGTCTTACCCATGTCCCCAATTGTCTGGGTATTGCCAAGGTCAAAGGTCTATCTGAAGTACCCATTCTCTTTCCATGTGGGTTCAAATTCCTTATTAAACTTCCCCTTCCTCACAATTTGGTAGCCAGGCCCTTGAAAGGTATGACACAGATGTGGGAATCCCTTGTGTTCCTGTTGCCAGTCTATCCACTTCCTCTCTATAGAGAGATTCCCCTTGTTCCCTGTAAGATGTAAATTAGCTTGATTTCTCTTATTCTACCACTTTAGCTCTTTTCCTCATCTTCCTATTTCTCTATAAGTTAAAATTACTTACCTCACTTTCCCATAACCAATGTAGAAATGAAAACTAATCACTTATCACACCTACAGTACTCTTTTTCCCAATCCCCTTCAATGCTAGCACCTCTCTCAGACAGAGATTATCTCCAGTTTGATCCTGTATATATTTTCTCTGTATGTGGTTTGTATGTTTTCCCCATTAAGCTGTGAACAGCTTCAGGCCACAGGCTAGTTGGGACTTTCTGTCCCCAGTTTTTAGCATTTGGTGCCTGCCACAATAAATACTTGTTCATTGGACCAAACTTTTAAAGACTAGACTGTAGTTTACATTGGGTTCCAAGGAATAGGAAGCATCGGTGTTTATGGAATGGGAAAATGACCTGATCAGATGATGCTTTGAGTGTGGGGAATGGAGACCACAGCCGAGGAGTCTAGTCCAGAGGTAGTGAAGGTTTGAATCAAAGTGGTAAATATAGGAGTGGAGAGAGGTGCTAGATCCAAATAACTGTCATATCTACAGTTGTGAAAAAAGGAAGAATGGGAAGTAAGAGGTTAACAGGTTGCTGGAAAGGCAGAAGCATTTAAATAGCTCTTACTTTGTGGGGGGGGGGCAGGGCATGGTCCAGGAGGACCAGCATTCTGGTGTGAGGGTTTGCTGAGTCCTTTTCAGGGTTGTTCATCCACTTTTGGTATCCACCTGGAACTCAACTCTCACAGATGGCTCCAAGAAGCTGTAGCATGAACAGTGGCCACACCTCAGAAACTGCCTTACCAAATGGGCTAAATCATGTTTAGGATAATGGACAAGCCTCAAACCCATCCCATCTATGAGTAGGGGATGTCTTCCTCAAGCTTGTGAAGACTTCCCCAGGCAGAATGAAAACAATTTATCCCAGTGACAATGAAGGCAGCTGAAACAGCTTGGTCAGACTGAAGATGCCAAGGTCATCCAGGCCATCAAGAGTCATCCTGATTTCTGTCTTGCCACTGACCTTTGATGACTCTGAAGAGTGAGCAGACAGCTTTGTGCAGCTCTGCCTCACTTAAAACTAGATCACACAAGAATTAAGATATCACCCTCTGATGTCATTGGTCCTCTTCAAAAACCAAGGACTAAAAATAACCAGGCCACCGGTCTGGGATGATTTCACTCTCTGAGGCTTCTACTGCACTCTTAATGAACTCAAGCTTTGTTTATAGACCAAATATGCTGATAGATTATTTACAAGCAGGCTGTCCAGAAACAAAAATTTATGAATATACATTTTTAAATTTAATCTGCACTAAAAATACTGACTTCTTAGCTGTAAATGCTTACTTCAAAATTTTTTCAACTCTCAACAGCCAGTTCAAGCTGACTCCTAAAAATCCTAGGATGTAAGAGAATAATTTGAGGGGATGGTGGAATCTAATGAAATAGGTTTTTTTTTTGGGTTTTGTTTTGGGTTTGGGGGTTTTTTAAGGATAGAGGAGATTTAGGGGCGACTAGGTGGCACAGTGATAGAGCACCGGCCCTGGAGTCAGGAGTACCTGGGTTCAAATCCAGTCTCAGACACTCAATAATTACCTTAGCTGTGTGGCCTTGGGCAAGCCACTTAACCCCATTTGCCTCACACAAAAAAACACCTAAAAAAAAGAGAAGGTTACTAAAGACTGAGAGGAATTAAGAGAGACTAAGGGAGAATAAAGCAGTTTTGAGATCAGGAGAAAAGTGAGATAGGTGAATAACCTTATGTTTCCTTAATAGAGTAAGAAGCAACATCCTCAGTTGAAAAAGTAAGAGCCAGGACATATAGAGGAAGCTTGAGAAGGAAAAAAAAAAAAAGAATAGCTTTAGCAGTATATTGATAGAATGATAGGAATAAAAAGATCACCTCGCATCAAGGAGAACCTAGTTGAAACTAGATAACATAAATTTATAGCTTGTTTAGTCACTATGGCTTTATCCCTTTCTCCATCTCTGTTCAGTAGTATATCATTAGGGGTAGAAGAGGCAGATGGTAGAAGTACACCAGGGCTAGATTTTGCAAGGGCTAAATGATAGGAAAAGTTGCTGAGAAATTCATAAGGAAATGACATAGAATTGAATTGCTTGACTATAATCATGATTGGAGAAATAGGAAAAAAGTTACAAACCAGGTTAAATGAACAAGTACTCATCAGTAGAGGAATTTATATTTGTGATAAAGAACAGATTTAAGATAAATGAGTTGAAGTGATAGGAGGTTAAAGTCAGAGGAATGTTAGTTTTCTATTAAGGATAGAGAACAGGTGCTTAATGGTAAGTTCCAGGGCATAAATGTCTCTTGTAACTCACTGAGGTGGAGTGAAGAAACAGGTCATGTAATGGACATAAGGAAATAAGAAGTAGGATGCTTTTTTCCAGCCCACTGGATGAATGAAAAGATGTTATACAGAAAATATTCTGGGATTGATTGAAGAGATATCAGGCAAGCCCCTGAAGGATAAAATATTTAGGGGGAGAGTCCTTGTCTTATCCGCTACCCCTTGACCAGAAAAAATCTTGGCAAACTTCAAAAGGTCTAGAGAATTTGGACTCCATAGGGGAGTTCTAGCCTGTCTTTCAAACAACAGATGGCAATTTCCACATCAGGAACTCAAAACAATTAGACATATTTAAGATAGGCAATTGTAGAGCAGTACAAGGAGTGAACTATACCATGCCTGAGAGTTGGTTCAAAACATCCCTCTAAACCAGGAGCACAGTACCCAAAAAGTATTTACAGAGCCCAGGGGAAATGGACAAATTTAGAGCACATGAGGTGGCAGAGAGGTAACATTTCTCAAAGACCTTTTTTTTCTCTCAAGCATAGTATAGTTCACTCCTTGTACTGTTTTTCCTTTGTGTTAAAATTTGTAATATAATTATTTGGGTAAATATCAAACACTTTGGAGGTAAAATGCTTATTTGTCTTTATACCTCTTCCAAATAAAAACTTATTTTCATGATGGGAAATGTTTACTGATGTGGGAATCATTCCTGACTTGTCTGAATTGTTAAAACATAAACTTTGTTGGAACGAAGATTAAAATTAACTCAAAACAGTAATCAAAACTGCTAAAAATATGGCATGAAGTTAAAACAGCTCCAGTCTGACCTATTTTATCTAGTTTATACCAAAAAATGCTTAAGGAAACCAGTATCAGTTATAATTTTATAGAGATGGGAATTGGATCTATCATTTCAATGAAGCAGGAAGCATCCTCTATTGGTGCAAATCTGCATCTTGGTTGGAGAAGTTGCCCAGAATCCCACAGCCAGCATATTTCAGAGGCATGATTTGAAACTAGGCCTTCCTGGATCCAAGAACAATCATCTACTTAATGTTGCCCCTCATTTAAGTTTAACCAGCACAAAGTTCTATAATGAGGAGACTAAAAGAGAATGAAAGCTATTTTAGACTGCTGTAGAGGAAAGAGCACTAAGCCTGGAAGTCTCTTATCTGCTAAGTCACTAGTCTCACCTCCTCCTTCAAAGTCATCTGGTTTCAGTAACCAGATATGAATCCAGAAAACTGGAGAAGGCCCTGGATATAAGGCAATCAGGGTTAAATGATTTGTCCAAGGTCACATAGCTAGAAATAGTCATCTGAGTTCAGATCTCATTTCTGTCCCTCCCTGCCTATGTGATCTTGGGCAAGTCATTTAATCTCTCTCTTATCTACTTCATTTTCCATAACTGTAAATGAGGGTGTTGGATTAGGTGACATACAAACTCTATTCCAACTCTATAATCTATGATTCTTACCCAACATAAATACAGGGCAATCAAGAGTAATCCTAGTTGAGAATGCAAACTCATAAAAGCATAGAGCATGGTGAAAGATGAGTAACAAAAGAAAGAAAAGGTGGAGGAGAAACAAATTTTAAAAGTTTAGTGAGGGGGCGGCTAGGTGGCGCAGTGGATAAAGCGCTGGCCCTGGAGTCAGGAGTACCTGGGTTCAAATCCGACTTCAGACACGTAATAATTACCTAGCTGTGTGGCCTTGGGCAAGCTACTTAACCCCATTTGCCTTGCAAAAAACCTAAAAAAAAAAAAAGCTAAGTGAGATAACCAAGACAAGCCATCCCAAGTAGTTACTCAAGATAAAGTAGATGTGGATGGGTTGTAATCAGGTTGTAGGTGGGGATACCCACATCCATAAGATGACATCTACTAGAGTATCTAAGTCAGCTAAGTATAAGATACTCTACTTGGTACTTTTCAAAAGTGTCTGCTTTCACTAAGTTTATCATAGTACTTTAAGATATAATATCTGTGGGTGGCTAGGTGGCGCAGTGAATAGAGCCCTGGCCTTGGAGTCAGGAGTACCTGGGTTCAAATCCGACCTCAGACACTTAATAATTACCTAGCCATGTGGCCTTGGGCAAGCCACCTAGCCCCATTACCTTGAAAAATCTAAAAAAAAAAAAAGATATAGTATCCATGATCCTAAGCATTATTTTATAGATTTACCTTATCAAAACAAACTACTATTAGTAAGCTGCTCAGGTAGCTTTTTTGTTGGGGGTTTTTTTTTACTTTTTGCTTTTCCCTAAGGAGAAATCACAATTACCAAATATCTTACTAAAAGTTAAGAGTTTGTACCTTGGGGTGGCTAGGTGGCATAGTGGATAAAGCACCGGCCTTGGAGTCAGGAGTACCTGGGTTCAAAATGGGTTTCAGACACGTAATAATTACCTAGCTGTGTGGCCTTGGGCAAGCCACTTAACCCCATTTGCCTTGCAAAAACCTAAAAAAGAAGAGTTTGCACCTTGACAGGCATCTCCTAAGGCTGGAAAGAAGAAAAAGAAGGGGGGGGATGAATTTGGTAAGATCTGTATTAATGCCTGGAAATTTGGCCTTATCCTCACACTCTGATCTAATATATGTACCTGAAAATCATTTGTAAATGATTTTACCATTTGGCAAGTTTTACAGACATTTTACCACTTATAAAGTTTTTATGCTGATCATCTCACTTCTTCATCACAAAAATGAGGTTGACAAAGCCTAAGCTCTTATACTGCTCTCTACGTAATTATCAGTGATCTCTGAATTGCCAAATCTTATGGCCTTTTCTTGGTCATCATTCTTCTTGACCTCCCTGTAGATTTTGACATTGTCGACCCCACTATTCTTAAGACTCTTCTTTTCTCTAGGTTTTTGGTTCACTACTATCCTGGTAACTAACTGGATTCACCACAAATTTATGAGTCCTTAACTATTATTTTTTTACCTCTCTAATTAACTTACTATCTTCCTAATCACAGCAGCTCTTATGAACCTTTTTTAAAAGCTTATTTTATTTCCCCCAGTTACATACAAAAACATGTTTCATCATTCACTTTTAAAACCTTTGGTTCCCAATTCCCTCCCTTCCTCCTACCTCAATCCCCCTCATTGAGAAAGCAAGTTATTTGATACAGGTTAGAAATGTGTAGTCATGAAAAACATTACCATAATAATAATGTAAGAGTAAGCATGACTCTCCCCCTCCCCAAGAAAAGAGAAACATCAAGAAAAATGTAATTAAAAAAAAGTTTACATCAGTCTGTTTTCAGACATCATTAGCTCTGTCTTTCAGAGTTGTCTTGAGTCACAGCATTGCTAAGGAAAAAAGGTAAGTCATTCACAGCCAATCATCTTACAATATTGCTATTACTTTGTATATCGTACATTCCTTATTGCATCTGCTCATGTTAAGTTTTTTACTGAGAGCATCCCCTCAATTCAGTCATTCCCCAACTGATGGGCATTCCCTCAATATCCAGTTTTTTGCTTATATCCTTATACATATAGGTCCTTTTTCTTCCATGTTTTTCTTCTCTTCTGGTAATTAGACTTGATGATGTTTGTCCTTTGTGCTTGAAGAGGTCCATGACATCAGGGAGGTAATGCATGATAAGCACACGAATTGGATTTGAGTGAGGGAGTACTGTGCTAAGTCACTACTCTCACCTCCTCCTCCAGAATCATCTGGTTTCAGTGACCAGATAAGAATCAGAAGACTGGAGATGGCCCTGGATGCGAGGCAATCAGGGTTAAATGATTTGTCCAAAGTCACACAGCTAGAAAGATCAAGAGTCTGAGGCCAGATTTGAACTACCACAATCCATACTCCTAGGCCAGTGCTCTATCTACTTACTGTACCACTTAACTGCCCTTATATAGATTAGTAATGGAACTGCTAAGTCAAGAGGTATGCATTGTTTTATAGCCCTGTAGGCATAGTTCAAAATTGCTCTATAGAATTGTAGTATCACTTCACAATTCCTTTAATAACACATTAATCTTATTTTCCCTCATCCCCTCCAACATTTGTCATCTCTTAATGTCCTATTGGCGAATCCACTAGGTATAAGAAAGTAATTCAGAAATTGCTCCAACCCACATTTCTCCTATCAATAATGAGGACATTTTGAAAAATGATTTAAATAAATAGCATTGCTAACCTCCTCTGAAAATTGTTAAAAAAAAAAAACCCTTTTCATCATCTATCAATTGGGGAATGACACGTATTTTTATAAATCTTACTCAGTTCTCTATGTTTGAGAATTAAGGTCTTTATCAGAGAAACTTGATTCAATATTTTGCCAATTGTATTTCATTCTATCCTATTTCCCCCACCCCCATTTATTCTCTCTCTCTCTAGTTTCAGCCTGTCCTTCCTCAAGTGTTTTGCAGCTGAATATCCCCTCCCACAATCTTTCCTCCCTCTTACCTCCATCTTCCCATTCCCCTTTCCCCTCCTACTTTCCTCTAGGGTAATAGTGATTTCTGTCTCAATTGATACCTTTCTCAGCTAATTTGGACTAGAGTAAGTAAGGTTCACTCACTCCCCCTCACCTCCCTCTCCACTAAAAAAGCTTTTTCTTACCTCTTTTATGTGAAATAACTTATCCCATTCTACTTCCCTCTTTACCCCAGTACATATTCCCCTCTCACTTATTAGCTCCATCTTTTTAAATATATTATCCAGTCAAATTAAATTCCCACCTGTGCCTTGTAAATGCTCCTTCTAAATGCCCTAATAAATGAGAAAGTTCATATGAGTTATCAGCATCATCTCATCCAGGAATATAGGCAGTACAACATCATTATGTCCCTTATGATTTGCTTTTCCTATTTATTTTTTTATACTTCACTTGAGTCATATTTGAAGATCAAATTTTCTGTTTAGCTCTGGTCTTTTCATCAGGAAAGTTTAAAAGTCTCATAATCTGGGGCAGCTAGGTAGCATAGTGGATAAAGCACCGGCCCTGGAGTCAAGAGTACCTGGGTTCAAATCCAGTCTCAGACACTTAATAATTACCTAGCTGTGCGGCCTCGCAAAAACCTAAAAAAAAAGTCTCATAATCATTGAATGTTCAGCTTTCCCCTGAAAGATTATATTCAATTTTGCTGGGTAGTTGCTTCTTGGTGGTAATTCAATTCTTTTGCCTTCTGGAATATCATATTCCTGGCCCTGGAAACCTTTAATGTAGAAGCTGCTAAATCTTCTGTTATTTTGACTGTGGCTCCACAATATTTGAATTGATTTTTTTGGCTGCTTATAATATTTTTCTCCTTGAATTTGGAGCTCTGAAATTTGAGTATGACATTCCTGGCAGTTTTCATATTGGTATTTCTTTCAAGAGGCAACCAGTGGATTTTTTCAATTTCTATTTTACCCTCTGCTTCTAGAATATCAGGGCAATTTCTTTGATAATTTCTTGAAATATGACATCTAGGATTTTTTTTTTGATCCTGACTTTTGGGTAGTTCAATAATTTTTAAATTATTTCTTCTGGATCTGTTTTCCAGGTCATTTTTTTTTCCAATGAGATATCTCACATTTTTTTTTCATTCTTTTGGTTTTATTATTTCTTGATTTCTCACAGTCATCCATACTACATTTTAAGGAATTATTTTTTTTCAATGAACTTTTGTATTTCCTTTTCCATTTTTTCAATTCTGCTTTTTAAGGCATTCTTCTCATGGTTTTTTGGGCCTCTTTTGATTTTTAATATGTGAGGAGGATCCCTGTAAGCTGTTAAGTCCTGTTGTGGTGCTTCTGCTTCTCTTCCTGGGAATGGGGCCCCAGACTTTGACCCAGATCTAGTATGGATAAAGTAACAGAGTCCTGCCTCAGTGATAGCAAAGAGACTCCTGTAATCTCCTTCTGACCCCCTTACTATCCATAAATTGAGATCTCTGGGAGCAGCTGCCTCTGTGATTCAATGGCTCCCAAGGTCTGCTCCTGGATTGCTGGGGTCAGGTCTATCTGCTGAGGCCTGTGCTGGACTGTGCTCCAATCTCACCCCAGTGTGGTAGATTTTTTCTGCTGACCTTCCAAGTTGTCCATTGGCAATTTCTGAGCTGAGGTCTGAAAACTGCCACCACTGCCACTGACTTAGACACCCCAGTGTCTCTTCCTGCATGGCTGGAACTGTTTTGCTGCAGTGTGACCCATATTGCTCTGTGCTCCTCTCTCACCCTGGTGCAGCAGACCCAATCTTGCAAGTTTTCTGAGGTTGAAAAATTGTTTCACTCAGTCTTTTTGAGGGTTCTATCACTACAGAATTTGGTTAAAGTCATTATTTAAAAGAATTTGGAGTGGTTTGCTTGGGGAATCCCTGCCTTCTTGGCTCCACCTCTCTTCCAAGCTTTTTTTTATCACTCCTTAAAATCCTCTTCCTCCCCTTTCCCCCACTCTCTCTGTTGAGATACTTGCCTTATTTTGCTGAAAAAATTGAAGGCATTTCTGTTTGAATAACAAGCATCACCATGAGTCTAACCACCCAATTGCTGCTTAAAATTTAGCTCTTTTATAATAACCATGTAAATATTTTTAGGCATTTTATAACACTGTGTAAATTTATAATGCCTTTTTACAAATTGATGACACCTAACTTTCATTTTTATAGCCCTAGGTTGAAATTAATGGGCCATAATTCACATAGTGGTGGATCTTGTTCCTGAGTAATGCTAGCCAATCAGATGACAAATTTCTTTCTTCTTGGAGGAATCGCTTAATCCAATTTGAAGGATATCTGATACAGTAGTCTTTGTTATTATGTATTGAATGTTTAGTTTTTGGCAGACTGGTGCTTTAATTTTAATAAAATAAACTTGAATTAAAAAAAATTGAAGTTATTCCCAGAGAACTTTTTCCCCCTCCTACTAATCTCCTATAATCCAGATGCCTTCTGCCATGATTTCTTTCATTTCTGCCTCAGATGAAGTGGCCCCTCACCCTAACAAGCCCCCTCACCATCCCATCTTCTCCAAGAGATTGTCTTTCCCATCATCTTCCCTCTTACTTATCTTCAGTCTCTCTCTGTCTTCTAGCTGCTTTTCCACTGCCTACAAACATTCATGTCTTCTCCAAGACCCTACTCAATCTATCTATCCCTACTAGGTGCTTCTGCTTCATTCCCCTTACCTTTAATTCTCTTATTCAGCTGAAAGTGTTCTCTCCAATGTTACCAATGATCTCTTAATTGCTTAATCTAATAACTTTTATCAATCCACATCTTCTTTGACTTCTCCACAGACTGGGGCACTATTAATTTCTTCTTAAAACTCTCTTCTGAAAAAAAAACTCTCTTCTGAATATTGAGGACATTATTCTCTGCTAGCTCTCCTCCTGCTTATCTTACCCTCTCTCAGTCTCCATCCAAATCATGCCTGGGTGTCCTGAATTGTTCTCTTTCCTTTCCCCTCTATGTTGTTTCACTTCTTAATCTCCTCAGCTCTTTGTTATTGTTCAGCTGTTTTCAGCTCCTGACACAGAGTAACAAATATATTATTGACAGACTGATCTTACAAGTAGCAGTCAGGACTCAAACCCAACTCTGCTAGTGCCAAGGGTGTGGTCCCCAATGGCACTGTGACTGCTATACTCCAAGTTCATCTCCACACTTCTAGAGAGAACTGGCAGGACACCAGTTCTTACTTATAGTTGACCTGGAATACTAGCTTCTAACAAATTTTAAATTTTTATTTAAATATCCTGCGGACTGGGCAATGATTTCACTAGATTGATAGAAAGGTAAAAATACTCACTTTAAACCTAAATGAATTGGGCAGGAAGTGCTCTGCTTTGGCCTTCCTGTTACAGAAAACAGGAAAAACATAGGGAAAAAAGATCTCATTTGCCATTGCTGAATTAGAAATGATTTAAAGATCAGTATATGGAAACAAGGACTTGAAAAAATTCAGTGCTATCTTTTTATTTCCAAAAAAGAATTACATTTAATATCAAAGTATTTTTAAGGCAATTGTAAGAATAAATTATTAACAGGCTCAATTTGTACTTCCAGCACCCAAGAAAGGGCATTTATAACCCAAGATCTAAGCCAGTAGATCTTAAGCTTAGTCAGGCTCTATCAAATCAGAAAGGTGCAAGAGTCAGTTAGTGGAGAATAAATTATCTAAGGATTAGGCTAGCTCAATTCCTTCCAAGGAGCTCACTACCATAAGGGTGTCAACCAGATAATCTTGGCTACAGAAATTCAAAAAAGAACATCCACTAGGGATAATATCAGTGAAAACACAAAAACCTTGCAGTAAATGAAGGGTCAAGGGAGGGGGCAGCTTGGGAGGCACAAAAGTTTTTAAGACCTTCACACCTTCACCATTAATTACAGAAAACAGGGCACAGCATTTGACATCTTAATCATAAGACACAAGAGTAGGGTAGGTTTATCATAACTTAAAAAACACCTTTTAAGTGACATAAGATCATTTATTGGCATTGTTCCATATTATTTTAGCAAAAGAGATTAAGTCCTAACTTGCAAATGGTGGCATGCTTCAAATTCTTATCAGTCTTGACAGAAGCAACAAAAATGAAGGCTTGCCAATATCTACCAAGTCATTCAAGAGAGGACATTTATTTTCATAGTAACAAAGAAACTAAGTAACAAGTGAAATACATAATTATGAATAGGCACTTAATAGTCTTTCATTTATATAGGGCCTCACAGTTTTCAGCTTTCCCTCACAACTCTGTGGGGTGATACTAGCATCGTATTCTATTTTATGAATGAGGTAATTGAGGCCCAGAGATGATAAACAACTTCTCTCAGGCCATACAATTGAATAATGCATCTGAATAGGTTTAATAATTCTATTTATGTCATGTTGGCAGAAGTCAGAAGACCTTTAAATCTGATATATAAATAGAACAGATTGTTTACTAGCACTGTCAGAAATCAAAAAGGCTTTAAATGACCTAGGACTTTCCAATTATGAAATTGGAAATCAAGGGAAATGCCTCAAAGGTAAATAATGCTTTTAATAAAGAACCTAAAAGCACATAAAAGTAAACCACATAATTTGAAATAATGGGAAAATGTGTATATAAAAGAATTGCTAGAAAATAGGGAATATTCAACTTCATGCTTTGGATGACATTAACAAATTTGTTTCTGTGGTATGATTATTTTTCAAATTTTGTTATTTTAACATAATGTAACAATAAATTTGAGAAACCTTATAATAGTTAAGTCTACAGGCAGGGAAAGAGAATGAATCACATGAATACATTACAAAGTGAGTGGAGGACATTCAGACTCCAAGTATGTCACAAAAAGCCACTAGATTCATGTTTGAGCATCAACTGGTCTTTAAATTGATGACCTTGTGATCAAGTGCAGTAGAACCACCACTTGGGCAGAGTAATGGAGAAAATGTAGATTTCTTTTTAAAGAGCACTTTCATTTTTTCACATTACTATAATAGTCATGTTGTAAGTGTGAACATAATCCCCCCTTCCAAAAGAGAAATCTCAAGAAAAATAGAGGGGGGAAAGTGTGTTTCTGTCTGTATTCAGATATCATCAGCTCAGTCTTTGGGATGGATAGCATTCTTTATCATAAGTCCATTAGAGGAATTGCTTCAATATTTTCCCCCCAGTTTCTCAGTTTCTTTTGCTAGCTGTATTTTCCTTCATCCTATTCCTCCCTACCCCCATTTAATCTATTTTCTCTCTCTTTCACCCTGTCCCTCCTCAAAAGTGAGTTCTAACTACCCTCTCCCACCATCTTCCCTTTTTTATTATTCCCTTCCTTCCCCCAGCCTCTCCCATCCCTTTCCTCTCCTGTTTTCCTTTAGAGTAAGATAGATTTCTATATCCAATTAAGTGTGTATCATAGTTTCTCTCTGAGCCACTTCCGGTTAGTGAAGGCTCACTCATTCCCTCATCTTCCCTCCTTCAGCCTCATTGCAAAAGCTTTTTCTTGACTCTTTTATGTGAGTTTTAGCCCATTCTTCTCCCAGTATATTCCTTTCTTGCCCATTAATCCATCATTATATTATACCTTCATATTCAGCTCCCTCCTGTGCCTTGCCTATATATGCTCCTTCTAATTGTCCTAATGAGAAGGTTCATGTGAGTTATCAGTATCTTCTTCCCATTCAGGAATACAAGCAGTTCGACATTATTAAATCCCTCATAATTTGCCCTTTCTGTCCACGCTCTCTATGCTTCACCTGAGTCCTGGACTTGAAGATAAAACTTTCAGTTCAGCTCTGGTCTTTTCAAAAGAAGTTTGAAAGCCCCCCCCCCCCCCCCCCCCCCCCCCCATTTCACTTAATGGCCTTCTTTTCCCCTGAAAAGAGTATGTTCACTTTTGCTGGGTAGTTGATTCTTTGTTGTAACCTAAGCTCTTTTGCCTTCTGGAATATAATATTCCAAGCCCTATGAGCCCACAATGTAGAAGCAGCTAAATCTTATGTTATCCTGACTGTAGCTCCACAATATTTGAATTGTCTCTGGTTGCTTGTAATATTTTCTCTTTTATTCAGGAGTTCTGGAATTTGGCTATAGTATTCCTGAGAGTTTTTATTTTGGGATCTTTATCAAGGGATGATCGGTGGATTCCTCAATTTTTATTTTACCCTCTGCTTCTAGGCTATCAGGGCAATTTTCCTGGTGAATTTCTTGAAAAATGAAGTCTAGGCTCTTGTCCTGGTCTTGACTTTCAGGTAGCCCAATAATTTTTAAACTATCTCTTCTGAATCTGTTTTCCAGGTCAATTGTTTTTCCCAATAAGATATTTCATATTTTCTCCTAGTTTTTCATTCTTTTGGTTTCATTTTATTGTTTGATTTCCCACAAAGTTATCAGCTTCCCGTGGCTCTAATCTACATTTGAAGGAATTATTTTCTACAGAGAGCCTTTATCTTTCCTTCTTCATCTGGCCTGGCCAATTCTGCTTTTTAAGGCATTCTTCTCTTCATCAGTCTTTTGGACTGCTTTTTTCATTTGACTTAACTGGTTTTTAAGACATTATTTTCTTCAGTATTTTTTGGTATCTCCTTCATCAGATTGACTTGGCTTTCATGTATTTTCTCAGTGTTCTTATTTCTCTTCCCAATTTTACCTCTATCTCCCTTACTTGATTTTAAAAAAATATTTTTTGAGCTATTTCATAGCCTGAAATCAATTCATATTTTTCTCAGAAGCTTTGATTATAGAAGCTTTGTCATCTTTTGAGTGTGTATTTTGATCTTCCATGGAACCAAAGTAATAGTTTGTGATAAGATTTTTTTCCATCTGGTTGTTTGCTTATGACCTGATTTTAACTTTCTTGAGGTGGGGTTCTTCTTCCAGGGTGGAGGATGCACTTTAAGATTTTAAGGGTTTTTATAGCTGCTTGCAGGGACACCCCCATCTTCAAGGTCATGAGAGGCTCTGACTAGTCACTTGGCCTGTGCACAAGCACTCCCCTCTGCCCTGGAACTATGAGGAGATTCCCTGCTCCACTATGGCAGTAAAGCCCCTTTTTTCTGAGACTGGGACTCCAGACTGCTACCTGGATCTGAGTATGGGCAAAGCAATAGAATCATGCCTCAGAGATGACAAAGAGATCTCTGCAGTCCTCCCTGACCACCCTAACCTCTGTGGGCTGTGAGTCCTCTGGAAACAGCAGTCGGGTGACTCTGTGCCAGTGGCTCCGCAAGTTTGCTCCAAGTTCCCGGAGCTGGGGCCCAGGCCACTGAGATCTGGGCTCCATGCTCACACTGGTGTGGCAGTTTTCCCACTGATCTTTCCAAGTTGTCCTTGGCAATCCCTGGGCTGAGAGGTCTGGAAACTACCACTGCTTCCACAGACCCAAAGCACCCTAGGAACCCAGGGACCCTATGGCAGGCTGATGCTAGATGGCTAGAGCTCAGACACAGCCAGTTGTATTGCAGACCCTTTCTAACCCTTGTGTAACAGACTTTTCCCGCAGATCTTCCAAGTTGTCTTGGGCCAGAAAATTGTTTCAGTCTGTGAGTTCTGCCACTCTAGAATTTACTGGTTAGTGTCATTATTTAGAGATAGTTGGAATGGTCTAGGGGGGAGCTGCCACAATTTCCTGCCTTCACTATACCATCTTGGCCTATTACCAGCAGATTTTTAAAAAACACTCATTTTTTCAGATGGTCCAGCTCCAAGATAATTGTTTTGGAATCTGAGTGCCTCAAAATGTTACATCTGGGAGCAGTTAGGTGCTGCAAGTAGATAAAGCACTGGCCCTGGAGTCAAGAGGATCTGAGTTCAAATGTGGACTCAAGACACTTGATATTACTTAGCTGTATGACCTTGGGCAAGTCACTCAACCCTGCTGCCTTGAAAAAAATGGAATTAGAGGATCTTGTGGACCAAGCATTACTAAATTCACTAGAAAAAGAAGCTAAAGTGTAATTCCTTGAGATGTCACACATAGGCCTCCTTTCCTCTCTTAATATTCTCCTAAAAAACAGGTCAGACAGGAGTAAATTCTGCACATTTTTCAGTTAGTTTACTTTGAACATAATGAATCTTAGACCAAAGTATTTCCTTCCAAGTTTTAAATCATTCATTGAAAATTTATTTTTGAAAACATTTTTTTATTAAGAAGCCATGATGAGCTGGTTAGATCTGCTTCTCTGACAACAAGAAATAAACATCTTATTCACAGACTCTAATCCAGTGCTTCAAAACTTTTAAGTTGACATCTTTTCTTACAGACATTACAATTCAGTTAACAATGGTCTTCATTTCCTCAGAGGAAACCTCTTTTCTTCTCTTATATGTGTTCCTGAGTTGATGAGGAAAATGTACTCATTTTATGAAAGTTACCTTCACCAACCAAAGAAAAACACATACCAGGGCTAGGCAAGTAATCACTTTTTATTTAGAGACCTGTCCAGAATAGCATCACTTTCACCAAAGGGTTGTATTATTAAATTTGGCCTAAAGGTAAATCTATCCAAACTTACAATAGTGCTCCTGCACAATTATTGGGACCCTTTCAAACAGAAATGTCCAAGAAATTAGTCTGTTTCCAAAATGTTATAGTTTCTCCTTTTTTTCAGGTTAGACAGATTGGAACAGTAAACAATGTTAAAATCTCTGGAAAGGGGGACTGAGAAACTCAAATTATCTACTATCCCAAGTGCTAATTAACCTCATATCCAGGATTAAAAATAAATAAATGGAATCTCTACACATGCATTATTCCTCACTTAGGATAACAGAATTTAGGTTGAAATGGCCTTTAGCCATCATCAAGGCCCATGCCCTCATTTGGTAGCTAAGGACACTGTGGTTAGGGAAGGAAAAAATAACTTGCCAAAGGTTACAGGGCTAATAAACAACAAAGTCAAAATTCAAACCTAAGTCCTGCAATGTCAAATTCAAATAATTCTAATCCAGCTGACAAAAGAAACTTCTGAGTGAAATGAAGAGATATGCAAAAGCTTTAAAGGGGCAAAAAACCTTTCTTCTCTGAAATCAAACGTACCAGACAATGCAGGAGGCTCAAGAAGTCCCCCTTAGAATATAGAAGAGGTACTACTTCTATGTCTGATAGTTCAAAAAAAAAAAAGTGTGGTTATCACAATAAAGGAAAGAAAAACAAATTGGAAACTTTGTTAAGTAACTTATACTTTGGATGATGTTTCCCCAATTTGTACTGCCAGGAGGGAAGAGGGGACTAGGATGGTCCCATAAATACATCTCCAAACTACCATCCCTGTGCACTTATAGTATTAATGTTTCATTTTTACAACTGAAGTTAAAATTGGTGAATTCAACTTCTAAGAGAGAGAAAGTCAGGAAATCTGGGGGGGGGTAGTGTCAAACTGGTAATAATTTAAAAATGAATTTTATATAGTATTCTAAAGTTTAAAAAGCACTTTCCATATATTATTTCATTTGAGCCTCACAACAACCCTGTGAGGTAGGTACTAGAGGTATTATCATCCCCATTTTACAGATAGGAAACTGAGGCTCAGAAATGGTGACTTGTCCCACAGTCACAAAGCTAGTAAATGTAAGAAGATGGGTGTGAATTGACAAGTCCAGTATTCTACCCACTATATGGGCCAGGCTGATGCTCAGAAACTAGAAATTAATCCTTGGAGCATTCCTCCCCCAACCCCACTCACCACCCACCCACCCCAATCCCATGAGTAAAATCTGGAAGAAGAAAAAAAGTTTTGGAAACGGAGGGTGAAGGAAGCACCCCTGGTTAAAGGGCTTTTCAGGGGTGGAGGTGAGGGAAATCCACAAAGGGTTTTCCAGACTTTCAATTCAGGTAGCAAGTCCACTGGAAGAGGTCAAGTTGTGTCTCCTAAGAGCTCATCACAGAAATCCAACTCTTCCTTGGATAGAACCCTGGCTAATTAAGCTTTCTAGGTATTTCCCCTTATGCTTCCTTGCCAGTCTTTCAAATCACACTGGTATCTTATGCTTCCTTGCCAGTCTTTCAAATCACATTGGTATCTTCTGGTCTGGCCCTGGCAGCCCTCCTTGATTTTCTTCTTTGAGGACACAATGTGTCTTTACCGCCAAGCACGATTCAGAAGCTTTACTTGGGCCAGTCTTTTTGTGATCATGGTGGCAAAGACCAAGCCAAAGAGGACACTGCTGATCAACACATAGTCATAGTCATCTTTCAAGACATCAAACTGTTTGGATGGATAGACGCGGGTTTGGTAGATGTCAAGTCCATATGCCACAACCTAGGGAGCCAAAGAATTCAAACTAGTTAAGAACAAAAAAATCACTCCATGCTTAGTCTTAGTGGGGCCAGGGACCATGGATCATAAATCAGAAACAATGAAAGAAAGTGCACCCTAATAACCCTAAAAAACAGAGTTGTACTCACCAGACAGGTAGACTCCAGTCCAGATGGAGCAGTATAGATGCCTCTCATTCTGGAGATAGTCTGATTATAATTGATGAACCTTTCAGCATGGATCTGTACATCTGGAGAATATGGGATCAAATTTTCCTCTCTGCAAAAGATCAAAAGATAACATTGAAAACCTCCATCTAATTCAAATAACTCTCCCCAAATTATGGGACAGCCAAATCTGCTAGGTTTTGTGGTCTAGTGTGCATTAACTATTCCAAGAATAATTCCATCCTTGATTTCTCTCCTGAAATGCTAGTTCCACAAGACCTTCCAGATAGCATTCCCTGGCCACCCCAACTTCTCTTCAAGCTCACTCAAGGAAATTTCTATGGCTATATTCTATTGCCTAAAGGAAAAAATAAAAAATCCTTACCTGTTCCAGGCCTTCAAATAAAAACATCCTTATCTGTTCTGGGCCTTCAACAATTTGTCTGAAACTTATCTGTTCAGCCTTATTTCACACTATTCCCTCAAAGTTCCTTTGGGTTTTTTAGATTTTTGCAAGGCAATGGGGTTAAGTGACTTGCCCAACATCACACAGCTAGGTAATTATTGAGGTCTGAACTCAAATTTGAATTCGAGTCCTCCTGACTCCAGGGCTGGTGCTCTTTCACTGTGCCACCTAGCTGCCCTCAAAGTTCCTTTATTTTTTTAAAGTCCAAATAAACAACCATTTTGTTCTGCCTTATTCTACCTCTTTTTTGCACAGATAACTCCAAAGCATGGAACATATTCCCTTTTCCTCTCTGCAAATTGAAAGCTTTTCCTTAAGGAGAAGCTCAAGGGCCATCTTCTTCATGAAGCCTTATGGTCACCTCATTGCTCTTCCAATTATAGAGAATCACAGATTCAGAGCTGGAAAGGACTCCTAATTTTAGAGATCAGAAAACAGACCCAGAGAAGTTAACGACCTGTCTGAGGTCACACAGGCAGTAGTGGGACCCAAACCAGAGCTCTGGTTCCAAATCCTAGAGTCTTTCTATGGTACCATACTGATTCTGACATCTCACATTTTTCTCTGAGAATCTTCTGAATTTCTCTTCTGCCATTATCACATTCTACCTCCTTTATTGGGTCTGATCCTCACCCTAAAGGTTGTTATAGGGGCGACTAGGTGGCGCAGTAGATAGAGCTGTGTGGCCTTGGGCAAGCTACTTAACCCCATTACCTTGAAAAATCTAAAAAAAAAAAAAAAGTTGTTATACTATCATGTCTCATTGTAGCCACAATACCTAAAACATACAGTTTCCATTTCTATGGTACATAGCTAAGATTTATTCCAAACTCTCAAATAACTCTCTGAACTAGGTGGTACTTTTTTATTCCCACTTCTTACTGATGAAGAAACTTGAGATTCTGAGAATGTTAATGTGATTTGTCCAATATCACAAAGCTAAGGAGGTGGGCCAGAATTCAATCCATGTCTCTTGTTGCTAAATCTAGTGTTCTTTCTATTGTACTGAATGTCTTTATAATTAGCAAGCTTTTAAAAAAATGTTCACTGATTGGGGATGCATTAATTTAAAGTGACAGGGACCTGAGGGAAATGGGTAGCCCGGGGAAATAATATTCAGTTCTACAAGAGCAGAAAAATAAACACAAATCAACAGCAGCTGACTGGAGGATTAATATTTATATCATCTGAAGTGAAGAAAATATTATGCAAAGACACCCTGGGATAGCCAGCATGATGAAACAGAAAGAATGCTCGATTTACAGGAGGAAAAAACTTATGTTTAAGTCATGACTCTGTGAGATTAGCTGTGAGATTTTGGTCTCTCTGGGCCATGGTTTGCTCATCCTATAACTGGAAAATAATACTTTCACTACGATTATTTTTGAAAAATATGGAAATTATAGAAACTACTACCCCCATCAGCCAACATCTGCCTCCTTCCCATTTTTCTCTCTGAAGTACTCCCCAGCTCAATCTTTTCCCCTGAAAATCACAACATACCATTTTTTCTTTAGCTTGAATCTTCATTCTCCCTACAGTCATCCCTCCTCTGTTTTTAATCCTGCAAACACCCTAGTATTAGAACTAGATGCTCCCCTTCACCCTGAATGAGCAATATTTGGGGTGAATGTGAAAGACTCTCCAAGAAGTAGGATGCAAGTTGACCATGGGTAACCTACCTATGTGTAATAAACTTCTACTAAAGTCAGTGCTTGCAAGTCGGTGTCCTAAGGGTCCTATGGGGGGGTCTCACCTGCTTTGCTCTGTTGGGATCTCAGGACGTCGAGGATCTAGCAGGGCCTTTGGGAGAGAGAGAATAGCTCCGGAGGGTAGTCCAACTGCAGAGAAAATATACAAAATGAAATGAGCATGTATTTGGTAGTTTAAGTGTAAGTTCAGTTACAGAGCTTTCCAAATGGGAATTTCTCATGATTTGCTGAGAAACAAAAAAAGGTTCAAGGAAGAAGAAATTCTGGTAAACAGAGAGTAATGTTACTGACAGGGAAAAGAAGGCCTGCAGAACAGTAAAGTCCAGAAAGCATTTGGATCCTTTTCACCATCTGCTCTTCCCCATCCCTGATCCCTGACCACAGTCAGGAGAGCCTTTTTGTCCATTAACCACTGAGAGGCAGAGTCCCACCCCCATTAGGTGGGTGGCTCCATGTGATACTTGCCAGGGTACAAGTGAGAACAAGTTCCAGTGGCCCTGGACAGCCCACAACCTTTGATCTGCATTCATCTCATGAACAGGTTTCAAAAAGGCTATGAATTTCTGCTGAAGAACCGTTAATTAATAATCACTCTTTTCTCATACATCCAGAATAAAATGTCCAATTCTTTCCCCCAAAACCAAGGTGTCAAATTTAGCAAGCCAACTCAGCTTAAACTATCAGGGCCCTAACCTTAAAACTGCATCATCTCAAGATTGGATAGAACTTCAGAAGGCAATGGGTGCAATTCAAACCAGGAAATAACCGGACATTCCACTTCCACTTGAAGGTTAAGTGACAGAAAACTCATTACTTCCAAAGTGAACCTACCGTATTTTTGACAACTCTGTAAAATAATTGTTTTTGTAAAAGGTTTCCCTTTCTGCAACTTTTACCTCTGGTGCTAGGCAGTACAATCTAATCCTTTGTTCCTGTGATAGCCCTTCAAAACTTAAAGAAGTTGTATGAAATCTTTGGATTTTGTTTTGTGATCATTTTATTTGCTCAGGTCAAAGACCCTGCCCATTTGGGTAGCCCATAAGGATGAACTGAGCCAAGATTGATTTCAGAGACAATTCTGAGTAAAACTGAGTAAAAACTCAGATTTAAACTATTTCATTTTAAAGGAAAAAAGCAGACTAGCTTCTGTAGGTACAAAGATAGCCTAAAGTTTCTCTGATGTAAGAAAGCCTTTCCCAAAGCAATTCTCTCTCTCTCTCTCTCTCTCTCTCTCTCTCTCTCTCTCTCTCACACACACACACACACACACACACACAAAAACACACAGCATTATAATTTATAAAGTGGTCTACCAGTTGTGAATTGCTCCAATTAATTTGGAAATTAAAACTGTGCAAACCCTCAAAGAAAAAGGAAAAGAACACATGTACACAAATATTTACAGCAGTTCTTTTTTTTGTGGTGACAAGGAATTAGAATTGAAGGGATCTCAAGTTATATATAATTGAACAAGTTGTATATAATTCTACTAGAATATTTTGTACTATTAAGAAATGATAAAAGGAATGGTCTCAGAAAAATTTGGGAAGAAATTTAAGCTAAAGCAAAATAAAGTGACTACAACCTGGGGAACACTATACACAGTAATAGCAATACTGTATGATCAAATTAATCTGATCAAAACAATGATCCAAGACAATTCTAAAGGACCCACAATGGAAAATGCTATCTCCCTCCAGAGGGAAAAACTGATGGAGTTTGAGTACAGATTGAAGCATAATTTTTTCACTTATTTTTCTTGGGTTGTTTTGTTTTGGGCAACAGTTAATATGGAAATATATTTGATAGGACTTCACATATATTACTAATACATATTATTTGCCTTTTCAATGGGTAGGGCAGGGGTTGGAGAGAAAGTAAGAGTTTGAAACTTGAAAATTTTTTTAATGAATGTTAAAAGTACATTTAAAAATCCTCTACCATCTCACCAGAACCCTAACCTATATAGAAAAATGTTCAGGTAGAATTATTTCTACTTTATAGATGTGAAAATTGAGGAACAGAGAGAAAAGAGAAAAACTGAAATTTCAATTCAAGTCCCCTGATCCCAAATCTAGGAATCTCTCCTTTATAGTATTGCTGCCTTTCTCTTGTCTCCACACATCTGTGGTCTACATAAAAGTCTGCAGACAATGAATGTTCTGCTGTGATCTTTGCTTATTCCTTTAAAGAGAATCAAATTCCCTCAGGGACTCTCTTAAGACACTCACTAAGTAAATGGCGACTGGTGATACCGCGTTCTGTGATGGTGGCCTCCATGGCACTGATGGATGAGGGGAAGATATAGGACTGCTGGAGAACCTGGGGGAGCTGCGGACGATCCAGGGAACTGAAAGCTGTGGCATTGTACTGCTCTGTCCCTTCATACAGCTCCAGCACGGTGAACTCATTGCGGCGTGCCTTGGTGTTCCAATACTGGTACTATAGGAGAAGGAAGTAATGGTTTGTGATCAGAGGGGATGCCAGCCTGTTCCAAGGCTGCTGACTAACTCAACTGATCAAGGAAGATTGAAGAATACAGGGTCCTACTAAAATAGAGATCAGGAAAGATAGGGGGAAAAAAAAAATCTAAGTTTAAAGATGTGGAAAGTTAGAAATCTAAGGGCTCCCAGCTAATCCAAGGTCCCCACAACTGTTATGAAAAGGTTATTCCCCCAGGTCTCTGGGACACATACTAAGAAGGAGTTTGATTTATAGGTAACCAAAGAACAATTAGTAAGTGAATCATTGGACTTTCATAGGGAAGCCAGAGAGGCCTCTACACTTCCACAAAATCTTGTATCCAAGATTTCCAAATCCTAGGTTCAGTCACTGCCTGGAGAAATGTTCAGTGTGCCAGACATTGCTTACCACTACCCAGTTCTCTGAGTGTACAAGATGGACAGGTCCTTTGGCTTTCTTCTGTACTGAGGAATGGATGATTCTCCCTGTGACACCATCAATGAGGTAGATACCAATAAAGGTACGTTCATGGTGCAGATCTGTGCTCTCTGTCACCACAGCCAACAGATTGGGGTTTAAGCTCTATAGGAGAGGAACAGATCATGTAAAGTCATTATGGGATGAACAATCTTCATGACAAAGTAAGCTGAAGTTCCTTCTCATTCTTTTGTTATAAAAAAACAGCAGCTTGGGGCAGCTAGGTGGCACAATGGATAGAGCACTGGCCCTGGCATCAAAATCCAGCCTCAGAAACTTAATAATTACTTAGTTTGTGTGACCTTGGGTAAGTCACTTAAACCCGTTGCCATGCAAAAACCCCCAAATTTAAAAAAAAATTAAAAATAATAAAAGACAGATGAGGATGAGAAGTCCTGGTTCAGAAACAATTGCCACAGATCATCAGTACCACTCTAAAAATAACTAAAAGCAAACACTAAAACCATTAAAAATATTCATCACTTTTGATGATCTAAGATGGCACTTGAGTACTCTTGGCTCACTGATTATAGAGACAGCAAGCAGTTGGAAGCAAATTGTCATTCTAAAAGATAACCAAAGAAAATAGCTTTTGCTTTAGTCTCTTGGTCTTAATCCTAGAGCCTGGTGCTGGGCATCCTGGATCCTCTCCAGTCTCTGATCATCCCCATCCAATTCAATGTTATATCTTCAGTGATCTCATGGGTATTTCCTCCCTCCTTTGAAGATCACAACCCTTCTATACTTAATAGTCTTCATAAGTTGTGTAGACAAAAACATTAAGTACGTTGGTGGCCCACTTTGATGACAAGTACCTCTGAACTTAGCTAAGCCAGTGCTTGGACAATACAGGGCCTAGCACAGAGAGTAGGTGGTTGTCATGACTTATGTCCTACCAGCACAGTCTGAGAGCCACCCCACACCTCTAAGGAGGCATCAGAAGAGGACCTAAGAAACAGGTACCCTATTATCATGTGTCTTCATCTGTGCAGAGGACATAGCATGAGGGCTTCTGTTCTCCCCAACCAGTAGTCAAAATGCTGGAGCACAAACATGGAGATGGGCACAGTCAAGTAACAATGTCCCAACCAGCCTACCTTATAGAGCACACTGCGGTCGCCCATCACACGGCCCTGGGAGTGCACGTGCTCACTGGTCCGCTTGCCCTTTACCATCACTATTCTCTGTACCTCTGGTGGGATAGTCAGCTCCCAGCTCAGCTCTGTTGTCAAATCCTAAGGCAGGGACAAGAGAGAGATAGTTTTTTTGCTCCCAGAAAATTTAAAAATGGTTCCTGTGAGAGATAGAATGTGACCAGAAGGGCCATCATGGAATTTACCATGAAGGAGCTCCATACTAGGAAAAGCTGGAATCCCAATTCAAAGACTCCCCCAAATGAAAGCAAATTCTTACTGAATCATGATTATTAATATTAGTAACATTTATATAATGCTATAAATTTGCTTTTGACACATCGTATTCTCCATTTTACAGATGAGGTACCTGAGGCTCTAGGAGACTGACATTAACGATCCCCTGTCTAGTACTCCAGTTACTACCCTACACAAATGAAAACCATCAGTTATTAGTAGAATCTTAAGTGCCTTTAGACCAGGGGTTCTTAACCTAGGGTCTAGGAACCTGAAAGGGAAAAAAAATGACCTATGTATTTCAATATAATTGTTTTCTTATCTAGTGCTATGTATTTTGTTTTATGTATTCAAAATAATGTTTTGGGAAGGGGTCCTTGGGCTTTTGCTTGACTGCCAGGGCTCTCCCTTCAAATAGAGACCATGTCTTAGAATCAGTGCTCAGGAGTTTTTAAGACAGTGAGACCTTGCTCTATATACTCTATATACTTTGTCACAGAGTTGTATAAATTGTATATAGATGACAACTTGCGTTTTATTCCAGAATCTTCCTAAAAAGGCAAAAGGACTCCCTCAAATGTCCCAGGAGAACAACACTGCCAAAAAGAGGAAGAGATGGTGGCTTGAGAAAGCAACATCTATAAGGTGCCAGGTGCTCTTCTAAGGGCTTATTTGATCCTTACTACAACAATGCAGGGAGGTAGGTGGTATTGTTATCTCTATTTTACAGGTGAGGAAACTAAAACAAACAAAGATTCAGTGACTTGCCCAGGGTCACACAGCCAGGAAGTTTCTAGGGCAGGATTTCAGCCCAGGCTTTTCTGATTCCAGGCCCAGCGCTCTGCACCAGCTCCCTCTTTGTAGAATTTTGTATATAACACTGAGAAGGAATCAGAGACAGAGAACTGATTTGTTTTCTATTCTGTGTTCTATCTCAATCCAATATTCACTTGGCTTGGGTCACTGAGCCTGCCATGCTGCTGCAGCTGCTGTTGCTACCAAGGAGAATGTGACCTTCTGGGGCCAGGCCACCAACAGACCACTTTGGTTCGGTCTCTTGCACAGGATACAGTCCAGAGCTTGATAGTCTAGGAAGTGTTTGTGTACCCAAGACAGGATGAGCAAGATGGAGGGCTGAAAGGTGGCTTTCCGCCAGCCCAACCCCCCAAATTACAGGTGAAGAGAATGAGGCCCAGAGGAGCTCAAAGTCACAGAGCTGGGATTTGAGTCTGGGACTTCTCTTTCTATTCAAGTGCTCATAGTCCTACATAGTAATATCTCAAAGTTCAATAATATTAAGGTCTGTAACAATCACATAATTATAAGACACTATAAAGTTAGTAGTTATCTCATGCACTTTATGATCTCATTTGATCTATACAGTAACCCTGAGTGACAGAGAGGGACTACTGTGATCCCCTTTATGGTTAAGGGATCTGATGCTCCTAGAGGTTAAGACACCCAGTCCAGATCACAGAGCATCTGAAGGTGTCCCATCCAGGTCTCCCCACAGGCTCATGTCTGTCTTAACTGTGCCACAATTTACCTCTCTTCTGTTACATTTTACTAACACTTGAATATCCTACCCATTACCAACATTTTACAAGTTCAGACTTAAGGCTTCCTTGGAAGAAAGAATACTCTGTTTTTCAAAAAGAATGTTCTTCTAGCAAGCTACTTCTAAGCTGCCCTGGTACAAATGCTTTGGAAAAGGCTGTGACCTTCTCAATGGGCAGAGACACCTCTGGTTCATAAAGTTTCTACTCCAGAAATCATCTCCCTGTGGTGGCTGGCTATTTTCTTAATCCATTCTAGTGCTTTGCTCATGAGATCAAGGCAATGGGGTTTTTCCCCCACATACACCCTAAGCTTTGCTATTTCAGAAACAAACTCCAGCCCTCACCTGGTCTCACAAACCTTTGCCAAAGTTATTCATTAAGAGTTCTAAGAGGGGCGGCTAGGTGGCCCAGTGGATAGAGTGCCGGCCCTGGAGTCAGGAGTATTCAAATCCAGCCTCAGACACTTAATAATTACCTAGCCGTGTGGCCTTGGGCAAGCCACTTAACCCAATTGCCTTACAAAACCTAAAAAAAAAAAAAAGTTCTAGGAAGGACAAGGACATTGGTGGCCAATAATTAGGGAATAATGGATCAAAACACAGTAAATGAAAAAATACAAATAAATATACAAAAACTTCTTATGGATTGATAAGGAGTTCAGCAAAATAGGAAAATGATACTGAATAAAACTGTACAGAAAGCTTTGGGTACTATAATTATTTCGTTAGAATTTTTATCATAATAGTTTTTCAAACAAATCTTTTTGGATTTTTAAGTTTTGAGATTTATTCCCTATTTGGTTTATATTGTTAAGAATGTTGAGAAATTTGTAAAACTTTTAAAAAGAGAACAGGATAAAGAATACAGCTAGACCAAGATAAGTCTAAACCCACTCCTAAAAATAAACCAATAAATAAAAGAACCCTGTGATCCCCTCCTCCCAGCACTTCTCCAAATGGACAAGTCCTAAGGGTTACTTTATTTCTAAGAGCAACACACCACAACAACCCACTCAGCAACAATAGTAGAATACATTGTAGGGGAAAACAATGTAGGAGATTATTTTTACTTTGTTTAAAATGACAAAGAATATAAAGATATAGGGAAAGACAGTAAATAATACAGAGAGAAGGCAACATTAGAAGAATGCTAAGGCTACATTTAAAAAAAACTTTCTAAGAACAGACAAGAAAAGAGGTTGTAAAACAAAGGATGGTAACAAAGTCACAATTATGTAGCGTTTTTAAGATTTTCAGAGCACTTTCCAACAACAACCACTGAAGGGAGGGAGCCCAAGTATTCGCTGTTTCATAAAAAAAGAAACTCAATCTTGGAGGTTAAATATCCTATCTACAGTCCTACACAGTATCAGGTTAAGTATTAGAAATCAAGTCTCTTATTTTAAGTTCAATAAAAATAAATTATTTTTTTTAAAAATTCGTATCTTTTTTATAAAAATAAATCATGGGGGGGGCAGCTAGGTGGTGGTACAGTGGATAGATCACTGGCCCTGGAGTCAGGAGGACCTGAGTTCAAATCCAGCCTCAGGCACTTAACAATTACTTAGCTGTGTGACCTTGGGCAAGTCACTTAACCCCATTGCCTTGCATAAACTAAAAAAAAACCCACCCAAATAAATCACAAATATTTTTTGAGATATTAGCTTTATTTTGATTAGCTGTTAGGTTTATAATCATTTTTTAATGGTTAGGTAGGTTAAAACTACACTTCAAAGCTTAAACCTTACCTTCTTCATGCTGGGTAGATTGTATAATCTTTCTGGTGAAAAAAATCTTTACCTCTAGGTAGAACACAATACTTTCTTGGGTAGCAGGGAAGGCATTATTGTGAAAAACTCTATAAATTCTGACCTAGACTGTTGTTACTTTGAGTTTAAAAATTAGGGCAGCTAGGTGATACAGTGGATAGAGCACCAACCCTGGAGTCAGGAGGACCTGAGTTCAAATGCGGCCTCAGTCCTAGCTGTGTGTGACCTTGGGCAAATCATTTAACCCCATTGCCTTGCTAACACCCCCCCCCCCCAAGTTTAAAAATTATTGGCTAATCTGTCTCCCATCTCAGCCCATCATCACTGCAGACAAATAAACAAAACAAGGTGAGGTCCCACAAAGAGTATTCTTTTCTACCTTGCGCAGCCTGAATCCAGACAGTCGTCCCCGTTCTGAATCAACGAGATAGAAGAAGATGGAAGAGGCCATCTCTTGTAACTGACGCAGGACATTACGGCTGGCTGGGAAAGCTGTGACCTGGGTAAAAAAGCAGAGGGGGAAAGCCACAGCAATAAGGGGAAGAGAAAGATCACCAGTTTCCTGAGCCCATTATCATTTTCCCTTCAGAGATGTCCTTACTCATTTAGAATGTAATATAGATTCTGCAATTTGGTTATAAAACTGGACATACCCTCTGATCCAGCAATAACACTACTAGTACTGTAGTAGTGCTACAAAAAAAAAGCAAAACAAACCAAAGTCTGCATCCCAAAGATATCATAAAAAGACCCACATGTACAAAAATATTTACAACAGCTCATTTTGTGGTGGCAAAGAAATGGAAATTGAGAGGCTGCTCAACAACTGGGGATGGCTGAACAAGTTATAGTATATGACTGTAAAAATGATGAGCAGGCAGGTTTTAGAAAAACCTTAAAAGACATATATGAGGGGGCAGCTAGGTGGTGGTACAGTGGATAGAGCACCGGCCCCGGAGCCAGGAGACCTGAGTTCAAATCTAGCCTTAGACACTTAATAATTGCCTAGCTGTGTGGCCTTGGACAAGCCACTTAACACCATTGCCTTGCAAAAAAAAAACCTTAAAAAAAAGACACATGAACTGATGCTGAGGGAAGTGAGCAGAACCAAAAGAACATGGACAGCAACATTGTGTAATGATCAACTATGACAAACTTAACTCTTCTCAGCAATACAGTGATCAAAGACACATCTAAAAGATTTGTAATGGAAAATGCCATCCACACCCAGAGAATCATAGAATCTGAATGTAGAACATAGCATACTATTTTCACTTTTTGGGGAAAAAATGTTTTTTCTTCCTCATGGTTTTTCCCCTTAGTTCTGATTTTTCTTTCACAATATGACTAATATGGAAATATATATAACATGACTAAACACGTATAACCTGTATCAGATGACTTACTATCTTGGGGGAAGAGAGGGAAGGAGGAAACTTTACAAAAATAAATGCTAAAAATTATCTTTACATATAATTGAGAAAATTAACTAATAAAATTTTTTAAATTGAATTTTAAAAAAGGAATGAAATAGAGAAAGACCTAATTGAAGTAATGCAATGTAAATGACAGTCACAGATAGTTATTATAGCTAATTAAGTAATATTAACAATAAGAATGATAAAAACAACAAAATTAGGGTAAGAAGGTTAATAAAAGAAAAGAGGGAAGTAGGGATAAGAAAATGATTTTTGTACAATTTTGTTATAAAGTTAAAACATTAGTAAAAAATGAGAAATTCTGAATTTTCAGTATTTTGCCTCTTATTTGATTATTTGGTTGGTAGTTAATAAGCTTATAATAAAAAAGGAAAAAACTTAAGAGGTTAGAAAGGAAACAATTTCAATTCCATTCAATTTAGGAGCTATATTTGGTCACATTAACAGTTACTATATCAACAACAAAACTACTTAATAAAGATGCAATAGTCCTCAGCCTAGTTTTATAAATAGAGAAACCAAGCAATCATCTAATTTGGGATAAGTTGAGAGTGCCAAGCAACAGACACTAGAACTCTTAGGCCAGGCAGTCCTGGGGATGAGCCCTTGGCTTGTCCTGTATGTCATAAGGTACATACCTTATACTCGTCATCAATCAGCAGCAGTGCCTTAGCATAATCCTGGTCCATGATGGGCAAAAGCAAGGCTTGTAAGATGGGCCGCTTCAGCACAGGAGGAGCCACCTGGCTCCACTTCCCAAAAATGGGGTTGAAGACATACAGAGCACTCCTTCCTGTTTTCTAGAAGAAGCCACCAAATTTGTCAGAAATTACTTGAGGAGAAACTCATAAAATTGGGCAACTGTCAACTCCCGCTCTGGGCCTCCCTCCCACCCCCCAGGGCAGCCTCCCCAGGAGGTTCCAGGCACCTCCACCTGAAGTTCATTTTGCATCAGAAAAACAGTCCCTCAAGAATTTCAGGTCCTGTTCCCCAATAGGCAAAGAAAATGACTGATCAAAAGACAATTCTAAAAGAAACCATCCATATCCAGAGAACGAACTATGGAGTTTAAATGCAGACTAAAGTTTACTCTTCAATTTAATAGTTGTTATGTATTTTGCTTTTTTTTCTTGAATTTTTTTCTTCTTTCACAACATCATGATTAATATGGGTCTATGTTTAGCATGATTATTATAGATGCACAGCCTGTATTAGACTGCTTTCTATTGGGGGTAGGGAAAAAATAGGAATCTCAAAATCTGGCAAAAAAAAAAATGTTGAAAACTATCATTGCATGTAATAGGAAAAAAAAATAATTTTTTTTTTAAAAAAGTCTGATCAGCCCCCAAAGGGAACTGATACTTTTGTGCACCAAACAAATATACATGCTTGGGCAAGAGGCAGGTTTATCTCCCACAATAATAGCTCATAATTCCACTGGGTTTTAAGAGTTACAAAGCACTTTCTTCACAACTCTATGAGGTACATTATCTCCATTTTACAAATAAACAAATAGGTTCAGAAAGGTCAACTGATTTTTCCAAGGTCACATAGCTAGTACTTGAACCTAGACTTGACCTCAGAGCTTCTAATCTTGAATTCAGCATTCTTTTTGTTATGCTGTACTCTTCCTAAAAAAATGATAATATGTGACAATGTGGAGTAGTTCCAGCCCTGGGATCAAGAGGACCTTCTTTCTGATCTATAGTTCTGGAGTTATGTCTTCATTTAACCTCTCAGTGAAGCACGTAACTGAAAGCCTAAATTACAGAAAGTTGCTGATTGGCATACCAGAAGTTCCCAACATTGATGAAATAAATTTTGGGAAGGAACAGCATTATTCCTCAGAATGAAGTTGTTACTGTTTTATAACACAACTTGCCAAGGGACACAGGCACATAATAGGGACTCAGGCAGTGGAACCTGGATTTGAATCCAGCTCTGTCACTGAGTAGCTATGGAAACTCAGCCAAGGCCTTTCACCTCCAAGGGACTCTGAGGCCACTCCCAGGTTAAGAGCTCTAGTCCCATCTGATTCCGGACACAGGACCCAATTAAGCCACAGCACTTCCCCCCTCTTTCATTATTAAGTAACCACAGTGCCATAAAAGCTGGAGTAAACAGTGACTGAGCCCTCGCATCCCTTACTCTACAACTTCTCACACATGACAAATACCTATGGCCCAAGGGAATATGCCCCCAGGAGCCCTGAGAGGCTGGCCTCACCTTGTCCTTAACAAGTAGAATGCACTGTGGGGGGTGGGGAAAGTGAGCTGTGGTTCTCTGCACCATCAGCTTGAAGGAAGAATCTGGATTGATATTGGGCAAGTACTGCTTCCACAGGATGGTACCCGAGCTGCTCTCAATGCCAAAGAGCTGAAGGAGAAGCAGACATCTGATTAGCAATTACAAGGACAAAGCCGGCTCCCTCCCTCCTTCTAGAGTATGTAAGAGTGAGTTGCCACCATTGGTACTTGTCTGTTAGGCCTTCTGCTCCAGGAAGGCAGGCAGGAACTATATTTTATGCAAGTTGTTTTTCTTCTCCAACTCTGAGCACAGTGCTCTGAACACAGGAAGCACTTAAACTTTGTTGAGGAGCTCTCTGCCCTCCAAAGCCTCTCCTTTTCTCACCTTGCCTGAGGCTGTCACCATCACCACCATCTTCTGGAGGTTGAACTCATCCCTTGCCAGGTTGTCAATATTGATCTCATTCTTGATCTGACTTCGAGGCTTCCGAGCATCATAAAACATTTTCCAGAGGTGAGCAGTCCAAGCCTGCAGCAGTATGAGTTGGGAGGACAGGCGCTTCAAGAACATCCCCAGAAGGCCATCTGGAGACAAGGAACATGTAATGAATCTGGGGGCCAGCCCCACGAGAACAGGAAGTCCCTTTGGGGATGGTTAAATCATTCACACACCAGGCTACCGGCTTACAATTCATTTCCCAACCTGAAGCTCTAGTGTCTGATGCAAACAGCCTCTGGCAAGAATTTGGAGTAGCAGGTTGAAGGATCAGCCAAGCAGGATCATAGCCATGTAGTTAACTGTTCCACCGTTTTATTCTCAATTCACCATGGCCACAGAAAGGCTTTTGCTGTCCCAGAATTCTTTCCCTAACCATGAAATTGTGACCCCTTCCTGCTTCCATCTCCCTTTACTTATTGCTGCCATTTTTTCCCAGAGGGCTTCACTACCCTATTATCATGGAAGCTAGCCTTCAGACATCTCAGACTCTAGAATGAAGAACCCACCCTACCACCTATTGCCCTTGTCTACATGGCTAGCACTGGTGCTCCCCTCTCAGCTCAAGGAAAATAAGAGTGACTGGCAAAGGGATGAGTTCCAAGTGTGGCAAGCAATGTGGGCTATTCTGGTCCCTCTATAATGGTGGATTTACCACCACCACCCTCCACAACAATAATCCCAGATGAGGAAAAACTGCCAAAGAAAGCTAGCAATGTGAGCAGGCAAAAGGCAAGAAAGCAGCAGAGAGCAGACTTTACCTTGAATGGCTGGATCCAGGCGGCGGAAACAAAGAGGGAAGGTGAATTAACCCTTAAGGTACAACAATGAGGGGGAGAGGGAGTAGGGTCAAGGTCAGTTTGGACCCCCAAGCACTGAATGGGGTGGGAGTGGGAATGGTTCTAGAAGCTTCACACCTGGGACCCTCAGAGAAAGGCAAGAACTCATTGCCTTCGTCATCTTAGACTTCTGGTATTGTGTTCTGTGGGAAGCATCACTCAAGTTCAGTTGAACTGCACTCATCACCACCTCCCCGCCATGGAATAAGGAAAGCAGAAAAATAAAGGCACAGTCACAGACAAGCCACTTTGGCCAGGAACAAAGAGGCACCTTGCTCTGAACTTAGGAAAATAATGATGTAGGAGTGGGAAGATGGCTTTCTCGGCCTAAATGACAAACTCTCTTCAAGTCCAATAGAAACATGTTCATCCAATTTTGGTGACTCCTGGAAGCACCCACTCCCTGCCAGGAGGATAACATATTCCTCACCTGCCTTCTTGCCAAACTCTCCTTCCAGCTCAGCCTGGGCCCCAGTCAGGGGCAGGTCTACCATCTCCAAGCTCACTACTTCTGCCAGGGACTCTTCTCGGCTCCAGAGCAGCATTTTTCCAGCTGAAGAAAGATCCAAATCAATAAGATGTACCTGACCTTCTGCTCATTCATTAAGAAAAGCCCTGCCCCAGAACCCACAATCATTGGAGCCTGGGCTTCAGAAAGAATGGTCCAGCAAGGAGCTTCAAAAGTCAGGTTTGTGTCAACATCGAGTGAACTAACAGATTCTCTAGGTTTCTCCAAGTACTCCTGAGAGGAGTGGAACCCAAGGACCAGGTCAAGAAACTGAAGATGTTTAGCCTGGAGAATACAAAGTTTTTTGGGGGGGGAGGACGGTATTTATCCTTCACTCTTGAAGAAGAACATGACATTGGAAAGGTGATGCCAGGAGAAGCACGTGAATTGGAATTGAGTGGGGGGGGGGGGGGGCTGTACTAAATCATCAGCCTCACTTTCTCCTCTAGAGGCCTCTGGGTCTAGGAACCAGAGAGGAATTAGAACTGGAGATGACCCTGGATACAAGGCAATCAGGGTGAAGTGATTTGCCCGAGGTCACACAGTTAGTAAGTGTCTGAGGCCAGATTTGAATTCTGTGCCTCCTGACATCAGGGTTGGCTTTCTACCCACTGTGCCATCTAGCTGCCCTAGAAGAAAATAACCATTGTCTTAAGGCAGGTAAAAGGGCAATCATAAGAAAGAAGGATCTGCTTTGTTCTGTGCTTGGTCCCTGAGGGCAGAATTAGAAGGTTTCTAGAATTGGGGAGATTTGACACAAGGAAAAGCCTCCTCGCAATTAGAGAAGTAAACTTCTGCAGAAGTAAAAAAAAAAAAAAAAGCCAGTGGGCTCCTATCATAGGAGGTCTTCAAGCAGATACTAGCAGAGACTGCTTTCCAAAGAGGTATCAGACTCCATGATTTCTCAAATCCCCTTCAGGCCAGAGAATCTAAAATTCTATTAATGGTGAGAGAAAAGCAAAGGCAGATGGGCACACTCTATCATGATAGTAAGTCCTAGAGGGAATGGGCTGAAAGGGCCCTACTCACCCAATTGCTGAAGAAAGAGGAGTAAATGGTCATCTGTTTGCACCAGAGCCCGGTAACCCACTGAATCATCCTTCTTCAAGAAGACCTGGATATACAACTGAGTAAAGAAGCGAGGAGACAGCAGATGTAAGCACATCTCCAGAATTCAAAATCCAGAAAAAGGGACCTTGCTACCATGAAAAGCCCAAAACAATAAGTATTTCTTATGCCCCAAAGATGCTACTTCCTAGAAGGTTCAATGACAATGGTGTCCCTGAATTGGCTCAGAAACTTACTTTCATGCTCAATGAATTTTTACAGTCATTATTTCATTTATGGTCATCACTCCACTCACCCGCTCAGGACGGGTACCATTCTGCTCCAGGCTGAAGGTGATTGAAGTGTCAAGCAGTCGCCTTCCAGTCTCCGCCAAGTACAGGTTAATGGTGTAAGTTTGGTTAGTGCAGACAAGGGCTTCCTGAAGAAACAAAGGTCACAGGATGATGACAGGGACCCAAAGAGTTTAACAGAGTGGAGGCTTATGAGAATGGGGACCCAACAAGTGGACTCAATAAGAGCAACCCCAAGCTAAAAAAAGGCCAAGTTAGAGGTATAGTCAGCAATTGGTATTGTAAAGGATAAGAAAGGAAGTTAAGTCATGGAGCCAATGGAGGCAGGATCAGTGAAAAGGAGGCACAGGGAGATGGAGGGCCACAAATGATAGTCACTCAAGGGACTGAGCACTGGACACTAGCTGGACCCCCATGTCTCCCTTGAGGAAAGCAAAGGGATGAACGATGACTCAACTTTATCAGCAAGCTAAAACCCCGTATAGACAAATGTTTAAGGAGGCATGGGAAATGAAATCTAAGACCTCTCATTTCCCAAGTTATCATCTCCTCCTAAAATAAATATGGAGATAGCTTTATTCATGGTCCCCTGAAATACCACATGTAAGTGGACACTGAGCCAGGAATCCCTGCACCTTCCAGCTGAACCCTGTTTCCCAAATGTGCTGTAGGTAGGTTCTGATGGTCCAGGACCAGTCACAGTCCTGCCTTACCTGTGGGTTAGACTTGTCGGAAGTATTCTTTGTCACTGCCTCTTCAACACTCCCACCTTTTTGCTAGGAAAGTAGCAATAAAGAAAAATAATCGATCATCCAGGAAAACAAAGGTTCCTCTCCTGAGCCTTCATTACTAAGCTGAGGGCCAGACCTATTTCTCCTCAAATCTGATGTTTCCGTAACACTCCCACCCATAAAACCCAACCAAATCCTAGTACTTCCAATGAGAAAGTCACTAAACCTGAATGCTTCAGTATCTCCAACGTAAAAAAAATGGGGATATGGGGCAGCTTGGTGGCACAGTAAATAGAGCACCAGCCTTGGAGTCAGGAGTACCTGAGTTAAAATCCAGCCTCAGACACTTAATAATTACCTAACTGTATGGCCTTGGGCAAGCTACTTAACCCATTTGCCTTGCAAAAAAAAAAAAAAAAAAAAAATGGGATAACAAACCCGAGTTCCCCAGACTGAGCAGCACACAGGAAGAGCTTAATAAAGTCCAGGTCACCTTCCATTCTTGGTGAAGCTAAAGCCTAGTTTTCATTTAGCTGACAAACCCCAGGTTCTCATTCCTACACAAAAGGCAAGAAACCCCAGGTCTGAGATGGGCAGAGCACTTGTTCTTTGTAAGTTCCAACTACAGAGGTCTCAGCATTTTAACTGGAGGTATGGGATCATCTTCATGATAGAGGAAACCACCTCCGGGGTTCAAGAGGAGGTCCAACTTCTAAATCGCTGGCACATTGCTTAATCACTCCATGATGGGAGGATGGGATACTTGGGTTGGCTATGTCACTAAGTTGTTCTAAGGGCAATGCTTTGTAAACCTCCAGTACCCCAGCAACGTGAGAATTCTTAATCTCTGAGAGCTAACTATGCACCACAGTATCATCCATCACCATTTTCCATCATCATCACCTAGGGGATTATTCATGCTCTGCCCCCAATGCATACTCACAGTTTCAGTACGGCAAGTCATCACAGCAGCAACAGTCTTCTCCCCGCTGGTACCAAAACTCACCAGAGCAGTCTGAGAAATGGAAGAGGGTCAATTCCTAAATGACAATCATTTCTACCAGTAATAACAGTCTAGGGTTGGAGAAACCTCCAGACCTTTTTGGAACTCAACCCAAAGTTATAAGCCCAAATCCCAGCCCCAGCTCTCAATGTTGCCAAGGTTAACTCTAAAGAGTATTCTCCCATTTCCATGGTCCCTTGGATCAGCAAGAATCATGCAATTAGTTTCTTGGAAACCCAAAAGGTTCTAAATAGTCCTTTCTTGCAAGAGGCGTGCTAATGGGAACTTCAGTATCTCCCAAGGCTAACCTCCTAAATCAGTTCACACTGACCTCAGGGACACACCATTGACTTTGAGCCTCAGGAAAAATGTCTTTCTGATAGCAAAGTCCCCAAAGCATATAGTCCCTTGAGCTGGTAGGAGTCCCAGGAAGCACTAATGATGCTCCTTACCTGTGGAAAGCTTCGAAGCAGACTCAGGCCTTCTGGGCGGTACTGCAGCAAAGCAAAATGGCTGGGGGCCAGCTGCAAGATGAACTGTGACCTGGAGGCACTTGTAGGACTGGGCTGGGTAGAAAGGACCCATGGCTGGAAACCTTGACCAAATTCTAACTCAAGGGCCTGGAAGACAGGAGGGAGAAGTAGGAGCAGCAGATAAGGGCCCAAGCCTCTCTGAGGTTTGTTGCTCACCCCCTTAAAGGGGCCAGTTAGTAGGAGTAGATCAGAAGAGTTACAGTCTAATCCAAATCAGGTTGCCCACACAGAGGTGGAGCCACAACAACCCACAATCCACAGAGAGTGAAATCTGACTGAAGCCTGCACCTCCTCAGACACTCCTAAGCACAGGAAAAGACAATTCTTCATGAGATTTGGTGACGCTTGTGCCCTCCCCACCTCTAGCCCAAAGACCAGAAGCTCAAGAGGTATAAGAAGGTAGTGAGTGTTACAGCCTCTCTCACCTGAAGTGGGGTTCTTTTCATCTCCTCTTCTGTCTCCAGCGCCAAAGTGAAAAGGGAACGTGTTCCTGGGTCAGGACACACCAGCACAGCTTTGCCCACCATGCCACAAACTCCACTTAAGCTCTTCAGCCATGGTGCAGAAACCCTGACCTGGAGGACAAGAAAGAATAAGTGTCTGTTAAGTCACAGTTCAACATCTTGGCTGGGTCCTGAATGAAAATATAAATGGCCTATTTGTAGTTAGTTTTAGTCCTGGGATTTCACTGGTGTAGGAAACTCTTGGTAAAAAACTGTTGCCAATGCAAATTAAAACCTATTCTGCAAATGATAGTCTTAGAGGCTAAGTGTCTTGTCTCTGGGCCTGGAAATAGCACATGTCAGAGATGGAAGGTGAAGCCAGATCTCTAAGTCCTGAGGTCAGATTACCCTCAATCAATTGCTCTACATGATTCACTTGGATTCACCCAACACTAATGTTTGCTACTGTTCTGGAGGGGGGAAAAATCCACCCTCACTGGAGGCAAAGGGCCCCATCTCAGAGGAAGACATCTAAGACATCCAAGAAAGACATCTGACATCCCACACCTTCTTAAGTCCCTCCCTGACTGGATGTGAAATCATTTATGTTGTAGTTTTTGATGTAAATGCTTTACGTCCGAATTTTGTTCTACTAAATTCCTACAATCCCTCCATTGTGTAGAGTGGTGACCACCATGTCCCCTTCCCCTGTGCTGACAGAGCAGGAGCGCTGTGGGGACCCAGCCAAGCTGACAGGTGTCAGCACCAAGGATGGTGGGTGAAGACCCAGCCCAATTATATTGAGGCAGGCTCCTCAGGCTGACTAGAAGCCTCAAAAGCCATAGCAACTCTCCAAAGGCTTGTGATCTGCATTGGTAGAAATAGTAGGGGGTGGCTAGGTGGTGCAGTGGATAGAGCATCAGCCTTAGAGTCAGGAGTACCTGAATTCAAATCCAGCCTCAGACATTTAATAATTACCTAGCTGTGTGGCCTTGGGCAAGCCACTTAACCCCACTGCCTTGCAAAAAACTAAAAAAAAAAAAAAAAAAAAAAAGTAGCTATACTAGTGAAATGCTAGATCCTTGAACCACTAAGGTATTTGTCTATTATTCTCCGCAGCACACAGGGAAAAAAGCACTGGTCTAAGAGTCAGAGGACTTGGTTCAAGCCCTGGTTCTGACCCTCACTAGCTGTGTGACCATGGTCAAGTCATCTCTCTGAATCAGTTTCTTCTTTAAAATAAAGCCATAGAGACAGTGTATCCCAGTGGATAGAGAGCCACTGCCAGAATTAAGACCTGGTCAGTCCCACCTCTGACATGTCCTGTGGACCCTGAGTGACTATCTGAAATGCTAAAAGGCAGAGAAACTGCCCGTCTGTACTGGAAGGGGAAGATTCTTTAGCAGCAGACCCCTCTGCTGATTAAGTCGAAGGTCTAGACACAAAGAAAAAATGAAAGAACTGCATCTTCTAGGGTGATTGGGAGGAACAAGCTTTTCAAATCCTAAAGTAATCTTTAAATCTGAAGTATTACTATTCTCCTGTCCACATCTTTCTCTATGTCTGTCTGACGATGGCTAAAAGGCAAAGGTCAGATCTCAACAAGGTCCTCTGAATTTGTCTGTCTGGTACAGTATCCTTCACCTGCCCAGCTAGACAACCTTTCTTGCTCCATCCTGCAGGATGCAAACAGTCCTGCCATTTGCTCCCAACTACCCCCAACACCCAGTCTTGAGACATACCTGCTGAGTTATCTCACCATCTTCCACCTGAAATGTCACTACATTCACATGACTGTTCGGAACAACCCCCAGGACCCACAACACTCCAGTGCCATATGAATACACCATCTGATACTGAACATTCTCACTAAGAGAGGAGAAAAAGGGCAGGAGACAACAGGCTCAGCTTCTGGACCAGATAATCCTGGAATGGTCACCCCAAACCCGCAGTCATGCTCCTCACCATGAAGAGCCACTAAGATGAGTTCCAGGGATCCCACCCGTTCCATGGCCACCTCTGCTGTGCAATTCTTTCAATACCAAGATCCTTGGGAATGTCATCAAATCTCCTCCACACACCCACTAGACTACTCAGTGAATGAGTTGTTCCAATCTTATAATCAAATAGCCCCCTGGGTTCAGTAGACGAAGTATGCTGGGAACTAGAGCTATCAATGGACAATCTTAAGTGTAAAAGTTATCTCTCCCTCTTGAACATTTCCCTGCCTAAGAAGAAATGTGGTATGTGCAAAGTAACTACCAAGTTCAGCAAGGGGCAGAGACCCAGACAAGGTCAGGTATTAAACCTTGAACAAGAGATGACCCAATAATAAATGCTCGTTGGAATCTTGGTGGAAAAAGAGGGAATGAAAGTCTCTGAGAATTATGAAAAAGAGGGTCTGACCATCATCAGAAGGTCAGAGTTCAAGTCCTCACCTCTTTGGAAGCTGTTCCATCCACTTCTGATGTCCATTGGAAAGGTAATGAAGAGTAAGTGTTGTCTTCTTCAGTACTGCCACATATTTCACCATATCTTGCATGCCCACCAGGCTAGCCATCTGAAAACTGAACACAGGAATCCAGGAGAGATTGGCTGGAGGCTCAGCCTGAGGGAGGACAACTGAGGGCAAACCATTTTTCCTTGATTTTCTCTCTAAGCAGATCTCTAAGAAGGAACACAGAACTTTTGTATTATCCAAATCTAAAGCAACCTCTCCCCAAACCTTCTAGCTCCATTCTAGAGCAAGAGGCTTAGGTGGAGAGAAGGTAAGTCCAACATCAAGTCCCACAGTTCCAGGACTACTGCCACCAACACTGGGTCTGTCGTTCTAACAACGTCTGATTCCAGCTTGTTTCTATCCATGAAGACATTTCATGGACTAGTAAGCAGAAGTCAAGAGTTGTACATGATCCCAGATAAAAACTAAGCAGTAATCCTAGCAAACCATTTAAGTCCTATGCTATCAATTTTTCCCTTGCAAAGAAAACAAAACAAAATCAGCCTGCCTTCCAAGATAAGTGAATGTAAATGCCTTAAAAACCTAATCAAATATTTAGCAATACTTCTAAGAAAATACTTAGAAAAACTTAGTGGGTTCTTAGCCTTGAAAACCTAAAATGTAGGTGACTTCATCATGTGTGTGTGAATCTATTTAATTTCTGAAGTCTGTTCTCCTAATGAAAGGAGCCAGTATAAAAGGATCAGCCCTGACGTGCCCTGTCTGTGTGACCATGGACAAGTACCTTGGTAGTCACTGCCCAGAATCCACTTGCTCATTTATAAGAAAGGGAGGATATACAACCTGCCTCACTGGGGAAGTAGAAGATAAAGAGTTTGTAACGCTTAAAGTGTGCTAATTTTCAGTTATTATTATTGTTGTTGTTATTATTATTATTATTAAGCTTTTTTGCAAGGCAGTGGGGTTAAGTGGCTTGCCCAAGGCCACACAGCTAGGTAATTATTAAGTCTGAGGCCAGATTTGATCAGTTATTATTATGAAAGATCCATTGGAATATTATATAAAACCAAAACATCATCAAGTATAGTGCAGTAGGTACTCAAAAAATTCTTAATCAATATATGAAAAGTATAATTTTATAATCCCAAACATTAGGCACCAAGAGCTAAGTATACAGTGTGCTAATTTTTATGGTTGCTGGGGAACTATCCAAGGGAATGATGACAATAGCCAATCACACCTGTAATTTTGTGAATTACAATCAGCCACCTTGTCTCAACCAAGCTGAAATAGCACTTCCCCTACCTGCCAGAATCCAAGGACATCTCCCAGTTCAAGCCCCCAATGTTAGTCTCCCAGGAGCGCAGGATCCGGCCCCCGTTGGATACGGTGAGTGCATCTGGAGAAGAAAAGACTAAAATAATCCCTTTGCCCTCAATGTAGCATAGCAGCCTCCCAAAGGTTTGAGGGTGTCCTCTCCAAATGATGAAATCTAACAACTATTATAGAGAAACTTGGTCCTTTTTCCTACCCAAACTGGAAGTGATACCAAAGAGGAAACAAATGTCTGGGGACAAGGAGACACTACCCTGTGGAAAACAAAGAATATCTCTGCTTACCTTGCCCATGAAGAAGCATGGCATCAATAGCTCCCTCTTGAGTACCCTTGTCAACATGGCGCCACACTAAAAAGCAAAAAAGGAAAATCCTGCCTCAGGAGTGGAACACAGGAAACACTGAGATTGGGAAATACATGCACCAAGATAGAGAACTTTTATCTATAGAGTAGTCCCCACTAAAGCCAGGGATAGGGGTGGGATGAGAGCAGATGCTAGTAAGGTTATAAGCACTGTTTCCATATTTGCAAAATGAGAATTTTGATGTAAACTAAACTTACTGGAACATGGGGAAAATCATAGTTGTTGATCAATTTTCAGAAATTTAGCATAAAAAATTAATATCTAATAAATCAGGATAATCTATTAAGTTTTTAGTGACAAAAGAGTCTCAATATAGATGTGTGCAACACATGAATGGCAACTCAGTTTAAAGGCATTCAGGACCTAGGGTAAGGTGTGATGGATACAGGAACAAGCCCCAAAGGTTGATTGCACAGGCTTGTTAAATATTTATTCAAACATGACAAATATGAGAAAAAATACAAAGCAGAAGTATCTTCTAGAAAGTCTATCCCATGGACAAGTTCCTTATCTTCCCAGAGCCCACTTGCTCATTTTTAAGAAAGCAAGGAGAGTAATTATATAACCTGCCTCACTAGGGTTGTAAAAGATAAGAGTTTATAAAGTTTAAAGTGCTAATTAAGTTTCAGTTATTTTTTTTTATATATTTTATTTGCTTGTTGTCCAATTATATACAATAGTAGTTTCTACCTATCATTTTTTGGTAATGGTTTGAATTTTACAATTTTACCCCCATTCTCCCTTCCTCCCCCTTCCCCCAACAGAAGGCAACTGATAATCTCTACATTGTTTCCATGCTATACGTGATCAAAATTGAACGTGTTGAAAGAAAAATCACATCCTTGAGGAAAAAATAAAATATCAGAGATAGCAAAGTTACGTAGCACATAAGACAACTTTTTTTAAAAAACTAAAGGTAATCGTCATTGGTCTTTGTTTAAACTCCACAGTTCTTTCTCTGGATACAGATGGTATTTTCTGTTGCATTATTATTAAAGATCCATTGGAGTACTATACAAAAATGAAACAGTATCAAGTACAGAGCTCTGCACACAGTAGGTACTGAAAAAAAATCTTAATTAGTAAATGAAAAGTACAGTTTCATAATCCCAAATATTAAGCACCAAAAGCTGAGTATAAGCAGTGACAAGGGTACTTATGGGGTTGGTAGTTCAGCCCCAAGATATATAAAGTCTAATGAAGTTACTCACAGATAGCACCTGTTCGGGAGTTCAGTGCTGCAATCACATTCTCCTCTGTAGCCACGACCATCTTCTTTGATCCAGGGGCACATTCCAAAGAGGCAAACTTGAGTTTCCCAACATACTGCTGCCTCCTGAGTAGAGGAAGAAAGAGGAAAGAAGAATTCAGAAATACTGAATCTAGGGATATCACTGATTAATGAAGAGATTTATTTCTAGATATACTAGGTATACTAGAATACATCCTCTAGGCCTTCATTTTCTCATTTTGGGGAGGAAAGAAACAAGTTTTAAGATCCCTTTCAGAACTATGAGTGATGAAGGAAGCATACTGTAGGAGAAAGAATACTGGAATGAGGAGCACAGACTCCAATCATTCACTAGTTATGTGAACACCTGTAAGTTCTATCTCTGAATGTTTCCAGATATATATATATATATATATATATATATATATAGGCATGATATGTTGCAGGCATGATATTTGCACTATGATTTTTGCAAAGAAAGTACTTTATAGACCATAAGGCCATTATTATTAACTTAGAAAATTATTACTGTGGTTTTAGCAAAGAGAAATGTTTAATAGTTTTTCCTCTGATTTAAAGGAATAACTCAGTTAAAATCCCAAAAGTACAACACAGGAACTAACAGCATAATACAGAATTAAGAAAAAGCTAACACTCTCTCAGTAACTGTTAGGTACCTATTCCATACACAAAACTGGGCTGGCTGTTATTTAAAAAACAAGATAAATATTGTCTCAATGAGCCTGCAATCTAATATATCACCTCTTATCATTACTGGATTCTGGGAGGGGAATACACCTACTCAAAGACCCTCAAGAGGATTTGATTATAATACTTAAATTTTTTTTCTTTTGTTACAAGGTTAACAAATAACATAAAACATTTCAATATACAAAAGATAGCAAACTGTGAACATGTTAGTTCATTTTTTATGAGAGCACATTAAATTTAACATGGAAAAAACATTTTATGTCCCTTTCTAAATTTTTTATATTTTTTGTGGATTTTACTGTTTTAGTGATATTCTTTTCTTTAAAAAAAAAGTTTATCTCTCTATCACTACCTTAACCCTCTCCTTTGTAATAGATAAGAACAGTGAAGCAAAACAAAGGAACCCCCTTTATGAAGTCATCATTAATGGACTGTAGCTATTACTGCCCTCCCTTCTAGCTCAAAAGATTAGCTGGCTAGAGAAGGTAAAATTCAAAGGATTATCCCTTCCATCAGAAAGCCCTCAATAGTGTCCATGGACTTAATTACCTCTCCAATTAGATGACTACTTAAACTCTATATTCAACCCAAATCTCTCATGAGACAGAGACCCACCAAATGCCTGCTGATCATTTCATTTGAAGACAAGAGTGAAGTAAAGGAGTGTCAGACAGGTTAAGGCCTTCTCCATGTGCCCTAAGATCACAAACATAGCAGTATGTTGGCTAATTGGATAATACTGATTGGGTCAGAACCCTTTTCAGTTAAATGTAACTCACCCTATGACTAAGCAATAGAAAAGCAACACCTAATCAGTTTGATGATGTGATAGGATGAGTGGGTTGCCTTCAAAAAAATTAATCCACCAGCAGTTGGAAACATTCCAGCACTTATGATGCTGACCACCAAAGTAGCCAAACTACAAATGTGCCTGAAATGGACTCAAGATTTGAACGCTTCTATTACTTGCCAATACTATATCATAACAAAAGTATAAGTAGCTTCATCTCTAGACACAGATTGGGTGGTTGTCTTTTGCTCTCAAAGTCAAAATGACATCACTAGGTTGAAATCAAGGTACAGTGTGTATAGTTCTGTTGAATTTTGTTTTTCTGTTCTATCCTCTTTCATTTTATGTGATCAGAGCTCAGAGGGTCTATGACAAGTTAGGTGCAAATAGTCTACACAATCACTCGGAATAGAGATGTCTCTAAATTTGCTCATCTCACATTTCTTTTTTTTATTTTATTTAAAAATTTTATTTAAGGCGACGGGGTTAAAAGTGACTTGCCCAAAGTCACACAGCTAGGCAATTAAGTGTCTGAGGCCTGATTTGAACTCAGGTCCTCCTGACTCCAGGGCCGGTGCTCTATCCATTGTGCCACCTATCTGCTCCTATGCCACCTAGCTGACTCTTCACATTTCTTTTGAGCTTCTGCAATTTTGCTTTGCTCAAAGAGAATAGCATCTTCTTCGATGAGGCATATCATGTTGGAAGATCCTTTGCCAGTGTCTCCCATGTCACGTAAGTATTCCAAAGTTGTTCAGAGAAACCTCAAGAGTGTCCTTGAACTGCTTCTTCTGACCTCCACATGAGTGCTTGTGTGAGCTTTCCATAAAAGTCTTTTAGACAAACATACATTTGATAATCAAACAATTGGCAATGCATGTGTTAAATTCATCAACTGTGTGTATATTACTAGAAAGTATACTGCCAAGGTAAGTGAACTTATCCACAGCATTCACTATTTCTCCATTTGCTATAACCAATTTACCACTACTGGTGGTAAAGAACCTCTGTTTTCTTGGTGGTAACTGTTATGTCAAAATTAGCACAAGCATCAAAGAACTGACCCACATTTTCATACATCACTCCTCAGAGGCTGCACTGTGTGCATAATCAAACACCCAGATTACATAACAGTAGATACTAAGAAGGTACTTAAATCTTAAGGGGGCAAAAATAAAGGCAGTGAAAAAAATTTTCATTATTTTAAAAAAATGTGCATTTAACACAAACTCCACCTAATAATGAAAAGATGGAAAAAAACAATGCTAATACTTCAAATGATTTTTAAAAAGATTCAGACAAACTTAGAATGGAATTTTTAAGCTCATTTTGTCATGGCACAAATGGACCAACTCTGCCAAAACACAATAATTCAAAAAAGCCAATCTCTGCCATCGTCATGAATAAATGCACTCTTCAACATTATTTGATCAAGAATGTAAAAATTCAAGACCTGTTGACACAGATTAGGCTGTAGCTGAGACCACAGTAAGGAGCAAAGGAAGAAAGCTGGAACTAAGGTTCAGAAGGTCAGCTATCAAATGGCATTACAATGAACATAGCCTGACAGTGTTTGTCCTTCTTTCGCAAAGACCATGACATCAGGGAGATGATGCCATGATGAAAATGAATTGGATTTGAGTGAGGGGAATGCTGTGCTTCTCCAGTGGTTGGGTATGAATCAGGATGATGAGAGAAAGCCCTGTATGTGAGGCAATCAGTTAAGTGACTTGCCCGAGGTCACACAGCTTGTAAGTGTCAAGTGTCTAAGGCCAGATCCAAACTCCTGTCCTCCTCACTCCAAAGCCAGTGCACCATCTACTGAGCCACCAAGTTGCCCTGATAGAGTATTCAGACATGGAAGAAAGAGTAGGGGGAATAAGTAAGCCCATGGACCTCACACTCATATGAACTCAACAAAGGAAACTGGGACACACATACATAGATTGCATTATAGAAATACATTAAACTCAAAAGGAAATAAGAGTAATCAGTGAGAGGGATGAAGTAAGAAAGGGGTTAAGAGGGAGTAAAGGATAGTTATATGACAATTAATTGTAAATGAAACAAACACCAATATTGGAGAAGAGAAAGTAAAGAAAGAAAAATCAAATTAAAACTTAGGTTTGAGGGTAGGACAAGGAGAGAACAGAAGAAATATAATGTAAACAGGATTTTTCACTTATAGATAGTATTAGGCAAATTCTCTTGCCAAATGGCAAAAAGGGAAATGAGAATGAAGAAAAAATAAAAGAGGAAAGAATGAAGGGATATATACAATCATAATCATGAACATGAACAGAATGAACTCACTTAAAATGAGAGGATAGAATAGGAAAACAATTCAACAACATGTATATAAGTGATATGTTTGAAACACAAAGATTCACATTAAGCTAAAATGAAGGACTGAGGAAAACAATCTAATATACTTCAAAGAAATGAAACAATCTTGATTCCAATTTCAATAGCAATCTGATTTCAAATAAGGCTACAATAAATATAGATTAAAAAAGATAAATAGGGAAATATGCTTAAAGGCACTATAGACAATGAATCAAAAACATTCAATTATGTTTTTATGTAAGTGTGTATACACATACAAACACAACAAATAGCAAAGCATCTAAATGTTTAAAGAAAAAAATTCATCAAATTGAAGAGGACAATAAAAAATAAAACTTATAGTAGGGGTACCTCACTGTATACGTTTCAGACTTAGACAAATCTAATCAAAAGATAACAAACAAAAAGAAGTTAAAGGCATGAATAGAACTTTAGAATTTTATGAAATAACAGATATCTGAAGATTACTGAATAGAAACAGAAAGAAATTTACATATTTCTCAGTTGTGAATGGCATAAAAACCAACCAGGTTTAAAGATCTCATGGAAAAATAAAGGAGAATGCTAAACAAGTAAAATATCTGTTGCTCCTGTGTATCCTTGATAATAAATTTGATGATTTGTCATACCATGCAATTTTGCTGAAATTATTTTTTCACTTAATTTGTAGCTGACTCCAGTATTTTCTCAAAAAGCAATAATTTTGTGTCATCCTCATCTAAGCTAACTGCCTGAATTTTTTTTTAATTTATTACTATAGCTAGCATTTCAAACAATCCCCTAAATAGGTATAATTATAATGGGTTTCTTTTACCACTGATTTTACCAGAAATGCCTCTAATTATTCTTTATTTCATATATAGTTTGGGGTTTAGATGCTTTTTTTTTGGTATTCTGTGTCTGAGGAAGAATTTGAACTCAGGTCCTCATGACTCCAGGACCAGTGTTCTATGCTCTGCACCACCTAGCTGCCCCTAAGATAATTCTTTTAAAGAAAAATCTATTTACTCCTGTACTTTCTAGTATCTTTAAAAGAGTTGGGTTTGGGATTTTGTAAAAAGCCTTTTCAACATGTTATAATTTTATTACTTAAGTGATTAACATGAGTTATGATGTTTATAGTTGATCTCATTTTATCAGCCTTTTTTTTAAGATATAAATTCAGATCGAAGGGATATCCATCAATTGGGGATTGGCTGAACAAACTGTGGTATATGTATGTGATGGAACATTATTGTTCTATTAGATATCAGGAGAGATGGGACTTCAGAAAAGGGACTTGCATGAACTGATGCTGAGTGAGATAAGCAGAACGAAGAACATTGCACACCTTAATAACAACATAGGGTAATGATCAACATTGATAGACTTGCTCACTCCAACAGAGCAATAATCAGGGACAATTTTAAGGGATCTGTGATGGAGAGACCATCCATATTCAGAGAAAGAACTGCAGAGTTTAAATGAAGACCAAAGATTATTCAATTTCTTAAAAATGTATTACATATTTTTGCTATTTCTAATATTTTCTCCCTTCTTTAAGGATGTGTTTTTTCTCCACACATTCAATTTTGTTATATGCAGATCATGGAAACAAATGTAAAGATTATGAGATTGCCTTCTGTTAGGGGGAGGGAAGGGGGGGTAGAATAATTATAAAATTCAAAACCTTGCAAAAAAAGATTTGTAGGAACTACTATTACATATATTTAGAAAACAAAATATTTATATAAAATTTTTTTAAAACTAAAATGTTGTTTTAGCCTATTTGCTAATACTTTATTTAATATTTTTACTTCAATGTTCATTAGAAAAATTGGTCTATAGTTTTATTTCTTTGTTTTGCTTCTCCCTGTTTCTTGAGGCATCTGCTGGCATAATAGAGGTGTGCAAGTCAGGCCTGAAATTAGGTAAACAAGTTCAAACCTGACATCAGATACTTACTTGAATATAGCTTGAGAAAACTGGTGAATACCTACAGTTAGATATGGGAGACTGCAATGATTTGTAGTCAGTACAAATAAACTCTAAAGACCTGTCATCTGATTAGAGAAAACAAAAAATACATCCAGAATAGAACCCAGAAAATAAAAGTAGAGCAGAAAATTTTTGCTTATGTTATGAAGCACTGTACTAAATGATGGGAATGCAAAAAAGGCAAAAACAATCTTATCTGGGGGCGGCTAGGTGGCCCAGTGGATAAAGCACTGGCCCTAGAGTCAGGAGTACTTGGGTTCAAATTTGGTCTCAGACACTTAATAATTACCTAGCCGTGTGGCCTTGGGCAAGCCACTTAACCTCATTGCCTTGCAAAAACCTAAAAAAAAAAAAAAAAAAAAATCTTATCTGTTCCTAGAAATTGAAGGTTTGTTGATATTAGCTCCAAAACATCATTGAGGATTAGACAAATAAATTATACTGGAAGTAAAGTCTCATTACAGACAGAACTGTTGCCCACAAGCACCCAGAAAGAACAATGATCCATAAAAACTGAATAATATTTTTAATACCTGTTATATTGAACACTCATCTTCAAATTACATGGAATAAAAAAATTTCAAAATACCAACTCCAACCAGGTGGGAAGATGAGGTAAAAGTTATCTTGTTATTCTATCTGGTTTCAAAGAGGCTTTCAATAAGTCCACTGAAGATATATGAACACCCCAGTTCCCTTCTTCAATTAACAACAACAAAAAAAGTCATTATAACCACCTAAATCACAAACTTAAAAATATTTTTTTTAGAATTTTTTTTAATTTAAGGGGCAATGGGGTTAATTGACTTGCCCAAGGTCACACGGCTAGGCAATTATTTAGTGTCTGAGGTCAAATTTGAACTCAGGTCTCCCTGACTCCAGGGCCAGTACTCTAACCACTGTGCCACCTAGCTGCCCCATAAACTTAAAAACATTAAAAATAAAATGCCTTGCAAAAACCTAAAAACAAAACAAAACACACAAAATAAAATAATAATGGTAGGTTAGCAACTTATATCCTATCTGAACACAATCAGAAAAGATGAGAACAAGAAAATGACTGCTAATAATAGTTATTACATGTAAAATCTGCAAAGTACTATATTTCTATTGTTTTCATGATCTTATCTGATCCTATGAGTTGGTACTATAGATAATAACACCCTTATTTTACAGATAAGGAAACTGAGGATAAGAAAATTCTCTTAATGTCTAAGGCTAGACCAAGGTCTCTTCTGTCTCCAAGTCCAGTACTCTTCTCACTATTCCATATTTTTCTTCAGTTCTTAGTTTTCCTACCTATAACAAGAGAGGAACTATCTCTTCTTGCTACAGCATAAAAATATTATAAAGTTATTAAACTTAAATGATCTGTGATTTTGTTGACTTTAATACTCCTCACTCTATAACTTAGTGGTTGATAATCAGAAGTTTCTGTGACCTTATTGGCTTTATCATCCTGTGACTAATGAACTCCTCTGAACAAAGTCAGAGGATATGGCCTATCAAAGGGCAATTCTGTGAAGAATTTCTAGCTCGATAGGACCTCTCAGACCTTGCACTCCTTTGGTATAGCCATGAGAACCCAAGGGCACCTCACACAACATGATGAAATAATTGAGTAAGGATTTTTAAGGAGACACAGGAAAACACAAGAATCCATGTAAAAGAATTCAGAATCCTTTTTTTAAAGACATTAAATTTATATGAATATATTTATATGTTTTTCACTTCACTTCCTCTTACCCACCACATCCTGCTTAGAAAACTATCTTTTTTTTTGCTTTTTTTTTTAAGGTTTTTGCAAGGCAAATGGGGCTAAGTGGCTTGCCCAAGGCCACACGGCTAGGTAATTATTAAGTGTTTGAAACTGGATTTGAACCCAGGTACTCCTGACTCCAGAGCCGGTGCTTTATCCACTGTGCCACCTAGCTGACCCTAAAAAATTTTTAAAAGGGGTGGGGAAGTTAAGCAAAATTAACTAACCCAGGAAAATGTCTCTCAAGCTGCTGAGTTCCATTCTGTGATCTACCTATTTCTACAAAGAAGGGAGGGAAAGAAATACCTTCTCATCTATCCTCTTTTGAAGCAATTTTGGTTATTACTATTTCTTATCACTTAGTTTCAAACATTGTGTTGTAGTTCTTTCCATTTATGTTGTAATCATTATGTACACAATTTTCCTAGTTCTGTTGACTTCACTCTGCATGAGTTTATTCTTCCTATGTTTATTTGCTATATTCATCATTTCTTACAACATAATGATATCACATCACTGTACATTCATGTACCACAACTTGTTTAGTCATTCTCCAATCAATGGACATCTATTTTGTTTCCAGTCCTTCCCTAATATAGTGGATTCCTGTCAATTATAATCTGTAAGAGAAATTTCAAATTCCATGGAAAGTGGCAATGAAGCAAGGCTTAGAACATACACAATGACTACAATATAGAAAAATGTAAATGAGAAGAACATGAAAAGAAAATTACATTCTGCAAAGCCATAATGAGTAATTTGAGTCATGGAGATACTTAAAATGGAACCTATTTCCTCCTCTTATAAGATAGGTGTCAATCTATTTAAAAAAGCACATTACAACTCATTTTTGCCCTGACTGCAGAACTCTGGGACTTCTCAAACTGACTTCTCTTCCATGTCCCCCCCCCCCACTAAAATCTCATTTCCAGCTTCTTGAAGTGCGTGTTCTTCCCCCATTATACTGTAAGTGCTTCATTTTTTCAGTTATATCTCAGCACTTGGTACAGTGCTGGCAAATAACAGGTGCTCAATAAATGTTTATTAACTACTGAATATATGATTGGTTGGTTCTTGTCCTTCGTTATTGAAGAAGATCAAAATGACATCACTATGTTAGAAATGAGTTACAGTATGTCCGACTGTGATTGATCAGACCAACATGAGCTAGGAATGCTCTATCTCGGGTCAGGCACAAATTGTCCATGTGAACACCCTAATAAACCTATGTAGAATTTGACTATAGATATTATTTTATACATTTAAAATTCTTACTCTGGGGCAGCTAGGTGGCACAGTGGATAAAGTACCGGCTCTGGAGTCAGGAGTACCTGGGTTCAAATCCGGTCTCAGACACTTAATAATTACCTAGCCGTGTGGCCTTGGGCAAACTTAACCCCATTTGCCTTGCAAAAAACCTTTAAAAAAAAGTATATGAAGTAAAATTTTTATTCTGAGGAGTCCATAGACTTCATTAGCCTGCCAAAGGCGTCTGTGATACACTAAAAAAGTTAAGACCCCTACTCTAAAGAATTGTTGTGAAGATCAAAATATATATATACACACACACACACACACACACATATATATATGTACAATAAACATATATACAGTGATATGTGTGGGTCACAATATCAACTATTTTTGCTTAAGTGCTTTTTCTTTGTTATAAACGTTAAATTTGGCAAGAAGAGTGAATATGGAGGTGTTATTCAGAAATGACACTTGTGTCAAAATGAAGAAATTAAATGAACCCTGAAAAATCAGCACATAATGATGATTATATTGGATGTATCAAAATACCATAAACTGTATTTGGTTAACCAAAGTATATACCCAGGTCATACTCCCTGAAAAGTTTACATGTTAAGTAAATGTGAGGAAATGTAGCAATTTCTGAATCAGTCATAAATCATCATCGACTCATTAATGCAAACTCTCAAAACCCAAACCAAATTAAAAGATTAAAGATGGAAACAACACTATGCAATTACAACAGCTTCAGACAGATTTTATCAAACAAGCTACCCATGCCAAAAAAAACCAGAAAACCAAGGAAATCACAATGACATAAACCAACATGATTTCTTAGAGAAGTTTGATTAACTTCTATAAGTAATTAAAGAAATCACAACAAGGAGGTTAGAAAGCTCAGAAGCCTCCTTGGCCAACTCTATACGCTGGGCTATTTCCTTTTATCTTTACTTTGTAGGCTAGACAATCTTAAACTGGGACTCATATATTTATATTTTAAAATATTTTTATAAATGTATTTTAACATAATTGGATTCCCTTGTAATCTTAAGTACTTCATTTTAGGCATTTAAAACTCTTATTCTAAGGAATCCCTGGGCTTCACTAGACTGTCAAAAGGGTTTATGATGAACCAAAAAAGTTAAAAGCCTTCCTTTCAAAAGGACTTCTTGAAAGGAGAATCAGTCAACATAAATGTCTATAAAGTACCTGACATAAATGAAAGATTAAAGGAGTACCAGTTTGATTGCTATTATCTTTGCTGAGTACATATGGCATCCTAGAATAATAAGCATGTAGGACAGAAAGTCATCTGCAAATCACTGTGAAAGATTCAAGTAGAATTGCCTCAAAATTGTGGAAAAGAAGTAGAGGGAAAGGTATTCAGAAAGCTTGGAGTGAGAGCTAGCTAACCAAGCCAGAAAATCCCAAGGGTCTTTTACAAATGAAAGAAAAAGGTCATAACATGACCTACATAGAAAAGTGTTTTCATGACTACATATAAATACAACATGTAAAATCTATGTCAAAGAGTTTGAGGGAGGAGAAGGAGGAAGAGAATTTAGAACTTAAAATTTGAAAATAGAATGTCAAAATTGTTTTTATGTATAATCAGGGGAAAACAAAATTCTAAATTTTGAAAAGGAAAAAAAGAGAACAACTGGTAGGAAGGTCAGTATTTTCATAACAAACCATTTAACACCAATTTTCAACACCACCCAGGTCTCTAGTGTGCCATTCGGGAAAGCAGAAAGGGCATTTCAGAAAATAAATGAAGGAAGGCTGGCTAAAACAGACCAAGCAGAGCCAGAAGAAATCTGCGCTAAGCATAACAGGAGTTTAAAAACACTCAAAGTGGAACTAATTTTCAGAATCTAAAAGAAAAATACCAAATAAATGGGAAAAAATCATGGAGAGATAGCCTAACTCTAAACAAGGGCAGCAATAACTAGCAAACTATCCTTTTATAGCTTTTTCCATTGTTACACAATATCTTTGAGAATTATTCAATGACATCTTGAGGGCATTCTTGATGAAAATAGGAAAAAGAATAAGAAAGGCTTTCACAAACCATTTTCTACAGCAGACACATCTTTGCTCCCATAAATGACTGAGAGGAACAAGAACACAAGATCTTATTGTGTTTACTATTGTTGATATAAAAAAGCATTGGACCTGGTAGGAATAAAATGCAGCTTTAAAAGGTTCTCTTCCAACAAGATGTCTCCTATGCATATTGAGATTCCTGGGTACAAATTATGACAGAGGGTCAACTAGGTGGCACAGAAGGATGTAAGTTCAAATCCAACCTCAGACTAATTACCAAGCTGTGTGACCTTGGGCAATGTGACCATTGCCTTGCAAAAGAAAAAAAAAGAAAAAGACAAGGCAAAATATGATAACCTTAGCTCTCCTTAGCAGTACAATTATCAAAGACAATTCAAAAGGACTCATGATGGAAAATGTCATCCACATCAAGAACTAAGGAGTCTGAATGCAAACCAAGGAAACTACTGTCCTTTTTAAAAATTTTGTTTTATGTCTTAGGATTTTTTTACTCTTCTCATGGCTTTTGTTCCCCTTTGTTGTGATTAATCTTTCAAACCATGACTAATATGGAAATATAACATAATTATATGTGTAAAACCTATATCAGATTGCTCACTGTCATGGGGAGGGGGGAGGGAAAAGGGGGAAGGAGAAAAATGTAGAACTAAAAATCTTGCAAAAAAATGAATGTTGAAAACTATCTTTGCATGTAGCTGGAATAATATATAAATTTAAATTTAAAAAGTTTTCTTGGGGCAGCTAGGTGGTGCAGTGGATAGAGCACTGGCCCTGGAATCCGGAGTACCTAAGTTTAAATCCAACCTCAGACACTTAATAATTACCTAGCTGTGTGGCCTTGGGCAAGTCACTTAACCCCACTGCCTTGCAAAAACCTAAAAAAAAACATTTGACAGATGGAATCAGATATGACTTATTTTCCTCAACCTTCTGATCATCTATAGCAAACAAGACATAAAACAGAAAATCAAATGCTCCCCAAGGGTTTGCAACTGTCATCAAAGATATCCTACCTTACATTATATACCTCATTACTATATATGACTGTAAAACCTGGCCAATCTACCAATGCCATGTCAGAAAACTGAATTACTTCCATTTAAATTGTCTTAGAAAGATCATCTGGCAAGAGAAGATACCAGACACTGAGGTCCTTTCTTGAGCTAAAATGCCTAGCATTCCAACATTACTAAGAGAGTACAATTATGATGGGCTGGACACATTGTTAAAATACCAGATGTACATTTGCCAAAAAAAAACTATTTTATGGAGAACTCATGCAGGGCAAGCACTCACAAGGGGGTCAGAAGAAGCGATACCAGCACAATGAGGTTGTGCTCTATGAGAAGGACAAAAATAACTCAAAGGAAACGTGACATTCAAAAGTTTAGAGTAGGCATCCCAGGTGTTCACATGGACTATTTGTGCCCAACCTATGATAGAGCATTCTGAGCTGGTATTGTCTGATCAATCACAGTCAGACACACTATAATTTGTCTCAAATGTAGTGATGTCGCTTTGCTCTCCTTCAATAATGAAGGACAAAATCCAACCAACCAGCATTATTGAGGTGCTCCAGATGTTCATTTGTGGGTGATACGGTCCCAGGAGCAGAATACCTTTCCCTGATTCACAATATATTACTTCCCTTCATGCATTCAATAGCTCAACCAAACTGGTCTATCCACCATTCCTCCTACACAATACTCTATAGCTTGTCTGTGTCATTGGAGACTAATCACCTCTATCTCTTATAACTGCTAGCTTCCTGAAAACCCAGAATGTCAGAGCTGGAAGGACCCACAGAACAGAGGATGTCAGGGCCGGGAGGGTCCCGGACCCCAGGGTGTCAGGGCCGGGAGGGTCCCGGACCCCAGGGTGTCAGGGCCGGGAGGGCCCCGGACCCCAGGGTGTCAGGGCCGGGAGGGTCCCGATCCCCAGGGTGTCAGGGCCGGGAGGGCCCCGGACCCCAGGGTGTCAGGGCCGGGAGGGCCCCGGACCCCAGGGTGTCAGGGCCGGGAGGGCCCCGGACCCCAGGGTGTCAGGGCCGGGAGGGTCCCGGACCCCAGGGTGTCAGGACCGGGAGGGCCCCGATCCCCAGGGTGTCAGGGCCGGGAGGGCCCCGGACCCCAGGGTGTCAGGGCCGGGAGGGCCCCGGACCCCAGGGTGTCAGGGCCGGGAGGACCCATAGGACACACACAGAGGCCAGTGCTAGGAGGGGGTCTAGAACAGATGCCGGACGGAACCCAGAGTCTGGAACCACGAGGAACCCAGGATGTAGAAACGTCGGGGGTCGGAGAAGCTGTGATGTCAGAACCCAAAGGGGCCTTGGCCCGCGGGGGTGCAGGCGCTCCAGGAGCCTCGGGCCGGTACATCTGGGGGCTCCAAGGCTGCGAGCACTGGTTTTTGACCCAAGGGAGCCGGTTCGGATCCCACTTCTGCCCCCGTGACCTTGGGCGCGCCGCTGGGGCCTGTGTCCGCCTCTGCAAAGCAAGGGGCTGGGCCTCCGGGGCTGCTCGGCCCGCGCCCCCAGCCGACTGCGGCAGGCTCCGCGGCCCAGGGCCGGGCCGGGGTGGGACAGAGATCGCTACGGGTCAATGACCTCTGACCCCAGGGGCCGCTACTCCGGCGGGAAGAGTAACCTTTGACCCAGCACCTCGGGTGCCCGGATGGTGACTCCTGACCCTGCGGCTACAAGACCTGGAAGCTGAGCCGCGTCCCCTCCCCGCCCCGCAAGGCCCCTCCGGGCTCCGGGAGGCGCCCCCACCCCACGTACGCACCAGTCAAACTTGCCCACTTGGTCCTCGTACACGGCTGTTGCCGGGACCAAGAGCGCGACCCAAAGCCACGACCGAGCGGCGAGCGCCGCCGCCATGGTGGAGAAACCGGCCGCAAGTTGGGCCCGCCGCCGGCCCGGCATGCACAGCGCTTCCGGCCCCGCAGGATCGCCGAGCTCCCGAGGCGCAGGCGCGAGCGCCGCGGCGGGGCGTGGGGGCGGGGCGGGCGGAAGCCGCGGGAGGCGGAATCAGGCATTTGCCACGGACGCCTCGAGTCCCAAGAGCCCCCGCGGCGCCGGGGTCCTGGCCGGCGCCGCCGGGACTCCGCACGTGCAGGCGGCATCATCATGCCCAAGTCCAAACGCGACAAGAAAGGTGAGCCTGGAGGGGCTCTAGTGGGTCCCCGAGCACGCAACCCCTCCGCAGGTTTTGCGGGCGTTACAGGCGGAGAGGAGCGGCTTCCCAGATGAACGCGGGGTGGGGGGGGAGGCGGGGGCCAGAGCCACGCGCGAGGGCCCCAGCGGGGCTCGGGTTCGGGCTCGCCAGCGCCCGGGGCCCGGGCGCTTCACAGCTGGTGCCCCCTTGGAGCCTCACGATCATCTCGGGGAGCATTTGATCTCACAGACGGGGAAACCGAGTCGAAGCCGGTTGCCCAGGATCACAAAACCTGGGAGCAGCCGAGGCTGGACTTGAACCCAGATCTCCAGATTTCCACACCCATTTTTTTTGTACCTCTTTTAGTACTTCCCGTCCCTAGGCAGTGTATCCTTAATCCCAAACTTCTTCTGAGCAGATCTGGTGTCTGGAAGGATTCACAGGGAAGGTAGGCTAGTCATCGGGCCTTCAGAGATAGAAATCTCCATTTTAGGCAGAGTAAAAAAAACCCTGTCTTTCCCCCAAAAGGAAGTTGTGAGATGGATCTGCTTTGGTCACTGCCAACCATATTCTGTCCCCACCTAGCACTGAGGCAGCTAGGTGGCACAGTGGATAGAGTACCTGCCCCGGAGTCAGTAGTATCTGAGTTCAAATCCAGCCTCAGATGCTTAATAATTACCTAGCTGTGTGGCTTTGGGCAAGCCACTTAACCCCATTTGCCTTGGAAAAAAAAAAGAAAAAAGCCTAAGTACTCATTCTCATTCTCTCCTCAGTTTCCTTAACAAAGACCGCCAAGAAGGGCTTAGAACTCAAACAAAACCTGATAGAAGAGGTAAGAGGAACATGGGATCATCCATTTCCACTCCCCCCCCAAAAAAAAAACTGACAGTAAGGAAAACTAGCTGCTTAAAAAAAACAGGATTATAGAGTTGATGATATTAATCTCTTCAGACCGAGGGTATAGAAGTGGCAGAGAGGGGAATTGAGGCTGAAGGAAGGGTTACAGTGATGAAAATATGAGAAGTAGTGAGCCTTGTTAATGGAAAGATTCTGCCAAAGGCTGGATGGCTCCATCAGGACCAGGGGATTCTTTGCATGAGGTAGAAGGGATGACTAACAGCTCACAGAAAGGACTTAATGTGGAAGGATGGACCGGAGTTGATACTTGAGAGAAGCTAAGGGTTCCAAGGGAAAGTAAGAAGGGAATGAATTGAAAGTGTGTGGCACACCCAACCTGTGCAAAGTCATGAACGTGGGAGATAACAATGCTGTGTTGGAGAAACTAGAATCAAGGAGACCTGGCACATGATTTTAGATGAGGGAGAATATACTGTGATTCAGATGTCAACCCAGACAATTGAAAGGATATCAACCCAGGCAAATGGAAACTAACTTACCTCTCTGTAAATAGGGGTTCATTTCTAGGTAGCAGAGTCAGTAAGAAGTCCTAGTCTTGGGGCAGCTAGGTGGCACAGTGGATAGAGCACCGGCCCTGGAGTCAGGAGTACCTGAGTTCAAATCCAGCCTCAGACATTTAATAATTACCTAGCTGTGTGGCCTTAGGCAAGCCACTTAACCCCATTGTCTTGCAGTAACCTAAAAAAAAAGTCCTAGTCTGATTTTTTTCCTGAAACATTGACCAATTAAATTCAGTAAATATTTATTATGTACTTACAGTGTGTATGACAATGTGTTAAAAGCTGTGGATTAACCAGCCTCTCATAGACCATAGTCTAATAGAGCCTAAGACACAAGAGATAACTATAATAGCTCAGGGTCTTCAGTATTATAGAAAAAAGTAATGGGGAAAGAACTGAGTTGCTTAACCTCTTGGCCTCTTGAATTCCCCCACAGCTTCGAAAATGTGTGGACATCTACAAATACATTTTCATCTTCTCAGTGGCAAACATGAGGAACAGCAAACTGAAGGATATCAGGAGTGCCTGGAAGCACAGCCGGTGAGGAGGGAGCTGGGCCTGGGATGGCAAGATGTTCCTGCCATCTGTTTTAAGGATGAGGCTCTCTTTTCACTGGATGAACACAGCAAGTTCTCTCTGACTTTAAGCATTTTACCATCATACAAGCAGTTGCATCTGTCTTAATCTAAGAGAGTGGAAATCTGTATTGATCTTAAATATTCTAACTTGTATTTTACTTTTCCTCACATTTATTGCTTGCTAGTTACAGTAACAGAAAGATAGAAAATGACCCATTCCAAGTCCCCAAAGAGTTCACATGCTAAGTTTGACAGAAGTGAATATACTGGGACATAGAAAGGTATAATTGACTTTTACTCACCCTTTCCTCATAAAAACTATGAATTAAGAAACAAAAAAGATCATTTCCCTTAACTTTACAGGTATAGGGACTGAAGCCTAGAAATAAGAGACTTGACACAAGGTCACACAGCTAGTAGGGGTAAGAGTTTACACTTGAATTCTGGTCTTCTGAAATCAATTCTCTCTGTTTTTATGAATAATTATAATTTGTTAAGTTGATTTCCTCCTTGGCAGGAGTATAACATGTTTCATCCTCAGTCTTCTGAGTTGTGATCTATCATTGCTTTGATTCAAGTTCTAAACGAGCTACTATAAAAGTTTTATACAGACCCTTGAGCTCTTTCTTTTTCTTTGGGGATTAGGCCAGGTCAGGCTGTGCATGCCCACTAATGACCCAGGCTGTGCTTAGTGCTGGGGATGCCCAGAAAGGTGACAGACAGCCCCTCCTCTCAAGGAACACCAGGTCTCATGGCCAGAGGATGTGCTTAACTCTGAATCTTTAGCTGGTGTCCCTAGTCGTGCCTGAGTAGCTGGACTAACTCAGAGCGTCGCCTGAAGTACATTAGTGGGCTGTTTTCCTGCTGCCCCTCCAGCATTAGTCATCTCCTTTGGTCATCTTTGCCACCCTAGTGGATATGGGCTGAAACCTCCAAGTTGCTTTAATATTAGCAACAGTGTGATTGTTGGTAGCCTGGATTTTTGTCCATTAAAAATTGTCTGTTCATATCCTGGTATTATATTTTAATTGTATGTAAGTTGTTTCTGTCTTAACTTGAGCAACAATGGGATGCAGTAGAGAAAGTGACCTGAATTCCAGTCCTCATCTTACCTTAGCTGTGTGACCCTGGACCAGTAACTTCTTTTTTTATAGCTCTCTTAAGTTTTTTATATTGCTACAATAATCTTGTTGTAAGGGTAAATATAATCTCCCCTTCTCCCCTCCCCCAAGATAAAATTAAAAAAAAATAAAGTTAGAGGAAAAATCAGTGTACTTAAGTCTGTGTTGAGATACCATGGGCTCTGTTTCTAAGATGGGTTGCATTCTTTATCATAAGTCCATAAGGCAAGTTGCTTCAATATATTTTTCCCACGGTTCCTATTGTTAACCAAATTTCCCTCCACTCTATCCCTCCCCACTCCCATTATTTTGTTCTCTCTCTCCTTTCACCCTGTCCCTTCTTAAAAGTGTGTTGTTGTATCTAACTACCCTCTCCCAAGATCTTCCCTCTCTTCTATCACCTATACCTCTCCTTTCTTCCATCTCTTTCCTCTCCTTTTTCTTTAGGGTAAGATAGAGTTCTATACACTATTGAGTGTGTCTGTCAGTAACTTAACCTTCTAAACCTTGGTTTCCTCATTTGTAAAATGGGATTAGTATTGCTTGGTGTCATGAAGTTCAAACCAGGTAGTATATGTGTAGGCTTTACAGATCTTAAAAAGAACTTTGTAAATTTCTACTGAATTGTGAGCCCTTGCTCACAGATTCTGTTTTGGGGTGTACCCTTGTATCCCCAACCCTGTACATGGGCAGTTACAACAGAGAAGTAACTTAGGAAATGTCTCTGAATTGAATTGAAGGGTTAATGCAGACTAATCTCAGGCCAATTCCTTAGCACACTGAAGGTCTTGAAAAGTTTTCCCATCCTCTTCAGGTCCATAGGATCTGCCTTCCCTATCTATGGGCATCAAGCAATATCCTCCCTAGTGATGAGGGTGATTTTTCTTTCCTCGGGTGCCTCCAGGCTTACAGAGCACTATCTTCACAGCCCCCCCCGGGATGAGCAGATCCAGGGTTTTATCATTTTACAACTGTGGAAATGGAGAGGGATGGGGAATCTGTCCATAGGCATTTACTGAGAAAGTATCAGAATCAGCTCTTGGGTGAGCGTCAGGTCTCAGGGCACCTACCACCTAGAAAGTAAAAAGAAGTCCTAGAAGAGATGCCTCCCTGATAATCTCATTTTTTCCTACAGGATTTTCTTTGGCAAGAACAAAGTTATGATGGTGGCTTTGGGTCGAGGACCTTCTGATGAATATAAGGACAATCTGCACCAGGTAGGCCCCTGCTCTCCATCCTTCAAGGGGATGATCCCATTCTGCTGGTCTCGGGCAGGACCCCCTTTAACATTCACCTCTTCTGAGAGTATATATATATATAAGGAGGACAGAAGGAGTCCTGGCTTGTTCAGGCCCTTGGGACGTCTCAAACTTGGCGGGGAAGCATCTGGGAGGCCAAGCTCTCCTCCTGCAGTATCTCCATAGCCACAGACTACTTTCTTCTCCCTCCTTCTCCCCAGATTGTTCACTTTCTCCTCTACCAAATCATGATCTCTCTTCCTTGGGAGTGATACAATAAAAGTAGGAACAGTTGAGGAGGAAGGATGATGCATTATGGGCCCCTCCTTTGGCAGTGTCTCTGCTGAGACCCGTGGACCTCATCCATCTAAGAACAAAGTTTTTAAATCTACAAAATAAGTTCATGTGAATTCAAAAGATACTAGTTCTATATGATCAAGATATGGTTGGTTTGCTTTTTTTATAACAAGTTCCCAGATGCCAGATTAAGGACCCCAATTCTATAGGGAGGGACATCACTGCAGATTTTGCAGGTCAGTTCAGTATTGCTAATCTCAAGAAACTGGAGAAATGTGTCCCCCATGGAAGTGAAGACTGAGCCTGGGCAGGATCATGGAAAGCACCTACCTAACTTTATGCCCTTGATCCTCCCAGTCTGGCTCTCATCCATCTGACCTGTATTTTCCTGATTTCCCTCTCCTTGCATCTTTCAATTTGGGAGCACTCCCATTGTAATCCTTGTCTCCAGCCCAATCTCTTGTTCAGCTGTACTCTTTTTCCACTTTGGTGAGAGAGCATAGCTATGGGGCCTTCCTACATATCTACTCTTGTTCATGATCTTTTTGTGTATGAAAGTTGATCTACAGAAATGCAGAAATAACTTGTCAGTAGATAATGGGATTCGATTCTGGTGACTAAGTAGTGAATTCCTTGCGCGTGCACGCACGCGCGCGCGCCCCCCCCCCCAAGGTTCAAGCAAAGGCTGGAAACCTCCAGGAACGGTGTTGAGCTGGAGGGAGAGGACCAACTCTTCCAGTTCTCCTGGGGACTATCTTTGTGAATTAAGACTTTTTTTTATTTCCTAAAGGTCAGCAAGAAGCTGAGGGGTGAGGTCGGTCTCTTGTTTACCAACAGAACAAAGAAGGAAGTGAATGAGTAAGTGTTTTAAAGCCTGAGGAAAAAAGAGCCAGAGCCAGAAGTAGGAAAGATTTGTGATGGAGAGAGGCAGACCCAACCCCTGAAGAAGGGAACTGTGTCTGGCCAGCAGGCAGCTAGCTCACAGAGACCTGGGGGTGCTGAGAGGCTCTCCAGGCTCCCCCGCCCCTTATTTTTAGTCAGTGTCTGCTGGGGCAGGCTCAGAAGACCCTCTCACCTTCCAGTGCAGCCTTTCCAGGCAGAACTGAGGTCACAGAGACCGAGCTGAACAATCCTGCTGTCACAGTTGGGCATCCCAGACCAGGCTTCTCCACCCAGACTGGGCAGGGAGAGTGGTCCTGAGTCACAGTGCCAGGCACCTCTGTCACAGGCCTACATTTAACACTGGTGCTGAGCATTTTATTATGTCACTGGAGCCTCACAGCAACCCTAGGATGTTGGGAGCTGTTACTCCCAATTAATAGATGAGATTGAGGTCAGTGGTGTAAAGTGGTCTGCCTGGGATCACCCAGCAAGGATGTGTCTGGGGCCAGATTCAAGCCCTCATTGAATGCACTGAGCCACCCAGCCTCAGACAACAGAAACAACCGCAGGCCTGAGGTGGTGGAGTTATCAGCCTCCAGATTCGTTTATTTATGAAGCAGCTAATGTGGGTCAGAAGCTTAGGAGATCATAGATTTGGAAAGGTCCTCCTAGTCCAACCCTCTAATTTTACAGGTGAGGAAACTGAGGCCTGGGAGGTCAGTGACTTGACCAAGGCCACACATGTCCTGTGCCTTAGGGGGTGGGGTTTGAATCTAGGTCTGGTATTCTGGACTCAGATCCCACCTCTGATTCTGCCCTTATGACTCTGAACAAATCATGCTGAGGATCTGTTTCCTCATCTTTAAAATGGATGGGTTAGACAGATGACTACTAGAGTCCCTTTTGTGCTCCAGGACCTTGAAGATGTGATACAAAGACAAACAAATGACCCAGCCCTTGCCCTCCTACAGGACCAGGGGAAGGTCTATAGAACAGGTGTCTAGGGATAGGACTGGACTCAGATGAAACACACCCCATCGAAGGGGAACCATAACCATAGCCAGTGACTCCCCTCCCACTTTCTTACGTCCCAGGTGGTTCAATAAGTATTCAGAGATGGATTATGCCCGGGCTGGTAACAAAGCGACTTTCACCGTCAGTCTGGATGCGGGACCGCTGGAGCAGTTCCCCCACTCAATGGAGCCTCAGTTGAGGCAGCTTGGTCTGCCCACTGCTCTCAAGAAAGGTAAAGGGCACGTGGGTTGAGTTGGAAACTTGACTAAATCTTTTCAGAGAGATGGTGGACTACAGGTGTGGAAGATGACATGCTCTGTTAGACATGGTTAATATGTTGATTGATTTTGTCAAATGGTTTTCCTCCTCTTCTATTTTCTGTGTCATAAGGGAAGAAAGGGGAAGGGATATATTAGGAAACGACAAAGTGAAGAAAAAAGGTATCAGAAAAAAACCAAAAAGAAAGAAATTGACTCCATTTCCCTTCGCCTCTCCCTCCCTGAGGGAGGATGGCCTTTACCCTCTTCCTCCCCTCCCCCCACTGCTTGACCCCACTGGCCACCTATGGTAGGACAGTGCCAAGGGGAACAAGGAGGCTGAAAAATTTGGGAAACCTGTCCTCTCTAGGAGTGGTTTAGTTGGTTCAGCTTGGCTCCTGAGGAGAGAGCAAAAAGGAAGGGGTGGAATTTAGACCTCCCCCCCTTCTCAGTAAGGACAAGCCCACTGCCCCTGGGTGGGAATGGGTTCCCTGGGAGATGGTCAGTCTATTAGGGGAGGTCTGCACTTGTCAGGGTTGTTGTAGAGGGGACTCCATTGAGCTTCAGGCCTCATGATGGCCCACTGAGGCCTCAACGGCATGAGTCTTCTCAGAGGAGCAGTAGGGCCAGCAGGAACTTGGAGACTGTGGTCCCACAGGGTGAGCTGGGACATGGACTCTCTGAGCCTCTTTCACCGTGACCTTCTCTGCAGGTGTGGTGACCTTGATCTCGGACTATCAAGTGTGTAAAGAGGGCGACGTGCTGACCCCTGAGCAGGCCCGAGTCCTGGTGAGTAATGGGAAGGGCCAGGAAGCAGAAGGAACCCAAGCCTCTCCCTTCTGCCCCTGACCCCCTCTGCTGTGTCTTTTCAGAAGCTGTTTGGGTTCGAAATGGCAGAGTTTAGGGTTAACATCAAATACCTGTGGCAAGCTGAGTCAGGGAAGTTTGAGCATCTTGGGGAAGACACAGAGGAGGACAAGGATGATGACGATGGTGACAATAGCTCTTCAAAGGAATCTGAAGACTCAGAGGATGACGACTGACTGGGGATGGCCTGGCCAGGAGCCCTGCAAGGTGCAGGGCTTCACCCAGTCGAGCCTCTCAGAGCAGCTGCCTCCCTTCTCCAAGGAAAGAGACTTTTTGTGCAAGACTCTCAGAAAGGAGAGGTGCAGACCACATGGGACTATATTTTTATATAGAATAAAGCATTATCTGTGGAGTGGGTGCACCTGGGCTCTCCCTGGGGACAATGGGAAGAACGTGGCTCCTTGCTGCCAGGGCTAGCGGAGACCCTAACCATCTGCCCACTTCTTTCTAACTTTCAAGCCTGGAGGTTCCAAAGTAACAGAGGTTAGTTACAGTCCTTGTGCTTCTCTATGTCACTCACTTTCTCCTGCTCCACCTTCCTCCATGATAGCAAATGGCAAAGTTGGGATTTTAGATGATGCAACCTCTAGAGAAAGCCCCTAGTACCTCTGTAGTGAAGTGGTCAGACTCGGGGAGGACAAAGAGGTGGAGTGCTAAGGTCCTGAGAGAGGGGCCAGTGCTCCATGGTTCAGGGTGAGACAACCTGGATTGGGCTGTGTATAAGGTAGAGGCAAGGAGCTCCAGGCTTGGCTATGTGCCAAGACAGGGACAGTGGCTCCATTTTGGCTGCCTCCCACAATGCTAATTATTCATAGAGCATTTTTTGAAGGTTTACAGAATATTCTCCTCCAGACATCCCTCTGATGTGGGTGCAATGAGTGTTGTCTCCGTTTCACAGATGAGGAAACTGAAATTGACTTGCCTATGTCCATGACGGGGATGATTCGAACCTAAGTCTTAACTCCAAAATCCAGTGTTCATCCACTGTGCCATGCTCTTTCTTACAACTCCAGAGGCATAACACCTGATAGCTTCTTGGTACCAGCAATGACAGGGCACCAGATGACCTGCTGGGGATACAGCCCCTGGGCTCAGTATCATCTAGGGGGTCTTCCCTATTTCTGTGACCCCTTGGGCTGTGTCCAGTGAAGACCACAGACCCTTTGTCAGAATATTTTTCAATGTTTAAAATTGCCAACATCACAAAGGAAACCAACTGGATAGAAATAGTTATCTATTTTTAGACAGGTTAGGAAACTCCAGTCTAGGCATAGGTTGTCCTTTTTTCCTTTCTCAGTCCCCTTTAATGCCTCCCCTCCTGAACCAGTCTTGTTTCTACACTGTTGATTGCATAATTTACCCCCTTAGACTGGGAGCTCCTTGAGGGCAAGACTTTTGCCTTTCTATCCTCTACCCCTATTACCTGCACAGAGTTGGAGCTTAATAAATGCTTGTTGGCTGTCTGACTGGCAGAAAAGGACTTATCTGGGAGGCCCTGCCTCCAAGTCCTATGTCTTCACCATCACGTTATCCAGGTGATTGAAACCCACAGTCAGGAGAGCTGGCTTCCCAATACTGGGTCTTACTGTCATTTGGGAGAACAAGCTGAGCGTGTTTCCTGAGCGGTAGGTAGGACGGGACCAATCTTTCCTCAGGGGTGGTGATAACGGGCAGTCTGTGCGAAGCCACTAGTAACTAACTTAAGTGCTAATCCTGGGAAGATACAGTGGATTTCAATCAACCTTTATTAAGGACCTACAGTATTCAAGAGTCAAAAAGCTCATGGGGGAAATCCAAAAGCATGAGCCCAATTTTGACCCTCAGGTACCAGGACAGGACCATCTTGGGCCGGTTTGAGGAAAGTTGATGCTTCTGGCTCATTTTCCACTACAGACAGGTTTCCCTGATCCCTGCTTGACTCAGATTTCTAGCACTTAAAAGAATATGTTTGTAAAACCATTAAAAAGCTTTTTCATGGCACAAATAGCCCCAGACATGTTCTGTTCTCAGGATGATCACAGCATTCTCTTGGCCCTGAGGTCAACCAAGTGCTTTATGCATCTCAGACAAGAGAAGAAAACTGTCATTTAGCCCAGGACTATTAGTGGCTGAAGTGAATTTTGAGCCCTGGTCTTTCTGGCTGGATCCAGAGCCCCGTCCTTAACACCTTATTAGCTCACATGGTTTTCCAAATATTCTTCATGTTTTTCAGAAGAGCAAACAAGCTTCATGGCGATTTGTGATCTCAAGCTCCATTTTTTTTTACTCCATTCCAAAGACCCATGTTTGATTCAATATGATTTTTATCACACATTGCCATTGCCCCTACCCCTTGAAAATCTTTTCTCATTTGAGGAGAATCCTCCCAAGCTCCTCATTTTGAAAAGAGAAATTGCACCAGCTCTCCCTAGTAAAGAGGAGACAGTGGTGGTGACACAAGCCAGGCCACAGGAGCAGCTGGTCCCCAAGACAGGTGTGGTAAACACATTGGGCTCACTTAGGCTTCAGGGAAGCCAGGAGAGCCAACTTCTGGGATGGGGTGGGAGGTGGGGGAGGAATTATCCCAGCCCAGAGGGCTGGTGAAACTGGAAACTTTAAATAGTAGAAGTAGAGCCTGGATGGCATGCTACAAAGAGAAGCCTTGTTCAGACACAGATTGAGCTTTCTGACCCTAGCTCCCCAGCCTGCTGGGAGCTTCCACTCCCCTTGCAGCAGCACCCTCTAGCCAGTAGAGAGACCCAACACCTACCTCAGCAGCCTCTTCCCACCAAAGACCCCGGCAACTAATTCACTCCAGGCCACTCTTGTGCCAACAGTTGCTTTATTCCAACGGAACAGGATAGAGCTGATCCCAGTCCTCACCCTTCTCAGGGCAGGAGGCCAGAGGTCTTGCCTCCAGGAAGGAGACCAGAAGAACAAGAGGATGGGGACAATCTGAAAGACAGAGCTCAGGCTGCAGGAGGTTAAGGCAAAGGCTGGCTGATGGGGCTGAGAGTATGGAGACAATAAAGGATCAATAGGATCAATAAAGGGGCCTCTTCATCCCCAGCCCAGAGCTAACGGAAGTAATTGGGACATTCATGGGCCACGAGGTCCCAGGCCTGTTCAAAGGCCTTCACCACTCCAGGCTCCAGTGGGCCCTCCTCTGATGCTGCCAGGTTCTGCTGCAGCTGTTCCACACTGGACATGCCTAGGATAACGGCGTCCCCAAGGGCGCCCTGCCAAGAGAGGAAAGGAAGTAAGCTTTGTAGTGGGGGGAGAGACTCAGGAGTGTGCCTGTAAATGTTGAACAACCAGTTCTGGCATGTTCTTAACCGCACACTTTTAAATTTAATTATTACAAACGTTTTCCCCTGATTTGTAGAGTTAACTGATTTAGGAGGTACTGCTGCTTACACTCAAAATTTTTTTTAATTTTAATTTAATCAATAGGGCATTTTTTTTCGTGATCATGGGTAGCTTTGATTACTTTGTCTAAAAACTGCTGATTCACATCCCTGGCTATCAGTTGCTGCATGACTTTTATATAAATTTGATTCAGTTCTCTATATATTTGTACCAGAGTTGCTCTAAATGTTTATTCACAATTAGATTACTGTGTCACTCAAAAATCCCTGGATTTCTCACTATCATTTCATGAAGAAAGGAAAGGTGTCTGAATTCTTTTGGTAGATGCCCCAGAAGATAAGAGCATGAGACCTGAGTCAGAAAGACCTGAGCTCCAATCCTGCCCTCAGATACTTATTAGTTATGAGACCCTGGACAAGTCATTTAACCTGTCTTGTCTTAGTTTCCTCACTTGTAAAATGGGGACAGGTCAAATGAGGTAACATGTTAAGTGCTTTGCAAATCTTGTTCTTGTTCAATCATATCCAACTCTTTGTGACCCTATTTGGGGTTTTCAGAGATACTAGAGTGGTTTGTCATCTTTTTACAGACGAGGAAACTGAAGCAAACAGTGAAGTGACTTGCCCAAGGTCACACAGCTGGTAAGTGTCTGGGGCTGGATTTGAACCCAGCAAGATGTCTTTCTGACTCCTAGCCCAGTAATCTATCCACCACCTAGCTCTCCCCCAAAAAGTACTAGAGAATTTGCCATTTCCTTCTCCAATGTATTAAGGCAAACAAAAATCAAGTGACTTAACCAGAGTCACACAGCTGGTTAAGTGTCTGAGGTCACATTTGAACTCGGGTCTAGGCCCAGAGCTCTAGCCATTCAACTACAGTGATCTGTATCTCCCCACCACCACCAAATTCCATCTCGCTAGCATCAATAAGCTGCCACTGGTGCTCCAGAGCCACTAATGGAGGGCCCAGCTTAAGAAGCCTCCCAGTTGTGGGCCTCCACTGGGTGAGAATAAGTGGTTTGGGAAATATGACCAAGGATGGCTCCTGGAGCTTTGCTCATTCTCCATCTTCCTTCCCATTTATGCACCTTGAGACTCTCCAAGTCCAACCAAACTAAAGGAAGGATCTTCCCCATGCAACTCTGCAGATGGGCCAGGCCTTCTATGTCTCACAAGAGACCTGAGGATCAGAAAACCCCTTTTTTTCAGCCCATGGCCATCCAGGAAGTATCAGCACAAGGCTAGAGCAGCCAGGAAGTTATGGAAAGATAGAGGCAAGATGCCCATGGAAAGTAAAGAAAGAGACCAGTGGACAGGGCTGCATAGCTCAGGCCTCCCAGGATGGACTGAAGTGGGAGCCAGACTGGGAGGACCTCCAGGGTCAGGAAGTCTTTGGCCTTTCTTTGTATTCACAGTGCCAGGAGCTTGATAAATCCTTTAATGGCTGACCCAGGGGACCAGCTTTTGCCACCTGGCCTTCATTCTTTCAAAGACCCCCCCCCCCCATGTATACATACACAGGACAAACATTTATTATTATTATTATCAATATCATTACTCTCTTGGGTGGTTTGCCTGAAAGTTTTCAGGAAATATCCTTAGAATTCACTTGTGCTTTGTTAGCTGTAATAAAATATTAATTAGAGAGTTAAAAGTCAAAGGGCTCAAGACAGATGAGTTCTGGTGAGCCGCTAGGGCATTACCTGTAGCTGGGAGTGGTGGTACATCCATCTGAGGGCTGCTGAGGTCATGCTGGGAGGGTTGACCCCATAAGAGGCTGCCAGGGCTTTCTCCACAAGAGAAATGGCTTGAAAGTGATGTTCCTTCCAGAAGCTGGGTTGAATGGGCAGAGAGGGAAGTTCAGTGGTCAATACCCCCAGGCTGGCCTCAGCAGGGGCTGGCAGAGAACCCAAGCTCCCAATCACAGGAGCCCTGACAGAGTCAGCCAGCCTAGGCCAAGTGACAGGTGGCTCCACCAGCTGATACTCCATGGGTGACCATAGGTACTGTCCACTGCAAAACTCCCAAGTGAGGATTACGGAGCACTTGAGAGCAGGGACTGTCTTTTTCCTTTCTTTGTATCCTCAGCATTTAGCACATCGTAGATGCTTCATAAACATTTACTGAATTGACCTGAGGTCCCTTCAAGCTCTCTGGAGGATGGTTTCCCAGAGGGGTGGGCCCAGTTTTACAGATGGGCAAAGTCTAGAGTTTCAGAACTGCCCAGTCTCCCATCTCTGACCTGCTCCCCCCAACCTGGGAGTCGAGCTCACCGATTCCTGTAGGTCTCAGCCCAGCTATTCCCAAAGAACCGGCCCTCGGGCTGCTTTTTGTCCTTGTCTTCATATTTGTATTTGCCAGTCAGGAGGCCACCTGAGGAGAGATGGGACAGTTGGTGTCAGGGCATCCCTGGGCTGAGAGCTTGGCCAAAAGGCAGGGCTGGGAAGGGCTGTGGGGCCCCAAAGAGGGATGGACCCAGGCCCCTGGTCCACGCCCAGCCACAGCTACCTCTGGACACTGTCTCCATCCCACTCCCAAGCTGAACCCACAAGCTCAGATTCCTGGAGAGCCATTAACACCTAAAAAGTGACTTCATTAAATAACTACTGGAAATATTTATTTGGACAGAGAGGTTGCAATCTGCCCAGGGACACACAGCTACCAAGTATAATAATCCAGATTTGATCTGAGATCTCAACTTCACTTCCAGACTCTACTACCCCATCCCAGAGACTCTAGGCTCCCCTCCCCCTTTTTCCTCCTACCAGCCAAAGGGTTGTAGGCATAGAACCGCAATCCAAAGTGACGCAGGCAGGGGAACAGCTCTGTCTCCACTTGCCTGGTGGTGGCGTTGTACATGCCCTGGGAGGAGGGAGGAGAGCACGGCTGGGGAGGCTCAGGGAAGAGACCCCCCCCCCCCAAACCAGCCTGGGTCAGGAGAGGCCCTGAGCTAAGCCAGGGCTCAGGTCATGTATGAAGGTCAAATCCAACTCATCCTTTTTATAGATGAGGAAATGGGCAACAGAAGGGAAGTCATTCAGAAAGAGGTGGCAGAGCCAGAATCTGAACTTGGCACTTTCTACCCCAAAGTCCGGGAGTCAGAAATCTAAGTCTAAGGCCCAGCTGTCACTACCTCCTCTGATCCTGGTCTTCCTCCTCTGTTAGACCAAATGACTAAGAAGGGCCCCAGGAGACCCAGCAACATCTGGGCTGAAGGAGGACCTCACCTGGTACACTGTGGGAAGCACCCAGTCACGGAGCTTACAGAGGGTGCAGATCTCAGCGACTTCCCAGGAGGCAAAGTTGGAGAGACCAAGTTCTACAAACTTACCCTGTGGGGGAGGAAGGAAGAAGAAGGAGAGAGAGAGAGAGAGAGAGAGAGAGAGAGAGGAGAAGGAAGGAAGGAGAAACAACAAATCATCAGGGCTGGGCCCCTGCTCTAGAGTCACCCTCCTGTTTACCTGTATTTGTCCCCTCCTATTAGTAGGTAATTAGAATGTCTTTGTGAGTAGGAACTGTTTCATTATCTCCAACTCTAAGTACAGTGCTTGGGACATAGTAGGTCACTAATAAATGATCCCAAATAATGATTAATATTGCAAGGGTCCTCCCAGCTCTGCCATCCTGTGTTCTCAGGGCCCTCCCGAGGCTCTGCCATCCTTTGCTCTCACCTCCTGGTACAGCTCGTTGCAGGCCTGCAGTGTCTCCTCCACAGGCGTGTTGTGGTCCGGTGCGTGCAGGTAGAAGAGATCCACTCGGGAGCACTGCAGCCGTTGCAGGGAGGTCTCCAGTTGGGACCGGACACTCTCAGCCCTGAGAGACTTCCCATCCCAGGGATTGGCTTTGGTGGCAATTTTCGCTTGAGGAGAAAGATGATAAGGAGGTGACTGAGATTTAGTAAGTGCTCTGTCCACTCCTGGACGCAGTCAGGCCATGTCTCCACCCTTCCCAGATGAGCCAGAGCTGTTCCCTGGGACATAGGCTCTTCTCACAATCTGCTCAATGTCAGAGCTGGGACTGGCTCCGAGCATCCAGGCTGACCTTCCCTTACTGACAAAGGATGGGGTTTGTACAGATCACACAGGGACAGTCAGGACTCAGTTTTACTGAGAAGCACAGTGGGGCAGGGCTAGGAAAAGTTATATAGCCTTTGTCTATGGCTTGAAGGGAAAAACTCCCCAAAATCCCAGAGAAAAATCTAAGGAGTTTGAAATTTCTCTGGACTAAACTAACTCCTGTGACTGAAATAAATAGTTTTAACATTTAGCATCCCACCAAGAGTGGCTGTATCTTAAAATCAATCAACATTCACTGCCTACTCTACAAATCTGTGGCGTGTACTAAGCCATATATATACAAGAAGAGGCAACAGACTGTTCTGCCCTTAAGGGGCTCACAATCTAATGGTGGGGAGGAGAGGACATCCCCCAGACATAGGGGAGAATCAGAGAAAATGCTTGGAGCTGAGAAATGAAGAATCTAAAAGAACTTAATACTACTTCATCAGACTGAGAGCAACAGAGAAGCAACTTGGCCCAATAGAAGACCTAAGAGGTCCAGTAGGCCAGCAGATAGCAGAGAAGGAATTCTGTTCTCTATGGATAAAGAATGTAATGGTCTACTGTCCAGTGGCTTGAGTGACTTCCAACTTGAGTAGAGAAACCCATGTGCCTCCTCTCTGTTTCCATTGGATGCTCACTCTCCCCCCTAGATACTGTGTGCTATGGAGGGAAAATGCGACCCAGGTTTGTGCATAGATGGTTATATTTTGATTATTTGTACTTTTCTGTTCTATTGGGTAAATCTTATATTTGATAGTTAAATGTTTTAATCTAGAAATTATTATTTCTTAATAACTTATTAATTAAATGTAATTATTCCCACTTCTGACTTCTACTATTTATTCCTCTCATTGCCTTCTAATGAACAGATGTTATTATTCTTGCTTTTGTCTTATCATTTAGCTAATGCTTCATGTTTAATGCTAGGGTTTTCCTCTATTGCTCATCTGCATTTCTCTTGTATATTCATGTTGTCTTCCCCTTAGACTGTAAACTCCTTGAGGGTAGGGGCTATCTTTTGTCTTTTTTTTTTTGTATCTGGTTTAGTAAATGAAGGGCATTTAATCCATGCTTGTTAACAAGATTCAGTGGTGTAATTTTTTTTTTTTAGGTTTTTTGCCAGGCAAATAGGCTTAAGCGGCTTGCCCAAGGCCACACAGCTAGGTAATTATTAAGTGTCTGAGGCTGGATTTGAACTCAGGTACTCCTGATTCCAGGGCCAGTGCTCTATCCACTGTGCCACCTAGCCACCCCTCAGTGGTGTAATTCTGACTGATATTTGTATAACTGGTACCCATTGGTGGGTCATGAACCAGATTGGCAAGTATATTTCCAGCACATACCCCTAAATTCATAAAAGAATGAATGGTAGCCACTAGGAGCTGCTTAGGAGCACCACTCCAACCTGCCAAAGTGAGTCAAAGTTGGGGGGAAAGCAAGAAAACCCCAACTGAAGAAAAGAGAAAGTTGGGATGGGCACTAGATCCTAGTGAACCCAAGTCTCACATGAGCCAGGATCAGTTTTTCAGAGCAATAAGAGATCCAATAAAGCCAGTTGCTTCTTGGGTTCTAATTCCAACTATATTACTTACTAACAAATCTCTTTACTGGACTTATTTCTTCATCCATAAAACGAAAGGGTTGGAGGCTTAGCTGGCTGATAATGTGTTCCACCCCTAGATAATGTGCTCTAATTAAATGGGGGGGGGGGTTGGGGAGAAAAATAAGCAAAAGGAGAAGACAAATGTCAACTTCATCCTTTATAGAATAAGAATTTGAAACTGGAATGAGGTTTTTTATTATGTAATTTTCACTCGTGATCCTATTCAACTGCCTAGGATAGCAGAATTTAATAATTTGCTTCACTGAATATCACCTCGTTCCTCCTCCTTCCTCTACTCCAAACCAGGAATCCAAACTCTGTCACAGTGAACTTTGTTTCTGGGTACAATCTGGGGAATCTGACCAGGGAAGGGTGGAGGGAGGGATGGGTTTAAAGGGCAATGAAAGAAGATAAGAGACTGATCATGGGTTCAGAGCTAGAAGTTCAAAACCACTGCTTTAAAGATGAATAAACTAGAACCCCCAACTGGGGTAACCTCCCCTAGGATGTTCACTAGCTACATGACTATGAGAAAGTCATTTAACCCTTTGGGCTTTAGTTTCTTATGTATAAAATGAGTGGGTTGGACCAAATGACCATTCAATCTCCAAATCAATAATCCTATCTATGCCCAAACAGGTGAACTGAAACAGAGTGGCAGCGACAGTCTTTAAACCTAGATTTCCTGAATTCAAAACCAGCTCTCATTCTACTAACTCAGAGGGAGCTAGATAGCAAAGTGGATAAATACGGACTTGGCTTTGGGAACACTGAGGTTCAAACTCTGACACTTACTGTGAGATCCTGAACAAAATCACCTAACCCAGTCTGTTTCTTCATCTGAAAATAAGGACGGGTCACAGAGCCTACCTCCCAGGCTGGTCGGGAAGCTCACATAACAAACACATGGGTGGCACTCTGCAAAACTTAAATGGCTTATCAATGTTAGTTGTTATTCATCCAAGATGAAAAAAGCCAAATTCAAAAGAGAAGGAACAAGGTGACAGAAAGAGTTCGGGGCTGCAAGGAGGTTCCAGATTCCGGGTACTGGAGACCTCAGACAAGTCGATTTGAATCCCGGCCCTCAGTTCTGAAACAGGAGTTGGTGAGATGACCCCTAGGGTCGGGCCCTCACAGCTCCCCACATTCTCTGACAGTTTATCTGGTGAGAGCTCCCCCGACTCTGGGTTCTCGGCTTACACCCCTGGGGAGGCGGGGATGCTGGCATCAGGGAGGTGCTGGCATCAGGGAGGTGCTGCCATGGCGAGTCCGAGCGAGGGCCAGCCTCGCCGCCCCCTCCTGGGCCATCTGGGCCCAGTGACCGGGGATGAACCAGGCCAGCGGAGCCGGCCCCGGCGAGCAGGGTGCGGGGACGTGCCCGAGGTCACACAGCTGGGCAGTGCCCAGTGTCCGAGGCCGGATTCGAACTCGGGGCGACGACCCACCGGAGGTACAGGCTGGCCCGAGCGCGGCGGGGCCGCCCCGGCCCCTCTGCCGCCGGGTCTCGGCAGGCCCCCGGAGTCCGGCCTGGGCCCGGAGAAGGCAGCCCCGCCGCAGCCGGCCCCGAGCCCGGGGGAAGTCCTGGGGGGCCCAGGGGCCGGCGGCGAGCATGCGCCGCGGCTGCAGGGGGCGACAGTTGGGGGGCGCCCGCGCGTGGCCCGCGGCCCGGGCCGGGCTCGCGGCTTACCTGGGCCGCCGCCGTCGCCCAGCCCCAGGCCCAGGCTGCCCACGATGCTCTCGGAGCGGCCCTCGCTGTACATGAAGGCCGTGTCCAGCTCGCGGTGGCCGCGCTCCAGGAAGGCGCGCACGGCGGCCGCGCTGGCCGGAGCGTCCATGCGCCGGCCCATCTCCATGGTGCCCAGCACGGAGGCCGGCAGGGCCCGGGCCGCCCCGGGGCCGCGGGACATGGCGAAGGCAGCGGCGGCGGCGGGGGCTCCGCGGGCGGCGGCGCGAGACCCGGCGCTCAGCATGGGGGAGGGGCGTGCGTGCGCCGCGGCCCCGCCTCGCCCGGAAGCCCCGCCCCGCCCGGCGGCCTCGCCCCCCGCCCCGGAGGCCCCGCCCCGCCCGGCGCCCAGCATGGGGGAGGGGCGTGCGTGCGTGCGCCGCGGCCCCGCCCCGCCCCGGAGGCCCCGCCCCGCCCGGCGCTCAGCGTGGGGGAGGGGCGTGCGTGCGTGCGCCGCGGCCCCGCCCCGCCCCGCAAGCCCCGCCCCGCCCGGCGCTCAGCCTGGGGGAGGGGGCGTGCGTGCGTGCGCCGCGGCCCCGCCCCGCCCCGCCCGGAAGCCCCGCCCCGCCCGGCGGCCTCGCCCCCCGCCCCGGAGGCCCCGCCCCGCCCGGCGCTCAGCGTGGGGGAGGGGCGGGCGTGCGTGCGTGCGCGGCGGCCCCGCCCCCGCCCGGCGGCCCCGGCGCCCAGGGAGCGTCTGCAAAGCGTGGCGCGGTCGGGGCCGGCTCCGGCCCGGCTGCTGCTCCCTGGCCCCCGCAGGCGGGAGGGGAAGCGCCGGGCCGGGCCGCCGCGAAGGGAAGCGCGAGTGAAAGCACAGTGGGAGCGCGGGAGGCCTCTGGGGAAGCGGAGAGCCGGCGGCCGGGCCGGGCCGGGCCTGCCGCTGTGTCCGCAGAGGCCGACCGTGCCTCGGCACCGCTTTGTGAAGGGGGGCGCTGTTACTCCTCTCTTCCCCCTCAAATCCTAAGGGGCGGCCGGGTGGCGCAGTGGGCGGGGCGCCGGCCCGGAGTCCGGAGGGCCCGAGTTCAAGTGCGGCTTCATAGTCACCCAGCTGCGTGGCCTCGGGCAAGCCACTTAACCGCGTTTGCTTTGCAAAAACCTTAAAAAAAAAAGGGTCCCCGAGTTCAAATCTCTCCTCAGATACTTAATAATTACCTAGCTGTGGCCTTGCAAAAAATAACAATAATAATAATAATAGGAGTGTGCCTGACTTCCCACAGCCCCTCCAACAATTGTCCTCTTTTCTCTCAATCTGATGGGTGTGACACAAAAATTTCAAGGTTGACTTAATTTGCCTTTCTCTTATCATTATGATTAGGAATTTGCAGCATTTTTAAATTAGTATCTACAGTGCTGGGCCTGGAATCAAGAAAACTCAACATCCTGAGTTCAAATCAGGCCTCAGACACCTACTAACTGTGTGACCCTTGGCAAGTAAGTCACTTAGCCTTGTTTACTGTAAAATGAGCTGGAAAAGAAATCTCTGCCACAAAACTCCCAAATGGGATCAAGAAGAGGTAGACATGACTGAAAAATGACCAAACACTGAGAAATGGCTCTTGTGCTTAAACATTTGAATTATTATAACAAAAATGACTACCATTTATATAGCACTTTAATATTTACAAAGCAATCTACCAATTAATCAAAGTATTTACCCAGTACTTAATATGTGCTAGGCACTAATAACCTATAGCATCAACCTATGTTGCTTAGCTATCTACCATAACTCTCCACATATTATTGCTTTAAAATATAGCTTGTCATCTGTAAATGCTGTTTCTTCTGCATCCCTTTTTTTATACTTCATTGATATGAAAGTAATGTGATTTGTTCCTTCAAATGAGTTTTGTTATTATTTTTATCATTCTAAAAATTAACCCATTGATTAGAATAGCATTGAATAAGTGGATAAAGCACCAGCCCTGGAGTCAGGAGTACCAGCCTCAGACACTTAATAATTACCTAGCTGTGTGGCCTTGCTGTAAGCCGCTTAACCCCATTTGCCTTGGAAAAAAAAAACCTAAAAAAAAAGATAACACTGAATAATAAATTAACTTGATAATATTTTCATTTTTATTATATTGGCATGCTCATCCACAAGCAACAGCTTTCCATTTATTTAGGTCTGTATTTCTGTAAAGAGTGATTTGTTGTTATATTTTAATAATCCTCTTTCTTCCTTGGACTTCTAAATATTTTATAAATTGGATAACCAAATAGAGTGGACTCTCACTGTCTCCTTTTTTTTTAAAGTAAGATTTTATTTATTTTACAGTTTTTCCCCCATTCTTTCTTCCCTCCCCCAACCTCCCACAGAAGGCATTTATGTTAGTGCTTACATTGGTTCCATGTTATACATTGATCTAAGTTGAATGCGATCACAGAGAAATCATATCCTTAAGGAAGAAAAATAAAGTATGAGATAGTAAAATGGCATAATAATAAAACGCCTTTTTTTGATGGTCTTTGTTCAAAGTCCCTAATTCTTTCTCTGGATACAGATGGTATTCTCCATTGCAGATCACTCAAAATTGTTCCTGGTTGTTGCACTGAAGCAATGAGCAAGTCCATCAGGGTTGATCATCTCCCCCATGTTGCTGTTAGGGCATACAGTGTTCTTCTGGTTCTGCTCATCTGCTCAGCCATGCCAATCCCTCCAGGCTTCCCTGAATTCCTGTCCCTCCTGGTTTCTAATAGAACAATAGTGTTCCATGACATACATATACCACAGTTTATTAAGCCATTCCCCAATTGAAGGACTTTCACTTAATTTCCAATTTTTTGCCACCACAAACAGGGCTGCTATAAATATTTTTGTACAAGTGATGTTTTTACCCTTTTTTATCATCTTTTCAGGTATAGACCCAGTAGTGGTATTGCTGGGTCAAAGGGTATACACATTTTTGTTGCCCTTTGGGCATAATCCCAAATTTTTCTCCAGAAAGGTTGGATGATTTCACAGCTCCACCAACAGTGTAATAGTGTCCCAGATTTCCCACAACCCTTCCAACATTGATCATTATGCTTTCTGGTCATATTGGCCAGTCTGAGAGGTGTGAGGTGGTACCTCAGAGAAGTTTTAATTTGCATTTCTCCAATAGGTAATGATTTGAAGCAATTTTTCATATGACTATGGATTACCTTGATTTCCTCAGCTGTAAATTGCCTTTGCATATCCTTTGACCATTTGTCAATTGGGGAATGGCTTGTTTTTTTGAAAATTTGACTCAGTTCTTTGTATATTTTAGAAATGAGTCCTTTGTCAGAAGCACTAGTTGCAAAAATTGTTTCCCAATTTATCTTGGTTACAGTGGTTTTGTCTGTGCAAAAGCTTTTTAATTTAATGTAGTCAAAATTATCTAGTTTGTTTTGAATGATGTACTCTATTTCTTCTTTAGTCATAAACTGTTTCCCTTTCCATAGATCTGACAAGTAAATTATTCCTTGATCTTCTAGTTTGCTTATAATATTTTTTTTATGTCTAAATCCTGTATCCATTTGGATCTTATCTTGGTATAGGGTGTGAGGTGTTGGTCTAATCTAAGTTTCTTCCATACTAACTTCCTATTTTCCCAACAGTTTTTATCAAAGAGAGAGTTTTTATCCCAATAGCTAGACTCTTTGGGTTTATCAAACAGCAGATTACTATAATCATTTCCTGCTATTGCACCTAATCTATTCCACTGATCTACCACTCTGTTTCTTAGCCAATACCAGACAGTTTTGAGGACTAATGCTTTATAATATAATTTTAGATCTGGTAAGGCTAAGCCACCTTCTTTTGCACTTTTCTTCATTGAATCCCTGGAAATTCTTGACTTTTTATTTCTCCATGTAAATTTATTTACAACTTTTTCTAACTCATTAAAGTAATTTTTTGGAATTTTGATTGGTAGGGTACTAAACAGGTAGTTTAGTTTTGGTAGAATTGTCATTTTTATTAGCTCAACCTATCCATGAACAGTTGATGTTTGTCCAAGTATTTAAATCTGATTTTATTTGCGTGAGAAGAGTTTTGTAATTGTTTTTCAAAAAGTTTTTGAGTCTGCCTTGGCAGGTAGACTCCCAGGTATTTTATTTTGTCTGAGGTTACTTTGAATGGGGTTTCTCTTTTCTAGCTCTTTCTGCTGTATCTTGCTAATTATATATATATATATATATATATATATATATATATATATATATATATATATATATATATACATATAAAGTTGAGGATTTATGAGGGTTTATTTTATATCCTGCTACTTTGCTAAAGTTGCTAATTATTTCTAGTAGTTTTTTAGATGACTTTTTGGGATTCTCTAGGTAGACCATCATGTCATCTGCAAAGAGTGAGAGTTTTGTCTCCTCCTTCCCTATTCTAATTCCTTCAATTTCTTTTTCTTCTCTTATTGCTGAAGCTAACATTTCTTATATGATATTGAATAGTAGTGGTGATAATGGGCACCCTTGTTTCACCCCTGATTTTATTGGGAATGCCTCAAGCCTATCCCTCACTGTCTCTTTCTAATGGATTGTGTTGATAATATTCAGAAAAATCAGAGATAGTTTTATGTAGATTTAATTTATATCCTGCTACTTTACTGAAGTTATTGATTCAATGCTATTTTTTTAGTTGAATCTCTAGGATTTTCTAGAGATTTTCTAATCTGAAAAAAATCAATTTTATTTCCTTTTTTTCCCCCTGCTTATTCCCTCAATTTATTTTCATGTATCATTGCTATAACTAACACAGCCAGAATTATGTTAAATATAATAGTAACAATGGGTACCTTTGCTTTATTCCTAATTTTACTAGAAAGTTTTCTAGTATTTCTCCTTTACTGATGAGATTAATATTGATCCTGTATAATTTATTTATTGATCCTGTTTGCAAGTAATTGATTTTGTCCTATAGCAGTTTAAGTCATGTCTTTGTCTCTGAACTTGATTCAAAATTAAACTGGACTGAAATAAGTTTTAAAAATCTAGCTTTCCTGGTTTTAGAGAATGTATATGAATAGAAAAGGAGTTTGGGCTTGATATCTTTATTCCACTGAGCTATCCTTCAAGGATGTCTAGTTTGCTGTGCAAAAGTTTGAACCACTATCTCAACCTGCACTCACACAATGAGTATTTCTTAGTCTCATAACAGAAGAAGGGGAATCACTGCTAGTCCCCATTACCAAACTTCCAACCAATCATATTAATCCCTGAATCTCATCTCTGTAACCAGTCATGTTGCCTTCCATCTCATGATGTCATCTACCCTGTCCTGTTCTTTGGCCTGAACTCTCCAAATTTATATATAAAGAGAATTGGCATTAATGGAGGCAACCCACTGACTTCATTTATTGACAAGTAGCATGTCCCTGCTATGCTATCTTATACAGAGATCTGCCTCAGTTTACTTTTTTGCTAAATTCCAATCACAACCCTGTTAATGTTTGCTTCTTGGTTTTAGGTAGTTATTATTTACCATAATAAGGAAAAGTTCATTTCGTTTAGTCCTACATGTGGGGTCCCTACTAGCAAAAACCATAATGTGAACCCCATAAGCAGTAAAACATTTGAATAATGTGGATTTTCTAGCAAAATTCTCTAGCACTAAAGGACATGAATAATGTAGGCTTTCTGTCAAGGGTTTCTAGCAATGAAAGTCATAATAATAATAATAATAATAATAATAAATAATTTGAAGTCCCTAACAAAGAAAGCTATGAATAATGTAAACCAAAAGAAAATAATCGAACTGGAGAATGACCTAGTGACTAGTTAAAGGTCTTGTGTGCCTGGACTCCAGCCAAAACATTACTGATCTGTACCCAGGTGTCTCAGCTGAGCTGATGAAAACCAAAAATATCAGCCAATCTTCCCTATAACTCCTCCTCCATTTGCCTGATTTCTATAATTACTATGGGGGTCTTGGAGGGTGAGAATTCCAATATGATGTCTACCTCTCACCCTATACTCCACTTTGATTATTAAATTACTTATACAATCAAGCTGGAGCTCCCCAGCCTGTTTCTTTAGAATAGAACTGAACTCCTTGTTTGGAGGAAAACATCCTACTGAAGGGGAGGATTTTGCCAAAACACTATGCTTTAAAAAAATTTTTTAATATAATATGGTATTATTTTGTCAAAAACTTTTTCTGCATCTTGTGTAATTACGTGATTTTGATTTTTTTCTTAATAATATAATCTATTATGTTTTAGTTTTCTTAATATCAAACCTGCACTGCTGCTGTAAATCCAATATGATCAAGCTATATAATGTTTTTATTATGTTGCTGAGGACTCTTTGCTAACATTTTATTCAATATTTTGGAATCAATATCCATTGAAGATATTGGTCTATATAGTTCTTTTTCTGTTTTTTTCTTTTGGCATCAGGACCATATTTGCCTCATGGAAGAAATTTGGAAGGATCTTTTTCCTCAAATATTTTGAAAATATTTGATATAATATTGGAATTAATTGTTCTATTAATGTTTCATTGAATTCACTTTTAAAACTATCTTCTCCTGGGAAGTTTCCTTTGGAAATCACCTTTTGATTTAATCAGTTTCCTTTTTCTAAGATTGGGCTATTTGAATTTTCTGTTTCTTAGTCTGTTAATTTGGGTATCATATATTTTTGTAAATATTTATTCATTTCATTTAAATTATCTATTAACATGTGATTGAGCAAAAGAAGTTCTAATACTTTCTTTTATTTCTTTTTTCATTTTTGATTCTGGCAATTCAAGTTATTTTTAGCAATTACTTATCTATATTTGTTCATTTTTTACTTAAACAAGTTCCTAGTTTTATTTAACAATATAATAGTTTTAAAAAGAACAATTTTGTTTTTCTTTGGTTTTCAGAATTGCACATTTCTATATTTTTGTTATTGTTTCATGACCAATTTATTGATCTTTTTCATTTTTGTTGGGAATATTTATAAATTTTTAAATGTTAAAATTTACATTTTTAATTAAAATAAAAACTTTTAAATATTATAGTATAAAAATTTAAATTTATAAATATAAATATCTTGTTTGATTGCAACTCAAAATTTTTTCATTATTGATATTTTACTTCATGAAATTCTTTTTTGTTCTTTAGGATAAAATTATTTGGTCTCCATTTAAGTATGATTTCTTTATGCCCATTATTGATTACACTTTTTATGATGTGGTCAGTGAGGGTTATATTTAATATTTTACATTTGTTTATAGGATTTTTATGTACTAGCACATGACCAATTTCTTAAAAATATTTTATTTCCCCGAGCTAAACCATAAAGACAATTTTTAATACTCCTTTTTTAAAATTTCAAGTTCCATAGAAACAGCAATATTGTGTGATGAAGAACTATTATAGTTCTTCTCAGCAATACAGTACTCAAAGACAATTCCAAAAGATTTGTGATATAAAATGTAATTCATTTCCAAAGAAAGAACTATGGAATCTGGATGCAGATCAAAACATACTCTTTTCATTTTCTTTTTTTGGTTTTTGTGGTTCCCTTTTATTCTGTTTCTTCTTTTACAATATGACTCATGTAGAAATACACATATATGATTGCACATGTATAACCTATATCAGATTACTTACTATCCTGAGGAGGGGGGATGGGAAAGAGAGAGGAAAAAAATTCAGGACTCAAAAGCTTAAAAAAATGAATATTGAAAATCATCTTTACATGCTTGGGAAAAATAAATTACTATTTACAAAAAAAATTTAAGTTTTAAATTTTTTCCTTTTGGTGAAATTTTGGTGTGTCACCTATTCACCATTATTCCTATGACTTATTCTCTGAACCATTCATTATCTAGGATTTCATTATTGGTTCTGGTTTTTTTGGTTGTACTTCCTGAATTGATTACTATTTCTATTGCATCATGAACTGTTTATTTGAAATTTCTTTTTTCCCTTTCTTGTTAAACTGCCAAGTAGTGATCAGATGTAGTTCCATTCAGAAAGGGCTATGAATCATTTAGCTAAAACTGTACATTTTTATACAGTATTTTTCCTTTTATTTATTTTAGTTTTGTACAACTGAGAAAAGAAAATGAAAATCTATTGTTAATGTTTCTATTGGAGTCTTTTTGTAATGCAATTAATTTTTCTTTTCTGAATTTAGATGTTTTATGATTTCATGAATATAAATTTAATATTGATAGCAGTTTGATGTTAATAGTTCAATTATAAACATAATATACTGTCTGTGTTTGATTCTAATGATACTGTGAATATTCACTTTTGCTTTGTCAAATAGCACAATTCCAGCATTTCCTTTTTGGCTTCATCTGATGCATACTCTATATTTTTCCATCTTCTCACTTTGTTTCTATGTATGTATATCTTTGGTTTTAGGTATTTTTTGGTAAATAGTAGATTTTGGGGATGAAGGGTGTTTTTAGTTGTCCTATTTGCCACCTTTTTTTCTTTTTATTGGAATATTTAGTCCTTTTGCAAAATTAAAGATATGAGTTAGGTTTATAGTTTCTTCCATTTGTGTCTTTAGAATTGCTTTATTTTTAAGATTTATTGATTTCCCTTCCCCTTTTTAGTTAGTATTTTGATCCCCAAATTGGTGGAATACAGATTATATATATATATATATAGATATAGATATAGATATAATGATGCTTTAAACTCCCTTTGCATATAATTGGGAGAAAAGATAAAAGACAAAGCAAGAATTCTTGATAATGATGAAATCACAGTTCTGGACAAAAATAACAATAAAGGATGCGAAATCTAAAATTCCATCAGCAATCATTTATTAAGCCCCTACTATGTATAAAGTCTATAGATTGGCTCAGTAGTACAAGTACCTGAGTTGAAATCTCACCTATGATATTTATTTGGGCTGATTATTTACCTCTCCAGACCTTGGTTCCCTCATAAGAAAAGCAAGGAGTCTGAACTGGATGCTTCCAAGGTTTCTTTCAGCTATGACAGGAATGATCCTGTGAAACCCCAAATTAAGAGAGTTTGTGCCTTCAAGGAGCTTATATTTTACTAGAGGTGCAAGGTAAGCAAAGCCCTGTATAAATGTCAGCTATTATTAATGCCATCCTCCTGTGACATTTTAAGATTTATACACTAACTTCTTCTTCTGAGTGAGATAATAAAGTTTCCCCATTTGATAGATGAGGAACTCCCTGGTTTCCAGGGAACGAATAATAATTACTAATTTATAGAGTTGCATACCCAGGTGTGGATCTGGGGGAGCCTTGAATAAGGTGTCAGGTTTCCACAATGAAGTTAATTCCTTGACTAGGTGGGAGATTGTCATTCCCAAATCAACCCAGGCCCCAGAACCAGGCCACTCTCTCAGACAACACTTGCTTCTATTCCAACAGGACAAGACAGAGCTGGTCTCTGCCCTTGCTGTCTCAATAGCAATGGGGCAGGAGGCCAGAGTTCTCGCCTCCAGGAAGGAGACAAGAAAACCAAGGATTCAGAGGACAGGGACAATCTGCAAGATAGAGCTTAGGTTGCAGCAGGTTAAGGCAAAGGTCAACCAATAGGACTGAGAGTATAGCGATAGCCAGAATCAATAAAGGGGCTTCTCTTCACCTCCAGGGCTGGAGCTAGCGGAAGTAGTTGGGACATTCATGGGCAACAAGGTGCCAGGCCTGGTCAAAGGCTTTCACCACCCCAGGCTCCAGTGGGCCCTCCTCTGATGCTGCCAGGTTCTGCTGCAGCTGCTCCACACTGGTCATACCCAGGATAACGGCATCTCCAAAGGCACTCTGTCAAGAGAGGAAGGAGCGAACTATGTATTTGTGCAAGCTGCGTATCCTGATGGCTGGAAGAGTCATGAATACGAGGATCTGATTTTTTTGTATCTACCCCGACACAAAAATCTTTCATTTCATTAGCACCAAGATTCACCCACTGGTGCTCCAAGGTTACCAATCCTAGACCACAACCTAAGAAGATCCCCCAATTGCAAGCCTTTCCCCCCACCCTCACGGCAATGGTAAAACACAAGATGGGTATAACTAGGAAGGGAATATTGTTCACGTATGTGTTTGAATTCTTAGGGTCTCACACAGTGTCTGGCACAGAGCGGGTCCCCCATCAATGTTTGTGGGATAGAACTGAAGGTATGCCCACACAAGGAGGTCATAGAGCCACCAGTGAAGAAAACCAACTAGACCATCCAGTGGCCCCTGGTCACCCATGGACTAACTTACAAATCCAGGAGGCAGCTTCCAGCCCAAGGTGGATTAGTCTTCTTTGAAGCTTGGATAGGAAGAAATGAACCCAAGAGGCAACAGGAGATAGAATACACCAAGGAAGATGGCGACTCCAAAGTCAACCAACTCCTCCAACGCTGCACACCTCAAAGCTACATGGGACCTCAGAGACCATCAAGCACATCCTCCTCCCTCCAGAAAAACAGAACCGAGATCAAGAGAGGTAAAAGAACTCGCCAAAGACCACAGGCGTGGCAAGTAGCAGAGCCAGGATCTGAATCACATGGAGACTCAGCATGCTTCCCACTTTCATTTGATGTCCAAATGATGCTTGGGTTGAATCATCATTTGCTGACTACCTGCTTTGTTGTTGTTTGTCCTTTGTTCTAGAAGACCATGACATCAGCAAGATGATGCCATGACTTGTGAGTGAGTTGGATTCAAGTGGGGGGGGGGGGGGAGATGTACAGTCATCAGCCTCAGTTTCTCCTCCAGGGCCATCTGATTCCAGTGGCCAAATATGGATCAGGAAGACTAGAGATGACCCTAGATAGCAAGGGAGACATAGGCCTTTTTAAGCTAATATCTTTAATGTATAAGACAGTGGGTTCTGCGATGAGGGAACAGAGGGCTTCTAGGCCCACTATGTACTTCTGAGAGGTTCACAATCTAGTTGGATCAGAATAATATTATCTTATATTTATAAAGAACTTTAATATGCTTATCTCAATTGATCCTGGCAACAATCCTGGGAAGTAGGAGCTATTATTGTCCCCATTTTACAGATGACGAAAAGTGAGGCAGACAAAATTGAAGTGACTTGGCCAGGGTCACATAGCTAGCAAGTGCCTAAGGCTGGATTTGTACTCAACTTCCAATCCGATGCCCTACCCTTTGTGCCAACCTGGTTGCCACTCAAATTGCTCATCAAAGTCTCAAATGGAAATGCCTAAAGTATCATAAGGGAAGCAAAGGGCAGGGGCCCAGAGAGAGTGAAAGAATTAGTCTTTGCCTCATTGTGCCATGGAGGTGACCCTGGGTTCTTCACATGGAACTGGGGGGATATGCAATCTCAGACAGCTCCTCCCCAGCTAGAAAGTCTGCATTCCAGACCTGGGCATGGACAAAGGCAAACAGACTTGCTAACAGGTTGCCTGCGGGCTGTTCCTATGGCTGCCTAATGAGATAAGGGGATGACAGCCTTTGGTTTAGGGAAGGGGTCAGATCCTGGATCCTCAGGAAGCAGTGAACTCTCCATCCCCAGAATCTTCAAGCAGAGGTAAGAAGACAAGAGGTTTCAGTTCAGATTATGGAAGACCTTTCCTTTCTGGGGACAACCCAGGGTTAGCCTTTTTAAGTTTGCCAAGACCTTTATGCACAGTTCCTCTTTGAGGGCCTCACAGGAGTGCTGTAGGGTGAGTTTTTCATCATTTCCATTTTTTGGAGGAGGAAGCTGAAAACCAGAGAAGTCACCTGACCAGGCCACCTGGCCCAAGGCCACCCAAATAAAAGCATCTGAGGTGGGCCTCCAACCCAAGTTTTCCTGACTTTGAGATCAGCTCTCTATCTACTCTGAGCAGCTGACCATCGTGGGACACTATGGTTAAGGGAAGGAGTAGATGAATAGAAAGAATTCAGACACATGGGAAGACTATGAGATCCAGAAGCAGCTCCATGGCCCAATTTATAGAGTACTTGGCCTAGAGTCAGGAAGACCTGAATTCAAAATCTGGCTTCAGATATTTGGGTAGCTTTGTGACCCTGCTACTGAGTGACTGAGTGCCTCAGTTTCCCAGGTGAAATGAGGATAATAACATACCCTATCTCCCAGCATTATTGTGAGGATCAAATGAGATAGTATCTAAAAAGCATTTAGGAACAAGCCTGCTATACAGTTGGTGATATATAAACGCCTCCCTTCCCCTCTGGAACAAAGAAAGCTGAGCCCAGAGGTTGAGATACATGAGTAAATTACGTAGTGGTTGTTTACCAGTTGTGTTCAAACATTTATCCCATTTTCTTAAAAAGTCATTGGATCAGGGCAGCTAAGGTGGCGCAATGGATAGAGTCCATCCTGAAGTCAGGAGGACCTGAGTTCAAGTCAGTCCCCAGACACTTAATAATTGCCTAGCTGTGTGATCTTGGGCAAGTCACTTAACCCCAATGCCTTAAATAAACACATTTTTTTAAAGTCCATTGGATCAAGGGCTGGAGAAACTCCAGCAGAGACATTTCTATGAGGAAAAGGACGTGTCCTCGAAGTAATGCAAAACTTGATTTAGGGGTCCACTTCCCAAAGAGCTCAAGACCCCTGGGAACAGATGAGTTCTCAGGCAGGCAGGCAGCTGGGGCATTACCTGCAGCTGGGAGTGGTGGTACATCCATCTGAGGGCTGCTGAGGTCATGCTGGGAGGGTTGGCCCCATAAGAGGCTGCCAGGGCTTTCTCCACAAGAGCAATGGCTTGAAAGTGATGTTCCTTCCAGAAGCTGGGTTGATTGGGCAGAGAGGGAAGTTCAGTGGTCAGCACCCCCAGATTGGCCTCAGTGGGGACTGTGTTGGGGGCTCAGTTTGGCAGAGAACCCAGGTTCCCAATCAAGGAGCTCTGACAGAGTCAACCAGCCTGGGCCAAGTGACAATCCCAGTTCCACTAGCCAGTTGCTACTGGATGGGTGACCACAGGCACTGTCCACTGCAAATATCCAAGTGAGGATTCCAAAGCACCCAAAGTGACCTCTGATCATGCTTCATCTACCACCCAATGAACAATTCACGAGCACAGGCCTTGGGCAAATGTTATCTAAGAATGTCATTCCTCTAGAGTCACTTGTCCCTATAATCATGTGACACCCCAAGGGAGGGGACATATTAGGGCTGGTCGCCACATTCTGGGAAGGACACTGAGTATCCAAAGAAAGCTAAGACTCCTCCAGGCCATGGCAGGCATTAAAGAATGGTTGGGTCTGCTTGATCTAAAGTTAAAGGAAGGGACAGAAGCACATGTCATACATGTGAGGAGTTGTCCTATGGAGGAGACTTAGTTTCATTCTGCTTGGTCCCAGAGAGCAGAGTTAGCAGCAGGGGTAACAGTTCCAAAAAGATCACTTTTATCTCAATTTCTGGAAACACTTCCTCACAATGAAAGGGGCCCCAAAGATAAAGGGGCTACCTGGGCTTCTGAGTGGGGGGGGGTCTGAGGTCTACAAGTAGAGGCTGGAGGTCCAGTGAGGGTTCTTGTTTAGGTCTGGGCTGGACCAGATGCCCTCCAAGGTACTTCTGAGGTGTGGGATGGCTTTCCTGACAGGTGGGCCAAAGGCTTATACTCATTTTACAGATGGGGAAGGAAAGAATCAGAGATGATACCTCATCCAAGGTCCCAGAGTTAGTTAATGATAAAAGCAGACCTACATTTCCAGGCCAATATTTTTTTTCGCCATTTGACAGGCATGACCTCTCTAAGGAAAGAAGTGAGGGATTCCTAACTCCAAGCTCAATCCCAGCAGTTCTGGCCATGCAGTTAAGTTCAGAGAAGCAAGACTTCCAGAGGGGAGTGGTAGAAAGAATAATGCATGTGAAGCCAGAAGACTCAGGCTCAAATGTGAGTGCCAGCTGTCTCGGTTTCCCAAATTTGTAAAAAGAGGGAGGTGACTTCTAAGTTCTCCTTCCTACAAGCCTATTTCCCCACTGGAGACAGGACAGTTTAAGAGGGTTCCAACCCACAGGAAAAAGATTCAAGGATTTGAAACATTCTTCTGTCTCTGACCCCCCCCCCCCCCAATATGCAGCTCACCGATTCCGGTAGATTTCAGATAAATTCTTTCCAAAGAATCGGCCCTCAGGCTGTTTTTCGTCCTCAACTTCATACTTGTATTTGCCAGTCAGAAGACCACCTGTGGAAAGGATGGACACTTAAATCTCAGGGGTTCCAGAGAGGGCTAAGGATATCCACAGGGGCTGAGAGCATGAGGTGGAGGCCTCCCTTTTCTAGTTGTCAACAATCAAGGAAGAAGTAGAATGAATGAAGCATTCAGTAAACATTATTAAATTCTTGTGAAACAATCAAAATTGAAAGCATAAAAGTCAGAAAAATCCCTGCCCTCCTAAAGTTTACCTTTTTTAACTAGAGAAACAATACCTGAGACATGGCCAGGAAGGAACACTTTGGTGGCAAAAGTTACCAGGATTGTGAGGGAGTGAACAGGGGAATAGATTGATATGGCCATGGTTCCTAAATTCATAAATCCAGAACTGGGGGGGGGGGGGTGGGATCGGGTGAATTGGGAGGGAAGAGGAGAAATGTAGTTCCTCTAGGGCAAAGGTGTCAAACTAGCTACCAAGAGGCAAAATCAGATTGAAATGTACTAGGAAATACTTAACAAAAATAAATAAAAATGCAATAAAATATAATTAATGTCATACTTTAAGTTACTATGTGACCCATAAGTTTCCGTATGTATGGATTAGTGTCTTCTATTTCCAATTGACACCATTAGGAACTCACCAACACCACCATTCTAGGACACTATCTCATTCCTCCTCCTTCTTGTTCAAACTGAGCTCAGAACAGGGACTTAGTAGGTCTAAAGAGGTCACAATAAATTCAGATTTCTAGAGTGATCTTTATCTTTTAAAAAATGCATTTCCTCAAAAAACTCAATAAGGTAGTTAATATAAATGCTACTTTCCCCATTTGGCCAGAGTGGTTCAGAGAGGTTGCAATTTATCCAAGGATACAGAGCTAGCAAGTATCAGAGTCGAGATCTCTCAACTTCACATCTGGCTCTATCACCCCATCCCAAAGACTCTGTGCTCCCTTCCTCCCTTTTCCTCCTACCAGCCAAAGGGTTGTAAGCATAGAACCGCAATCCAAAGTGACGTAGGCAGGGGAACAGCTCAGTCTCCACTTGCCTGGTGGTGGCGTTGTACATGCCCTGGGAGGAGGGAAAAGAGCATGGCTGGGGTGGCTTAGGGAAGGGATCCCCCCTCCAAACCAGCCCGGATCAGGAGAGGCTCCAAGCTAAGCACTCCAGCTGAGGCTCAGGTCTAGATAAGGAACCTGAGGCCACAGAAGGGAAGTCATTTGGGAGAAGACAGAGTGAGGATCTGAACTCAGCACTTTCTACCCCAAAGCACTGGGGGTCAGAGACCTAGGTCTGAGTTCCAGTCCCTTCATCCTCTGGTCCTGTGCTTCCTCCCCTGTTGGGCCAAGTGACTAAGGGCCCCCAGGAGACCCAACAGCATCTGGGCTGAGGCAGGACTTCACCTGGTACACTGTGGGGAACACCCAGCCATGGTGCTTGCAGAGGGTGCAGATCTCAGCGACTTCCCAGGAGGTGAAGTTGGAGAGACCGAGTTCTACAAACTTACCCTGTGGGGGGAGGAAGGAGGAGGGAAGAAGGGAGAGGAGGAGGGGGTAGAGAGGTAGCACAGTGTTTGGGTCATAGTAGGTGGTTAGTGAATAATCTTGAATGATTGATTGATTGGTTGATATTCTAAGGACCCTCCCAGCTCTGACATTCTATGCTCTAAGGGCCTTCCCAGCTCTAACATTCTGTGTTCTAAGAGCCCTCCCAGCTCTGACATCCTGTGTTCTAAGGACCCCCCTGATTCTCATATCCTGGGTTCTAAGGTCTCTCTCAGCTCTGAAATTAATGGTCCCTTTCTGCCATCCTCTGCTCTCACCTCCTGGTACAACTCAGTACAGGCACGCAGCGTCTCCTCCACAGGCGTGGCATGGTCTGGCATATGCAGGTAGAAGAGATCCACTCGGGGACACTGAAGCCGCTGCAGGGAGGTCTCCAGCTGGGACCTGACACTGCTGGCGCTAAGGGTCTTCCCATTCAAGGGATGAGCTTTGGTGGCAATTTTTACTTGGGGAGAAAAAAGGTGGTAGGAGATGACTGAGATTTAGTTCAGTTCAGGAGTTAAACAAGAAACCTCTATCCAAACAGCTACATTTTTAGAAAAAGTTCTTATTGCTGTCTTACATCCTCTTGGTTTTCCCAGGATCCCTTCTCTCCTTCCTAGGGATCCTTCCCATCCACCTCAAGAGAATGTTTTTAGAGGCCATTAGGTGGAACAGTGAAGAAATCAGTGGGACTGGAGTCAGGAAGCTCTGAGTTCATATTCTACCTCAGACACTTACTGTGCTATTCTGGGAAGGTCCTGGAAATGCTACCTGCCTCAGTTTCCTTAAGGGTAAAATGAAAATGTTTAATCATCATCATCATCATACTAATGGCATCTACCTCCTAGGATTGAAATGATATGCTGGCATAAAGTAGGTGTTTAATAAATGCTTGTTTCTTCCCTTCCTTCATGGACCTCTAATATTTATTAGTTAATTAATATTAACTAATATTAAATTCTGTTTGAAGTTGGGGAAAAAGAAAAATGAAATTTCTTTTGGCTGGATGTCACAGATTTCCTGAAAGCTATCCCTGGACCCCAGAATTAAGAACTCCTGATCTAGTCCAAACCTCTCATTTTATAGATGACAATACCAAAATCTGGAAAAAGGACTTGTTCAGGTCACTTGAACATAGATTTTCATGAAACATTGTGTGTGTGTGTGTGTGTGTGTGTGTGTGATGAAAGAATTCTGAATTTGGAATCAAGAATGGGCTCAACTATAAATCCTGACTGTGTGGTGAGTTACTTAAATCCTTTTGGTCTTGGTTTCCTCATCTATCAAAAAAGGTTATTTAATCACTCACTACTTCTGTGACTTTAGGTAACTCACTTCACTATATCTGTCTGCTTACTTGTAGAAGAATGGTAGGGAACTTTTTTTCTGCCAAGGGTAATTTAGATATTTCTAACATCATTCTCAGGTCATAGAAAATTATCATCTTAAAAATTAGCCTACTATATTTAGTCAAACATTTAATCAATTCACCTCTAAGAAGCTCTTAGATTGAATGAATTTTTAAGTTCCATCTGCAATTGTCTTGGCAATTCCAGACCAAGAATTTCACAGGTCTCATACAGCCTTCTGACTGGATGTTCCTGCCCCTGCCCTAGAAGGAGGAGGTTGGTTGGTTGGATCAAGTAATGTCAGATTCTAGATTTGGTGTTCCTATGAATGAGGGTGAGGGGATTAGGAGATGGGGAAGTCGAGGGAGGAGGACAAACACCAAGTTCAAGTCCAGGTTGGTCTGAACCAATCCATGAGGTGTCATTTAAAATTTATTCCTCAGACCACTAACTGCCTAGCAATGGCAGGAACTAAGTACCTGCTATGTGCTAGATGCTTCACAGCTGGTGCCTCATTTGATCTTCACAACTACCCTGGGAGAGAGGCGCTATCATTACTTCCATGTTACAGTTGAGGAAACTGAGGCATACAAGGCCTAAGTGACTTGCCTAAGATTATAAAGTCCCTTTCAGAACAGGGGTGACCCTTCTTGAGTTTCTCCTCCCCCACGGAGGCTCTAAGTGGCATGACAAACTTGACTCAGATGGTAAAGATATTCCCTCTGGCCACCCCACCTCCCCCAAACCTCCTGCTCTGTGAGCAGGCCCTGATAAGCCCAGCTCGTCCAAAGTCCTTCGGGCGCAGCGCATGAGCAGTCCGGGGAGCTGCGGCCAAGGTCGGGAGTGTCTCCTCCCCTTAGCCTTGGTCAGGAACTTTACCTCTGCCTGGCAGACTTTGAAGCGGGTGCTGGGGCAGGTGGGGGGCATGCCCGGGGTGGGTGGGGGCAAGCTTGGGGGCGGGTGGGGTGCAGGCTGGGGGCGGGTGGGGGGCATGCCGGGGGCAGGTGGGGGGCATGCCGGGGGCAGGGGCCCAGGGGAAGGCCACAAACCAAAGAGCAGCCGGTGGGCACTGGGTGGGCACTGGCATCCAGGCTGCTCGGCGCCCTGGGAGGGCGCTGTCCAAGGTGAAGGCAGCTGACTGGTCGGGGCTCAGGCCGAGGTGGCGGGTCCGTCCCGCCACCGGGGAGCCCGCGGGTGCGGGTGCGGGTGCGGGTGCGGGTGCGGGTGCGGGTGCGGGTGCGGGTGCGGGTGCGGCCAGCTTTACCTGGGCTGTCGGCGGCGCCCAGCCCCAGGCCCAGGCTGCCCACGATGCTCTCGGAGCGGCCGTCGCCGTAGATGAAGGCCGTGTCCAGCTGGCGGTGGCCGCGCTGCAGGAAGGCGCGCACGGCGGCCGCGCTGGCCGGAGCGTCCATGCGCCAGCCCATCTCCATGGTGCCCAGCACGGAGGCCGGCAGGGCCCGGGCCCTCGAGGACATCGCGGCGGCGGCGGCGGCGGCGGCGGCGGCACGAGGAGGCCCGCGGGGCCGGGCGCGGGGAGGGAGCCGGAGCCCGGCCCCGCCCCGTGACGTCATGGGGCGGGGCCGGGGCCGGGGCGGCCGCCGGGCTCGGGGAGCGTCTGCAAAGAAGCCCAGGGAGGCGGCGGCGGAGGCCGGGCCGGGCCGGGCCGGGACGGGACAGGACGGGCCGGGATCAGGTGAGCGGAGCCGCGGGGCCCGGGCCCCGCCGCGGAGCGTTGGGGCTCTCGGGGCCCAGCGGAGCCGGCCCGGCCTGAGGGCGCTTTGAGATCCGGCGCCGGGAGGCGGCAGGTCGGGGCCTGGGGGCGGCTGCGGGCAGCTCCCTCCCGCGGGGCCGGGGGCCGGCGGCGCTCGGCGGGGCTCCGGGGCCCGGCCCCGGCTCGGGTGCGCTGTCCGGCCGGCAGCCTGGAGCCGGGCCGGACTCCGCAGCCCCCCGAGCCGCCGCCCAGAGGCCGTGGGGACCCCCCAGGCACGCAGGAGGGAGCCGGGGGGCGGCCCCGCCCGGAGCCTGTGGCCGGCACAGTGCGGGGCGCCGGTGAGGGGCCTGGCGGGCCCGGGCCCGGAGACGCGGGGAGACGCGGGCGGGACGCGGGGGAGACGCGGGCGGAGATCCCGGGAGACGCGCAGGAGGCCCCGGCGGGGGCACAACCGGGACCGAGAACTAAAGCACACCCCGGGGATTAACGGCCTTCTCTTGGGGGCAGTTGGGGCAAGGGACTTGCCCGGGGTCACTCAGCTAAGATCAGGCGTCGGGGCTAGATTTGAACTCGGGTCCTCCTGCCTCCGCAGCTGGCACTACCCGGCACTCCCTAGACTCTCATAGGAAACAGATATACAGGTGTGTGTACACTGTAGAGATGGCATCGCTAATAGATAGAGGTGTCTCTTAACAGGTGTTGGCGGCTCAAAACTCAAAAGGAAATGGAGCTACCAGCCTTTACATAAAAAAACAAAAATCAAAGCTCAACATTATCTATGTTGGATAGTATTTTGACTTGTTTTGCTAAACAAAGCCCATTTCCTTTTTTTTTAGGTTTTTGTAAGGCAAATGGTTAAGTGGCTTGCCCAAGGCCACACAGCTAGGTAATTATTAAGTGTCTGAGACTGGATTTGAACCCAGGTACTCCTGACTCCAGGGCCAGTGCTTTATCCACTGCACCACCTAGCATCCCTGCCCCATTTCATTTTAATCTGTTAGGTTGCAGGCCGTGTGTGGAGACAGGCCTGGTGTCTGTAATAAATGCGATTTAGCCCACCCCTTGCCTTTTCTAAAGGTTAGACAGAGACTTCAAGGGTAGACGCCTCCAAGCTGCAGCCCAAGGTCCATTGTTTATTAGACTGATCCAGGATGTTTGTGCTGGACCCAGGACGTCCTCAGGGGCCCCGTTCAGACAGTGTCCTGGTAAGGGCCGAGATAGTGCTGAGCACACGTTTGTCTGTGTGTGTGTGTGTGTGTGTGTGTGTGTGTGTGTGTGTGTGTACACGTATGTGTGTACCTACAGTTGGGTCTTGGAGCTGAGGAGTTCTCACCATGGCTGCCTAGTTATTGGAAGACAGGTGGACAGTAATGGGACTGGCCCCTCACAGATGGGATAGGGTCCTCTGGTCTGTGCTGAGAATACCTTCCAAAGGACCACTGTCAGCTCTGTGGCAATGCAACTGAGGCAGAGGATTGCATGAACAATATAAATGAAAGTCCTTTTATTAGGTCCTTGCTGTTCCATGAACAAAATACTTCATTTCTTGACTCTGGACGTTTTTTTCTACTATCCTCCTTGTCTGGAATGCTCTCTCTCCTCCTCATCTCTGTCTCCTGCCTCCTTGACTTCCTTCAAGGCCCCACTAAAACCCTTCCTTCTATAGGAATTTTTCCCCATCCATTCTTTTTTGTTTTTAATTTTATTTATTTAAGGCAATGGAGTTAAGGGACTTGCCCAAGGTCACACAGCTAGGCAATTATTAAGTGTCTGTGGTCAGATTTGAACTCGGGTCCTCCTGACTCCAGGGTCAGGGTTCTATCCAGTGGGCCACCTAGCTGCCCCTCCCATCCATTCTTAATTCTAATACCTTCCTCTTAACTATTTCCTATTTATCCTGGATATAGCCTATGTGTACATATTTATTTGCTCCCTCCAATCTTTTGCCATTTTTTTTGTATCTTCAGAGTTTAGCACATACATAACACTTAATAAATGTTTATTGACTAGCACATACTCACAAAATGCTCAGTTCTAAGGACATAAATGTGAATAGATAACCTCCCCTCTAAAGGCTTCCATTCTAATGGAGGAGACTATACCACTTGAGAAGTGGGGATCAGGGGTGATTGTTTTGTTTGGAAGGAGCTAAAGAAAGTACAGCTATATAGGGAAGATGGTAGAGCACCAGGCCTAGAATCAGGAAAACTCATCTTCTAGGATTCAAATCTGACCTCATACACTTACTAGCTGTGTGACTCTAGGCAGTCATTTCATCCAATTTGCCTCAGTTTCCTCATCTGTCAAATGAGCAGGAGAAGGAAATGGCCCACTACTCCAGTATCTTTTCCAAGAAGACCCAAAAAGGGTCATGAAAAGTCAGATAGGACTGAATGACTGAACAAGGAAAGGGTGAGGGTCAGGGAGGCAGAAGCACAGGATAGATGAAAGGTTATAAGTGAGAGAAGTGTCCTGACAGGAAAGTAAAATGAATTAATATATAAAGCTCATTGCTTTGAGGCAATTATGAATCTTTTGTAGAAGGGCCTCTAGGGAGACACAAAAGGGTTAAATCCTCCAAGGCTTGTTTTCTGGTTTAGTCTGCTAAAGAAGTTATTTCCCCAAGGAAGATGTTGCAGATATGCTTGGAAGAGATATCTGATAATACAGAACTTTCTTAGATTCCCGCAGAAAAGTATTGGAAAGAGAATTGGCATTTCAGACCAGTGCTCTTGGAAGGAATTGCACATCTTTTCATTCAGGGGAGAACATGGGAAAAACTTCTTAGCTATAAAATGAGATGGAAGAGAGTGAGCTTGATGATCTCTGAATTCTTATTTGGCATTTTTATAATCTTCCAAGATAAAAAGCAGAGTTTCCAAGGGGTCATTTATTGCTGTCGCCTACAATTTTCTTTAAGGAAAATCTCATCTAACCTTTGACTCAGAAATCAGCCTTTTAATGTACACTGGAAGTAGAATTATGCTCTGAACTGACCCAGAGTCTTTTGTTGTCTCTCATACTTTTTAGTGTTCAGAGAAAGAAGAATGAGCCAGGGAAAAAAAAATAACATTGATCTGAGGCATGATATTCTTCTAGGGTTCAAATGTGACTTATAAGTTGTGTGACTCTGGGCAAGTCACTTCACCTTGTTTGTCTCAGTTTCTTCATCTGTCACATGAGCTGGAGAGAGAAATGGTCAAATCACTCCAGTATCTCTGCCAAGAAAACCCCAAAGGCAGTCTTGAAAAGTCAGACAGGATTAAAACAATTGAACAAGGAGAGGATAAGGATCAGGGCGATAGGAGCATAGGGTGGATAGGAGTCTTATAACATAGAGGAAGAAGGATCCTGGGGGAGTAGAGAACATACCTTGATACCCTGCCCCTAGTTTGAGGAACAGGTATTTATTAAGAACTTAATTGGTTTTTGTATTCTTTAATGTTTAATTCTTTTTAATGTGGCTGAAATTCCAAGGTGTCACTTCTCTGATGCTAGCACTTTAAAGAGTAACAGACTCACAAGGATGCTGCCCAAGTTTTTTATTTGTTTTTTTAAAAATTTATTTTGGTTAAATTTTGAGTTATAAGTTGCCTCCATGGCTCCCAATCTAATATTACAGAGGGCCAACATTTTGTGTGTTTTGTGTGTGTGTGTGTATGTGTGCGAGTGTGTGTTGAAGAAAAATGAGAGAACTATACAATGCATACTTTCAGGAGAAACCATATAATACATACTTTCAAATATCTGTTCCTTCTCTGGAAGTGGATGACATTTTTGTTCATAAATCTTCATAGTTGATTTGAATGATCATATTACTCAAAATAGCTTAGCTTGGGGCGGCTAGGTGGCACAGTGGATAAGGCACTGGCCCTGGAGTCAGGAGTACCTGGGTTCAAATCCAGTCTCAGACACTTCATAATGACCTAGCTGTGTGGCCTTGGGCAAGCCACTTAACCCCATTTGCCTTGCAAACCCCCCCCCCAAATAGCTTAGCTAGTCACACTCTTTGAAAATATTGTTGTTACTATATACAACTTTCTTTTGATTTTGCTTATTTCTCTCTGCATTATTTCATGGTTTCTCTCATTTCTTAAAGCACAGTAGTACTTTATCACAATCAAATACCACAACTTATTTAGCTATGCCCCAAATGCTGAGCATCCCTTTAGTTTTCAGGTCTTTGCCACCACAAAGAGAGTTGCAATAAATATTTTAACATATAGATTTTTTTCCCTTTTTCTGTGATCATTTTATGTACCATTACCTGATTTGGCCCTTAAGATGATCTGTGAGGTTTATGCTATCATTAATTTATCCCCATTTTACAGATGAGGAACCTGAAGTTAAGAAACTTTTTTCTTTTTTTGGTTAAATTTTTTTTGTTTATTTCTTTCTTTTTAATTTCCCCCTCATTCTAATTTAGCATTATTTTTTCCCAGATACATGTAAAAATAATTTTCATCATTTGTTTTTAAAACTGGGTTCCAAATTCTCTCCCTCCCTCCCCACATTCCTCATTGAGGAGTTAAGCAATTTAATATAGGTTATTATACATGTGTAGTCATGCAAAACATATTTCCATATTAGTCATGCAAAACATATTTCCATATTAGTCATGCTGTAAGAAAGAGACCAAAATAAAAACCCAAAGAAAATGGAAAAGTGTGCTTCAATCTGTACTCATATTCCATCAGTTCTTTTTTTTTTTTTTTTTTAGGTTTTTGCAAGGCAAATGGGGTTAAGTGGCTCGCCCAAGGCCACACAGCTAGGTCATTATGAAGTGTCTGAGACCGGATTTGAACCCAGGTACTCCTGACTCCAGGGCCGGTGCTTTATCCACTGTGCCACCTAGCCACCCCTTCCATCAGTTCTTTCTTTGAGAATGGATTGCATTTTTTAACAAAGTCCCTGAGAGTTGTCTTGGATTATCGTATTCCCAGGAATAGCTAAGTCATTCACAGTGGATCATCATACAGTGTTGCTGTTATTGAGTAAAATGTTCTCCTAATTCTACTCATTTCATTTTGCATTGCTTCATGTACATCTCCAGGTTTTTCTGAGAGCATCTAGCTCATTTCTTATGGCACAGTTGCATTCCATCTCAGTCATATGCCCCAAATTGTTCAGCTTCCCAAATTGATCACCCCAATTTCTAATTCTTTGCCACCAGAAAAGAACTGCTATAAATATTTGGGCATAATTCCAAATTGTTCTTCATGTTGGTTGAATTGGTTAACAACTACACCAACAATGCATTAGTGTCTCAGTTTTCCCACAACTATGTCAACATTCATTATTTTCCTTTTCTATTCATTAGCCAATCTAATAGATGTGAGTTAGTGCCTCAGAATTGTTTTAATTTGCTCTCCAGTCAATAGGGATTTAGAGCATTTTTTAAAAAGTGATTTTAGATAGCTGTGGTTACTTCATCTGAAAACTGTTCATTTTTTTATCATTTGTCAATGTGAGATGGCTTTTAAATTTTACTGATTTATTTGTATTTTTGAGTGATGAGGACTTTATCAGAGAAACTTGCTTCAAAAACTTTTTCACAGATAACTTGATTTTTTGTATATGTTTATTTATATATTTTATTTGTATATTATATTGTACAGTATTGTATTATGTAATATTTATATATTGAGAATTGTATGATTGCTAATATTTTCTTCCATCCTAATCCTCCTGTTTATCTTCTCTCTCTTGCCTCTTTTATATGAGATGATTTACTCTATTCTACCTCTCCCTTTCCCTTTCTCCCAATGCATTTCTCTTAATTTTATTTTTTTAGAAAAATTCAACTCACACCTGTGCCTCGGTCTCTACATACTCCTTCTGTCCTATAATGAAAACATTCTTATGAATTACAATTATCATCTTCCCATGTAGAAATGTAAACATTATGTTTATTAAGTCCCTTTTGATTTCCCTTTCCTCTTTACCTTTTTATGCTTCTCTTGATTCTTATATTTGGAAGACAAATGTTCCATTCAGTTTTGATGAGAGTTTTTTTTTTAATCAGGAAAATCCTCTATTTCATTAAAAATTCACTTTCCCCCCCGAAGGATTATATTCACTTTTGCTTGTTAAATGATTCTTGGTTGTAGTCCTAGCTACTTTGCCTTTCTGCATATCATATTCTAAGCCCTTTGATCTTTTAATGTATAAACTGCTAAATCTTGTATTATTCTGACTGTGACTTTTCAGTATTTGAATTGTTTCTTTCTTATTGCTTGCAATATGTTCTCCTTGACTTGGGAGCTCTAGAATTTGGCCATAATATTCTGGGAGTTTTCATTTGGGGATCTCTTTCAGGAGGTGATTAATAAATTCTTTCAATTTCTATTTTGCCATCTGCCTCTAGAATAGCAGATCAGTTTTCCTTCATAATTTCTTGAAAGATCCTGTCTAGGGGCAGCTAGGTGGCGCAGTAGATAGAGCCACTGGCCTTGGAGTCAGGAGGACTTGAGTTCAAATATGGCCTCAAACACCTAATAATTACCTAGCCGTGTGGCCTTGGGCAAGCCGCTTAACCCCATTGCCTGGAAAAATCTTAAAATAAAAAAAGATCCTGTCTAAGGCTCTCTTTTTGATCTTAGCTTTCAGGAAGTTCAGTAATTTTTCAAATTCTTTCTCCTGTCTCTTAATTTCCAGGTCAGTTGTTTTACTACTTGAGATATTTTGTATCGTCTTCTATTTTTTCATTCTTTTGGTTTTGTTTTATTGTTTCTCGATTTCTTACAGAGTCATTAGCTCCTGTTTGCTCAGTTCTAATTTTTAAGGAATTATTTTCTTCATTGAGATTTTTTCCTATTTTTCCATTTGATCAATTCTGTTTTTTTTGTTGTTGTTGTTTTGTTTTTAGGTTTTTGCAAGGCAAATGGGGTTAAGTGGCTTGCCCAAGGCCACACAGCTAGGTAATTATTAAGTGTCTGAGACTGTATTTGAACCCTGGTACTCCTGACTCCAGGGCTGGTGCTTTATCCGCTTCGCCACCCCTCAATTCTGTTTTTTTAACTTCTCTTCAGTGATTTTTTTTTTTGGTTTTTGCAAGGCAAAGGGTTAAGTGACTTGCCCAAGGTCATACAGCTAAGTAAGTATTAAGTGTTTAAGGCTAGATTTGAACTCAAGTCCTCCTGACTCCAGAGCCAGTACTCTATCCACTGCACCACTTAGCTGTCCCTTCAGTGAATTTTTGTGCCTCTTTTTCCCTTTGGCCAATTCCACTTTTCAGGGCGTCCTTAAAGATGGTTGAATGTTTGTACCTCTTTTACCATTTAACCAGTCTGTTTTTTTAATGTGATATTTTCTTCAGTATTTTTTGTGCTTCTTTTACCAAGATTTTCTTGCATCACTCATTTCTCTTCCCAATTTTCCTTTACCTTTCTTAATTTTTAAAATCTTTTTTGACCTGATATTATGATCTGAGACCAATTCATATTTTTCTTTGAGGATTTGGATGTAGGAGTTTTGAATTTGCTATTTTACCAAGTGTATGTTTCAACTTTCCTTGTTACTTAGTACTTTTCTTTAGGCAGAATCTTTTTTCTATTATTTGTTCATTTTTCTATCCTATTTCTTGACTTTTAATTTTTTACTAAAGCCAGACTCTGCTTCCAGAGTGAAGGGTATGCTGTTCCAAGCTTCAGGGGTTTTTGTAGCTGTTTTCAGAGATACTTCTAGGGATTTGTAAATTTTCCATTCTTCCAAAGTGATATGATCTAAGGAAAAGTGTTACTATTCTCCTGGTTTGTGCTTTGGTCAAGTATTATATTATTAAGAGAAGTAGAGTGAAGAGAGATCCTTGGGTTCTAATCCCTGCTGTGACAGGGTCTCTGCTCCACTGAAGCTGCAAGTTCTGGTTTGTTAGTGCTCCTCCATGCTGTGGGACTTCACCCAGGACTTCCACCCAGATCTGAGTATGGGCAAAGCAACAGAGTCCTGTCCTCATTACCAGCAAAGAGACACAGTATAATCTCCTTCTGACCTGCTGTTCAACCCCCCTTACCATCTATAAATTGAAAGCTCTGGAAGTAGCTACTGATGCTGATTTTATTTGTTTTTTTTTTTTTTTTTTTAGGTTTTTGCAAGGCAAATGGGGTTAAGTGGCTTACCCAAGGCCACACAGCTAGGTAATTATTAAGTGTCTGAGGCTGGATTTCAATCCAGGTACTCCTGACTCCAGGGCCAGTGCTCTATCCACTGCGCCACCTAACTGCCCCCCCCCAGACTTTTCTTAAATCCCATCCATCATGATTTCTTATAGAACAATAGTGTTCTTTCACATACATACACCATAATTCATTCAGCCATTCCCCAATTGATGGGCATTCCCTCAGCTTCCAATTCTTTGCCACTATGAAGAGAACTGTGCCACCTAGCCGCCCCCTGATGCTGATTTTAATTATTTCCAAGGCTTGGACATATACCATGCTGGTGCAACAAACCTTCCCTATCTACCTTCTACGTTGTCTTAGAATTTTTCTCACCCCATCCTTTTGTGAGTTCTACTGCTCCAGAATTTGTTTTTAGGGCATTATTTAAAAGTCTTTGGAGGACTTTGGGGGAAAACTTATGTGAGTCCCTGTTTTTTTCTCTGTCATCTTGATTCTTTCCCCACAAGCGCTTTTAAATACTTGCCCTGTGTCAGAGAGGAATCGGAAGGTCCCAATGCTTGCTGCCCCTGAAGTCTATCCATGAAGCCACACTGTCTCAATATCTGAACTATGAGCATTCCTTCTGATCATTTTCCCTAATAAATTATGGAAAAATTATAGAAGAAATGGAAAAGATATTTCTAGATGTCTAGGTTCAAGGTTGGATGCTATGTTCTCTGTGATTGTTTTTGCAGAGCTCCACAAGCCTTTCTCGGAATGTAGGTTCTAGGAGGCTAGAAAGCAGACAGAATCTCTCCCAGTTCATCAGTCCCTGATCCCTCCAAGGGTAAGGCTCTGTAATGGTCTAAGACCCTCTAGACAGTGTGGCCTTGGACAAGCCACTTAACCCCATTTGTCTTGCAAAAACCTAAAAAAAAAGGCCCTCTAGACAGAACAAACACTAGAACTCATTCATCCATAGCTCTTCAAGGTTCAATGTAGTGGTCATGAGTTCAGATTCTGGTTCTATTGCTTACAATCTGCCTAAACCTAGAAAGCTCATTCTGGGCTTCAGTTCTTTCAGCTGTAAAGTAAAGAATTGATCTGAAGGCCTTGAGAACTCTGATCAAAGCATTGTCCAAGCACAATTCCAGAGACCCTTGGGAAGAGCCTGCTGCTTACCTCCTCATAGAGAAGGGATGAACCCAAGGGGTAGATTGAGTCATACTTTTGGACTTGGCCAGTTTGGGAATTTGTTTTATTGATTCTGGATATTCATTACATGGGTTTTCTTTTAACTTTTCTTTTTGTTTTCCAGTTGGGGAGAGAAAATAGATTTTTGTTCAATGAAAAAAAATTAAATTTTTTAAACTGCCGGAGCTGAACTTGCTAATCTATGAGATCTCTTCCTATTTAAATGATTATAGATTTGAAGCTAAAACATTGTCTTAGAGATTATCCAGCCACTCACCACCCCTGGATTCCTTGCATAGCTGAAAGGCAGCTCCCAAATACTGGGACCTCACTGGAGGCTCCTCACCCAAAGTTGGGGTAGAAGGGGAAGCTGCTTCTGGGTTTCTTTCACAACCAGACACATTCACATGATCTCAAACTCAGCAGCTTCCTAAAGTTACTAATGACTGAGACCTTGGATGTCCCTGGAGGAGGGGTATTTGCAAACAGTGACAAAATCCCCCACCCCAGGTGAAGAAGAACTTTAAGTGGAGCTAGGGCCAAGGGGAAATAGATCTTGTGGCTTTGGAGGGAATGGGGGTATCCAGATAGTTCAGGCATGAATTGCAAGGCAATGAATGACAGTACTTTTTGGACCACTCTGAGGATTTCATAGTTTGGGGAAGTCTCCTAAAAAGCTAAAAAAAAAAAAAAAGACAAACCAATGCATGTAGTTGGGAAAACAAATAAATAAAATGTTTAATTTTTTTTTTTTTTTTAGATTTTTGCAAGGCAATGGGGTTAAGTGGCTTGCCCAAGACCACACAGCTAGGTAATTATTAAGTGTCTGAGGTCAGATTTGAACCCAGGTACTCCCTACTCCAGGGCCGGTGCTCTATTCACTGCACCACCTAGTTGCCCCAAATGTTTAATTTTTTAAAAAATATAAACATCCTATGGGTGAAGATTGTTTGATTTTTGTCTGCTTAGGGCCTTGTGGTTTTTTCTTTTTTCTTTTTTAATTCCTAGTATTTAGCACAATGCTTCACATTGTGAAGGAGTTTCATAATGCTTGCTGACATGACCAAACTTGACTTTGTATCCCAGGACAGCTAGTGGCAACAGTGAGTAGAGTACCAGTCCTGGAGTCAGGAGGACCTGAGTTCAGATGCAACTTCAGACACTTACTAGCTGTGTGATCTTGGACAAATCTCTTAACCCTGATCGCCTCTCATCCAGGACCATCTCTATTCATCCTGATTCATATTTGGCCATAGATCCCAGGTGACTCTGAAGTAGAAAGAAAGACTGGTGACTTAGAAGAGTGCCTTCTCAATCAAATCCAATTCACTTGATTGTCCTGGCATCACCTCTCAGATGTCATAGGCTTCTTTAAGAATGAAGGATAAGGGGCAGCTAGATGGTGCAGTGGATAGAGCACTGGCCCTGGAGTCAGGAGTACCTGAGTTCAAATCCGACCTCAGACACTTAATAATTACCTAGCTGTGTGGCCTTGGGCAAACCACCTAACCCCATTGCCTTTCAAAAAAAAAAAATAGCCCATGTAAGAATGAAGGGCAAACAAAATCACATGCAAAGGCAGATTAAATTAGTTGTTTACTAATCATTTGATTTTCCTCACCACCCTGTATACTAGATATTCTCATAACTCTTATTTTAAAGCTGAGGAAATTGAGGCCCAGAGAAATTATCTGTAACTTGCTAAGAGTCAACCTAGATGGTAAGCAACAGTGTCTTTGACTCCAAATGGATCATTCTTTTCCTCCACCCTGTACCTTATAGTGCTGAGTAGGAAAGTGAATTCCAACTGAGGTCTTCATCCAGGATAGATTATCTCCTTATTCTCTCCAGACAGGATTAGTTGTAATGTCTGTTAAATCTGATTATTCTTGGAAAGGCTCATGTGTTGGGGCTGAATTAGGGAATGAGTACAAGACTTGGATTTAGAGATGTGGCCCTCTTCATCCTCTTCCTAACCCTAATCCCCAGAAGCTTTGGAGGGCCTGGTCAGGCTCTGGTGCCTTCCTGCCCTAACCTGAGTGATCATCATCATCATCATAATAATAATAATTCATATTTGCATATCACTTTATGGTTTGCAAAGTTTTTCAAATGTTATTTCACTTGATGCTCACACTAACCCTATAAAATAGGTATTAAAATCCCATTTTACAGAAACTTTTGCCATCATGATAACATTTATAATGTTCCAGGCACTGTCCTAAGCACTTTATAAACCTGGGAAGTAAATGCTATTATTAAACCCATTTCACAAATGAGGAAACTGAGGCAACTGACTTGTCCAGGGTCATATCACCAGTAAGTGTCTTAGTCTGGATTTCAATGTAGGCTTTCCCAACTCCAGCACTCTGGTCCACCTGGTTGCCTCTAAAGATAATTAACAATTTTCTCAATCCAATCCCAAAGGAGGGAATTTTTGGGGAAAAAAAAAGGAGTGCCAAGGAGATAATCAAATAGCAAAAGAAATAAAAAGAAAAAAACTTGTAGTTTTCATAAAAAATAAAGATAACTAACTTTGGTATGGTACTTTAAAGTTTATATCTGTTTCCTTCTTTGATCCTTTCAGAATCATTTCCACCCCCATCATGGTCTGGAAGAACTTTGGCTCCAGGGTACTCATTGCCGAGAACTTCTCCAGCTGTCCCAATGGCTCCCTTTGGATCTGGGATGTATTCAATGAGTGTGCCCAGGATGGGTGGGACATAGCCAGCGTGGTCCTGGGCCTGTCTTCAATACTCTGTTTTATTGCTGCTTCCTTCCCGTAAGTAGAGCTGGTGAGTAGGGGCCAGCAGTGTCTTGATCCTGTCTTGTGCTGAGGGCAAATGGACCCTTCACCTGGGGAAGGGAAGACATCTTAACCTGGAGAAGAGATGAAGCCTTTGGGGTTAGGGAGGAAGGCAGGAAAGGCAGCAGGGCCTCTGGCTACTTTCTTCAAATATTTGAAGGGCTGTCAAGTGGAAAAGGGATTGGGCCAAAGAGACAAAATGAAATAGAGAAGTAGAATTAGATCTGCTGTCAGTAACCAACCATCAGATTCAGTCTACAGTAGAATGAGCTGTTTGGGTGGCAATGAACTTCCCCATCCCAGCACAAGTAGAATGGAATCCCCTCTTGTGAGGAACATTACAGATAGGATTCTTGGTTAGGGCTGGTTTGGGTGAGATAGCTATCTACTGGGAAGATTCTATGGTTCTGTGATTTCATCCTTTTCCCTTCTCTGAACTCCCCCTCCCCATCCACATCAACCTAGCCTGAGCATTGTAATGGTCCCATGCACTCCCTTGCAAGTTCCCCAGCATCTTTGAGCTACTGTAGCCACTATCTTACCAGACTATGTGTGGAGCCAAAACCAAAGTGAGACTAATAAGTGACTGCTTCTTCTTAGCCCTCTGGTATTCAATATGTTCCATCCTGAATGAATGAATGAATGAATGAATGAATGAATGAAAAAAATTATTAAACATTTATTATATGCCAGGAAAATGCTGAGCTCTGGGAGCTGGTGGGAAGATACCAAGATATCCTCTTGGCTTTTTCCAATGACTGTTATTATTATTAATAGTTAAGTGACTTATCCAGGGTCACATAGTTAGTGAATGTCTGAGTCTGGATTTGAGCACAGGTCCTCCTCACCCTAGAGCTATTAGCACTACCTAATTATCTCTGATGACATTTTTTAAAAAATATTTTATTGGGGCAGCTAGGTGGTGTAGTGGATAAAGCACTGGCCCTGGAGTCAGTGGTACCTGGGTTCAAATCCAGTCTCAGACACTTAATAATTACCTAGCTGTGTGGCCTTGGGCAAGCCACTTAACCCCATTTGCCTTGCAAAAACCTAAAAACATATATATTTTATTTATTTATGGGTTTTTGCAAGGCTGTAGGGTTAAGTGACTTGCCTGAAGTCACGTAGCTAGGTAATTAAGTATCTGAGGTCACATTTGAACCCAGTGCTCTATCCACTGCAACATCCACTACAACACCTAGCTAGCTGCCCCCTATCTATTTATTTTCCCAACTACATCTAACAGTAGTCTTCATCAATCATTTTTGGGCAAAGTTTTGAGTTTCACATTCTCCTCCCTTCCCTCCCCCCTCTTTCTGACAAAAGATAAATCTAATATAAGCTCTACATGTACAAGCATGCTGAACAAAGATCTATATTAATCTTATTGGGAAAGAAGAATCAAATCAAGATGGGAAAAATGTAAAGGTAAATACATAAGACAACTTTTAAAAATTGAAGATAGACAGCTTTAGTCTGCATTTAAACTGCACAGTTCCTTCTCTGGATGTGGATGGTATTTTCCACCACAAGTCTTCTAGAATTGTCTTTGATTATTATCATACCACCAAAATGAACAAGTCCATCATAATTGCTCATCACCCAGTGCTGCTGTTGGTGTGTATAATGTTCTTCAGATTCTGTCCATCTCATTCCATTCATGCAATTCTTCCCAGGCTTTTCCTTTTAAGGTTTTATTTTGTTTTTTTGCAAGGTAATGGGGTTAAGTGGCTTGCCCAAGGCCACACAGCTAGGTAATTATTAAGTGTCTGAGGCTGGATTTGAACTCAGGTATTCCTGACTCCAGGGCCAGTGCTTTATCCACTGAGCCACCTAACTGCCCCCCCCCCCCCAGACTTTTCTTAAATCCCATCCATCATGATTTCTTACGGAACAATAGTGTTCTTTCACATACATACACCATAATTCATTCAGCCATTCCCCAATTGATGGGCATTCCCTCAGCTTCCAATTCTTTGCCACTATGAAGAGAACTGCTATAAATATTTTTGTACATGTGGGGTTTTTTTTATCCTTTTTTTAATATCTCTTTGGAATACAGACTTAGCAGTGGTATTATTGGATCAAAGGGCATACATAGTTGTATTGCCCTTTGGGTGTAATTCCAAATTGCTCTCCAGAAAAACTGGACCTAAAATGACATTTAGAGGTAAACTGGAGCCAGGCTGTGAAGAGCTTTCAATTCCAAACAAAGGAGTTTGTTTTTGATCCTAGAGGCAAAAAGGGAGATACTGAAACTTCTTGAGGAGGGCAGTGACCTTCACTTTAGTTTCACTTCCATTGTTTTAAATGATTAACAAAAGGAGTTTTATGTAGTAATGTAGGGGGAGGATGTTCAGATCTGGGAAAAAAGATGTTCATGCAAGAGAAAGTCTTGCTTTATGTGAGTTCAGCTTTTTTCACTCACATGAGTCTCAGAAAGGGACTCCAACCCTTCTCTCTAGGCTGCTTGATATATCTCAGTCTAAGTTACCAGAGTCAGTCAAATCTCCAATAATGTATGTGTGTAGGTATACACATCTTAATAGTATTTTATTTAATTTTATTTAATCTTAATAATCTAATTGTATTTATTTTATTTAATCTTATTAGTATTTTATTTTTTCCCCAATTACATGTAGAGATAGTTTTCAGTATTCATTTTTGTAAAATTTTCCCCCTCTCATCCTTTTCTTTCCCCTTCTCAAGACACCAACCTAAAATGGGTTATACACGCACAATCATGTTAAACTTAGTGGCTGATAATTTATTTTAAGGAAAAATTAATCTAACTTGTATGGGGAAGGGGAACATTGTACTCACCCCACTCCATGGTGATAAAATCCTTCAGATCAGGGATGTCAAACTCAAAGAGAAATAGGAGTCACAAAACCACCTCATAATGCCTTAGATAATCACATATTAATATTATCTACATTTTATTGCATTTTATTTCTTTTGTTCAATTTTTTTGAGTTACATTTGAATCTGGCTTAGACCACCCTTGAGGGTGTTGTGGGCTCTGGGACAAAGAGTAGGTGTGCGCTGTGTGTTTGACCCCTCTGCTCTCAAGAACCCTCCACCACCTAATGACTTTGGGACATGACTGGACAGTCCCAATCTCATATCTCCGTTACTTTTTATATCCAGTCAGTTACTTCTGTGACCCTTTTCATTTATTCCTTCATCCCTATCCCTATGGCTACCACCCTAAGTCTGGGCCCTTATTCCCATCTCTCTGGACTAATCTCACACGTCTTCCTGATTACTTTCTTCCCCCTTCAATCCATCCTTTATGCACCTATTAAAATTATCTTATCCATAGAGAGGCAAGTGTCATTGGGGAACTTGAGTGGGAGGCTTCAAGTCAGAGGACATGGATTCAAATCTCCATTTTTCTTATTTGTATGACCATAGACTGTGCCCTTTACTTCCCTGGGTCTCAGTTTTCCCACTGTAAAATGAAGGGTTAGGCTAGAGGCCCCACCTAACTCCAGATCCATTAAAACTATGAACCCAAGTAAGGATAATACTTTAGGCCTTTTTAACAAGGCAGAGTTATCTCTGAAATCGTCTTGGTACTCAGGAGGGCTCAGGCTAAGAAGAGATTGGGCGAGGAAGGAGCAATTCTTGTTTTGAGAACTGAGGTGGACTAGGGCAATGGCCTTCTTTGTCTTCCACAGCCAGTACATCAAGGCCTGCAGGATGGGCAACATGGACCAGGCCTTATCCATTTGGTTCCTGATGGGTTGGTTAGGTGGAGACTCCTGTAACCTCATTGGCTCTTTCCTCGCCAATCAGCTACCTCTACAGGTATCTCTTCATCATTGCCCCTAAAATGATCTGGCAGGACAAAAAAATCAATGGGCACCTTGTGGGGTGGGTCTTGGTCAGTCAGTAGTAACCCACATCTAGCAGGTCTGCAAAGACCAACAGTGAACCTGTGTGGGCCCCAATTTCCTCATTTGTAAAATTAAGAGAGTTATGCCAGTCTTTAAAGTCTAGGTGTTGAGGTAGAAAGAGTTGGTGATGACTTTTCTTAAGTTCAGGTCCTTCTTAGGAAATTTACTAGTTGTTCCCACCTCTTTGGGCCTCCTCTAAGTCTCATTTCCATAAAAAAAAATTTGTTTATTTAAGACAATGGGGTTAGTGACTTGCCCAAGGTCACACATAAAATTTTAAGGTTTTAGAAACTCCTTTACTCACAGCTACCCTGTGAAGGAGGTGGTGTAAATATTTTTATCTGCATTTTGCAGATGAGTAAAGGGAGGTCCAGAGAGGGGAAGCAACTTGCCCAAGGTCCCTGGGCAGAATCTGGATTAGGCATCCTGACTCCAAGTGTATACCAAGACAGATCATAGTCCCTTTCTTAATGTTAGGGGCCATCTTGGAGATCAACCTCTGCAAACATAACCAGGTCGGTCTACGTACAATAGACATACAACTTGGCTCTAGGCTCCATGGTCCAAGATTTCTTCATGTGCCCAAGCTTCCATTCCACCAAACTTCCCTTTGAGAGCCCAAGGTCATCCTTCCCCCCTTCCCTCTCCTGTGAAGGTATCATTGAAAGCTCAGAAACCTATCTGTGCCTTATGAATGAGAGTTAGTTGACATCTTGGTTTTTTTGCAGACCTACACCGCCATCTATTATGTGCTGGCTGATCTCCTAATGATATCCCTCTTCTTCTATTACAAATACAAAAACAAGCGCTCCTTAAGTGAGTGGGGGGGTGAACTTGGAGGGGGGTCCTGTTCTTCATTTGAGGGCCCAACAATGCCTGGGAGGGAGAGAACCAGATGATCCATCCATTGAGTCCAAAGGAGAAACTTCAGAGACCCTATCTGTGGTTTTGAGATTTTTATCTCCTAAAATAGGGAGCTCTGGAGAAATCTACTCATTGTAGATTTAATCCTACAGGATTGTCTCTAGGCCTTGCCTGGAGCTCCTCATTCCTTTCTTGATTTGGATTATCTCTGTAGGATTATCCCTGTGATAACCATGGCCCTATTTTGCTCTACCCATCACCACCTAGTTCCTTGATGTGATGAAACTTTCCCCAAAAACTTTTTTCAAGCCTCCACAATTTCAGTTTAAATTCTCTACTAAATCCATCATTTTCTAAGCTTACCAAATTTCCATTCAGAAGTATATCCCATTGAAGCCCAACTTCTCTGCCCCTCATTGAATAGGTCCAGGATATGACTCAATCTCTAATCCCCAATCTTGTTTTGTGTCCAGTATCATCTCCCATCAACACAGCCTTCCTGTTCATCTCCTTTGGGGCAGTGTCAACCAGCCCTCTCTTCCTCCAGTTCAACTCCTCAGCCCCACAGGAGGTCTTCAGGAGTAGGACCCTTCTGCATATAGAGCTCACTGATAAAGTAAGTCTCAGGAGATGGGAGGGAGATTAAGGGGAAATGACCTTTGAAGGGGGGAAGTTGAAGGCAGATCTACTCAGAACCCAGGCAATGAATCTGGCTGTTGAATGGTGGGATTCCCTAAAAAGAGGTAGATCAGTCAAAGGTGCTTTCCAATACCAAGAGTGATTCTAGTCTGCCAAAAATAGTTTTATTCTCAATATAGGTTCTCAGTTCTTGCTCAGTTGTTGGGGAAATTATAGAATCATAGAATTGGGACTGACCAAAGCCAGCTTAAAGGATATCTTGCCCAAATTTGAAGGCATGGGGATATGGGTTCAAATCCCATCTCTATCGCTTACTAGCTCTGTGATCTTGGGTGAGCCTGGTAACATCCCTGAGCTTTAGTTACTACTGTCTCCTAAATATTGAGGTAGATCTTGTAGCCTCTGAGGTCCCTTTCAACCCCAGAGCTGGAATCCAATGAAATATGAGTTTTTATTTGGGAATAACTCCTAATAGGTGCTCTTCCCCTTCCCTCCACTCCAGCCCTTCACCAAGCAGGAGATCATTGGCTTCACCATTGGCTCCATCTCCAGTTTGCTCTACCTGCTGTCTCGCCTGCCCCAGATCTATACTAATGTAAGTGCTGTCTTGGAGAAGGGCCTTGCTGCATCAGGACCCTAGCTCTCTCCCTCTCCATCACTCTCCATCCCTCTCCATCCCCCCCTTTTCTTCCCAAAGAGCACTTCTATCTCTCACTGATTGTCTGATCTGTTTTTTTATGCTGTCTCAGGGATGATGGTAATCAGAGTTAGATGGGACCTACAGGCTAATAGCATCCTCCCCCCCCAAATGGCCTGGACATGTTCATGGCCCCATCAATGGAGTCTGGAGACTGGTTAGGACTCCCTGAATTTGAGAAGGAACCAGAGCTCTAGGGCCTGAGCCCAGTGGACTGACTTCTTGAGGTTCTTCCCAGTCTTTGGAGAAGGGTTCTAAGGAAAATGAAGAGGAAGCCTGCTCTGGGTACGAAGAGATTGAGAATCAGGATTCTTGGGAGCCACTCACTTAAATCTTTGGTTCCTTCCTAATTCTGTGGCTGCCCTGGGTTTAAATGGGAGCCAATGGTGAGGTCCTTCCTTAGAAGACATGAGGCCAATTGGGCTCAGTAGCCCTGTTCTGCTCTCCCAGTTTCAGAGAAAGTCCACCGAGGGTATCTCCTACTCCCTCTTTGCCATGGTGATTTTGGGCAACATGATGTATGGGCTGAGCGTGCTCCTGAAGAATCCTGAGGCCGGGCAGACCGAGAACAGCTTCCTTCTCCATCACCTCCCCTGGCTCATCGGCAGCCTGGGTGTGCTCCTGCTGGATGTCATCGTATCCTTTAGCATCAGCTGCCAAAGGCTGGTGGCATAGGGATTTCAGGGCCCTGCATGAGTCTAGCTGCTTAAATCTGGAGGAGTCTAGCCATGAATATGACTCACCCGAAGAGTTTCCTTTCTGTAAAATAGGAAGGATAATATGGACTGGCCCCCATGCAAAGCCAGTATGAAGTGAGTGCTCTGTTCTCTATAAATGTGAGCTCCTAAAAGGCAGTGTGGTAGAGTGGATAGGGAGCTAGCCTTAGGAGGCAGCAGTGAGCCAGCCTCAGGACAAGTTAGCCTTGGTTCCAATCCCATACCTCACACACATTGCCTGGGTGAGTCTGGACCAGAGATGGCGCCTCTCATTGCTCCCTAAGCTGCTGCAGGGCAGTGCACCTAGAGAAGACTATCCTGTTTTAGATGGAGCAGGAGATGGGCATAAGAAATGGGAGGATGGCGAGGAAGCAAGCTGAGCATAGCTGCCATTTCCTTTGAATCCATTTCACTTGTCCATTTGGCCTGAATTAAGTACTAGGAACAGGAAGGAACAGGAAAGTCAGAAGACTGGATTCAGGTCCATTCAGGGCAAGTGAGTTAAATCTCTGCCTTTTCTCCAGCACTTAGCATTAGAGTGGAAGCTTCTTGAGGACAGAGACTTTTTTTTTTGCCTTTTTCTATATCTCCAGCCCTTTGAACAATGCCTGAAATAAGCATTTAATAAACACCTTTTGACTGGCTAAGCTCTGGCCTGGTTATGATTTGGGTCAGGGATAGAATGGTAGGTAAAGGCAACCAATAAAATCACCAACCCTTCCACCTTCTCACATAAGTCATTACTGAGGGCTTAGGCCCTCTAGAGGATGCAAGGGATGATCCCTGCCTTCAGGGAATTGACCTTTTCTTAGGGAGGTGGAGGGCTCTAAATAATTATGAAGTAAATACAGAATGATTTTTTTGGGGGGAATGAAAAGTTAATCTTATGTAGATAATGTTCAAATAGGGGCCTAGGACATAAAAAATAACTATAATACTCCTTATTTCGTGTGTATTTAGAAAGAGGTGTTAGGCAAGTGTTTTTTGAGGTCATGGGGGGGATCTAGAAGGTCTTTCTGGAGGAGGTGACTTTAGTTCCAAAGGTTATCTAGGAGATGGGAGTGGGGGAGCAGGGGACATTCCCAGATCAGCAGCTTGGCCCTAAGTGGAGGATGGGGCAGGTAGCACAATGGGGAGACAACCTGGGCCCTGCTCTGTGACTGTCCTTGACTTTGCCCTCCAGATCTCCATTCAGTTCCTCATCTATAGAGGACATCCCTCCTCCCATGAGAGAGAGCCTCTACTGAGCCAGAATCCTAGCTGATCATCATATGCTGAGGCCAAGCCCAGGATGGCCAAAGAACCAGGCAGACACTGGGGCAAGGAGCAAAGCATGGACAGGAGATGGTGGTACTGCTCGCCCCCTGGTCAGGGTGGGTTTAGGTGCTAAGGAAGGAGTCTGGATTGTTGGGCAAAGGGGAGCCCTCAAACTTTCCAGTCTCTTGCTACCTTTCCACCTGGGTCTCCTACCCTCAGATCTCTGGAAGCCTCCAGGAGCCTGCTCCCCTCCTTCTTTGAGCCAGGACTTGCCTCCCTAGGAACCAGACCCCATAGACTCCCAGGCAGAACAAGTTGGACTGGGCCCTGTGATCAGTTTACCAGGATGTGTCTCCTCAGGTCCTCCCTCAGCTGGGTTGCACTCTACCCCACCCCTGACCTCCCCAGGGGCTGGCCTCTGGTCCCCGCAACTCAGCTAGCTGTCTCTCCTTCCTTTATATTTTACCTAGCACCAAATTTCCTAGTAAAATCCATCCAAATGGACAACCCTCTGTTTTTATTTCTTATTCCAGCTCAGGGGGATTTTGCCCCAAACCCTCAGTGTGTCTTTTACTACTATTGGGGGGAAGAGGAAGAGCAAAGTTCCTTAGGCAGACTCTGGAAGTGAGGTGCCAGAGCCTATAGGTAAGAGCTCCGTGAGCTCCCAGCATGCAGGTGGGCAGGATGGGGAGGCTGCTGCAGACTGCCTTCTGGGAGCATCCTTTGTGTAGAAGAGAAACCAGCTATTTTCCTATTTGAAAGATTGTCCTCTGGAAGAGAGATGAGATTTTTTTCATTTGACCCCAGAATTAGGGCCAAGGGAGAAGTCACCAGAAGGCCCTCTAAGGAAGAACAGATGCTTGGCCTTGGTGAAGAGAATAATAACAACAAAAATGCCAATAGCTAAGAGGAAGAATAAAAATGGCAACGATAAGAATAGGAGACACAATAACAATCAGAGCCGACAGGAAGAATAAAAGCAGCGGCCCTAATAAGAACTCAGACTAAGAAAGTTAGCAACAGTAGCAGCAACAGTGTCAGCTAATGGGGAGAGTCAGACAATAACTAATAAGGAATAACGATAGCTAATAGTGAGCATAATAATAGCGGTAACGATGGATCATAGTAAAGTCATAGCAACAGCCAATAGTCAGAAGAATAACACTAGCTAAGATTCCTACTGCACTTGATACAGACCGGGCACTGCATACTAAGTATTTTTACAGTAACTGAGCCATTTGAGAAGACTGTCAACTATTTGAAGGCCTGGCCCAGGAAAGATGGATTAGACTGGTTTGCTTGACCCAGAAGGTCCCAAAGGACCAGCAGGTAGAAATATCAGAGAGGGAGATGTTAGTTAGATCCCCAGGAAAGCATCCTGATGGTGACAACTATCTAAGATTAGAATGTGCTGCCCCAGAGGATTGTTAGCTCTCCCTCCCCAGGGAGCCTCCAGGACAGAGAGGTTGGATGACTTTTTTTTTCTCCAAGGCAGAATGAGTTGCCTGATCTAGATTGGTTCTTGTCCTTCATTATCAGAGAAAACCAAAATGACATCACTATGTCTGAGACAAATTGCGATGTGTCCAACTATGGCTGATCAGATAAATATGAGCTCAGAATGCTCTACCAGAGGTGGGCACAAATAGTTCGTGTGAATACTGGGGTGGGTACTCTAAACTTATGGATGTCATATTTCCTTTGAGCTGTTTCAATTCTGACCTCATAGAGTGCAGCCCCTCACTGAGGAGGGCATGCCATACTGGGCAGTCCTGTACCAGGGTCTCCCAATCTGTACAATCAGTTCTAAAGTTCTTCAATGAGACCTTCAGGTGGTCTTGGTATTGTTTCTTCTGACCCACCTGTGAACACTTGCCTGTGTGAATTCTCCATAAAATAGTTTTCTGGGCAAGCATACGTCTGTCATTCTAACACTGTGGCCAGCCCATCATAGTTGCCCTCTCTGTAGTAATATTGGAATGCTAGATAGTTTAGCTTGAGAGAGGATCGTGTCTGGTATCTTCTCCTGATTTCCACCTTTGATAGCCACCTGAGCCACCTAACTCACCTGTGACTCCAAGAAGCTGTAGCATGCACACCCCAGTGGCCATACCCCAGTAAACCATTTCAGAAGGCAGATTAAGGGTACCCAAAGGAGTTCAAACAACTTATTGGTGAGTAATGGGGGGGGTGTCTACCCCAGACATGTGAAGCCTGCTCCAGAGGGGCCATACTGGGTGACTTCTGAAGCCTTAGAGTCTGTAATTCCCCATTCCAAATCAGGACTCTCAGTACTCCTCTAATGCGTATCCTCTGAGACTCCAAGAAACTTTAAGAATGCTCAGCAGAGAGAGAAGCAGACCCTGGGCACCATCAACCTAACAGTCTGGACAACAGGCCAGATTGTCCACCACTCAGCTAGGCAGCCAGAGGTCATAGGGCTGTGTCCTGGCAGAGGGATGAGGTTTGTTCTCCTTGGTTCCCGTAGGGCAGAGTCAAAGAGGTGGAAAGAACTCGAGAGGTCATCAGATCCAATCCCAACTCTCACTTTACAGATAACATTGAAAGAAGCAAATTGAGACATAACCTTTCTCTTTTACCTCCTGAGGAAATTCCCTCTCCCTGGCTTCTTCATTTTAGAGTATTGCCTGGGACACTGATTGTTGGCTCAGTTTTTGGAGGAGGACCCTGAGGCTCAGAGACAAAGTATCCTGGGTTATACTCTGTATGGGTTTTCGTAAGCATCAAAGGCAATATTAGAACCCAGATCTTTATGACCCCCAACCCAGCCATGACTGTCCTCAAATGAACTGGGCTGCCAAATATTTGAAGGGCTATACAGAAAAATGATGAGGGTTTCTTGTCGGTGGAGGTCTTCAAGCACAGGTCAGATGGACGCCCACTTTCCAAGGGTCTTTTAGAGAGGATTCCTGTTTGGGTACAGTTCTCCCCCGCCCCAGATCTGACATTCTATGACTCTTAGGACCACAGTAGGGAAACTTAGGATCCACTGTGGGATAAACAATATTTATCTCAAATGCTGGGGTTTTGAGTTCCTTGGAGCATGGGAAATATCAATTAATGAAAGTAATTACTAAGCATTGACATCAGATCTGGGTAGACAAAGACAAAAATGAGAGGATCCCTGCCTTCAAGAATAATATTCCATTGGGGGACAAAATATTTTTACAGAAAAATGTAGGACATATCCAAAAAAAAGGTAGCATAGTAGCCTGGATGGAGAGATAGATGACCTTTGAGCTAAAACAGCTTGGGTTCAAATCTCACATCTAACATCTCCTGTTTGTATGATCCTGGGCAAGTGACTTGAACACTCAGTATGCTATGACCATACACTGCAGAATAAGTGCCAACCTGTATTGGCAAAGAGGCCAATCCTTCTCTCTGTCCTTATACCAAAAGGTACCCAGTGACAACAATTGGGGATGAGGTTACTGACAACTGTAATCAGAAAGGGAAGGAGGTGGCACCAGAGCTGAGCTTGACAACATAATGGGCAGATTCAGAAGACTGGTCTTAGGAAAGGCCAGTTACTTTGCTGCCTCAGTTTATTTAATTGTCAATTGACAGATTTCCTTTAAGTTCTGTGACCTAGGTTTTATATATAATGTATAAATTACATATAAAAATATCTAAATATAGGCTATAAAACTATATAAATATAAAATATATAACCTGTGGCATAGGTTATAAAAATATTATCTATGCATGAGAGGGAGGATGTTCACCAGATTTTATCTAAATTTATAGATTTGGCATGGATACCATCTGGTCTGACTCCTCTCTGCAGAAAGGGGAGTGACAGGCAGGACCCAAGAGTTCAGTGAGGTTGAGCACTCCTTTTTCCAGTCTCTGAAAAGGGCTGTCCCTTGGCCATCTTGGGTCTAGAGAGATAAGTGTAAAGTTGGGAGGAAATCTGCATCCCTTTTTTTTCTTTTGGAGGTAATTGATGTTGTGACTTGTCCAGAATCACTAGTCCAGCTAGTAAGTATCTGATTTCAGATTTGGTTCCTCCTGACTCCAGAGCCAGTCTTGTATCCACTGCACCCTAAGGAGATGGTAGCCCTTGGTGCCTACTCACCTTTCCTGACATACTAACTGCATAAAAGACCATTGCAAATAGCATGTAAAACCTGTTCACTCAAGTAAAATGGTAAACAAATCAGAAATTATACATATTAGGATACAGCAAAGAATACACCAAAAGAGCTTTTTCTCTGGGAATGAGATCCTAAAAGAGAGGGTTCAGTCTCACTGGCGAGGTTCATATCCAGTAGTCTATAAGGAGGCAAATAGAGAAGAACTGGCTTCCCCTCCTCATTTGCAGCTTCTGTCCCTGTCCCTCAGAGAGCTTCAAGATCAACTTGTAAGCCTTCCAGGCAGCTACAAAGCAGTGCTATCACTCTCTGGAATGATAATATCTTCCCCATATACCCATCACACAGAATGCCCTAAGCTTGTTTGGAAGCCTGATTACCTTTGCTAAAGAAAGACTGGTGTTCAAAAGAAAAAAAGACTAAGTTTTGTTGATTTGCTTTCTTCCCAACCTTCCCAACCCCAGTAACTTAGTAAAATTACTTGGGAATGGCTGTGTGTGTGTGTGTGTGTGTGTGTGTGTGTCCTCTCTCTTCTGTCTGTCTCTATCTGTATTTCTCTCTCTCTCTCTTCCCCCCTTTCTCTCTTTCTCTGAAGTGATAGTTGAGGTTTGAGCAGAATATGTCTTTTCTAAAAGGAAAGACAGAGACAGATGGGATAGGGAAAGAAGGGGAAGAAGGATATCTGGAAATGAAAATGATCCAAAAAGAGATAAAATTCACTTTCTTTGGCTCCAGATGGCAGAACTTGCAGGCTTGAGTGGAAGTGGCCAGCACTGAGGCTTATGTCAAAAAAAGACTTAAATGATAATGGAAATTATCTCCAAGGGAGAGGAGGGTGGGCTCTCCTAACCTCATTAGAGAACTCCCTGCAGAGGTTAGATGACCACTTTGGGGGCGGGGGGGACATTTTGTAGGGGTTGAAGTGCTATTAGGAACCAGGAAGGATTGAAGTTCAAGTACCACATCAAACAATTTCTAGCTGAGTGATCCTGGGCAAGTCATGCAATGCCTCTCCTCAGTTTTCTCATCTGTAAAATGGGAACAGTAGCATCTATATTACAAGACTGTTATGAGGCCTAAATTAGATTCATAGCATCATAAACTTTAAAGCACATATTCATATACACTTATGTATTTATAACATGCATGCCTATATCTATACACATAGATATACTGCAGGAGCCTTCAGAGGCTCCTCAGTCCACCCCCCAAACTGTGTATATGCGTACATGTGCATCAACACACATGTATGTATATAGATATATATGTTGCTGAATATGGAGTTTGGAAGACCTGACTGAAGCTTAATTGTTTTGTGATTCTGGGCAAGTGATTTAATATGCCTGCCTCAATTTCCTCATCTGTAAAAATGAGAATAAAAATAGCATCTTCCTCCCAGAGTTGTGAAGATCACATGAGAAAATTTATTTTAACAAGGTAAGTAATCTATAGGTGCCTGTCTCAGTTTTCTCTTTTGTAAAATGAAGATAACAGTGGTACCTATCTCCCAAGTTTTTTAACAAGGACAAAATGAGAAATTTGTAAAGTGTCTTGCCAACTTAAGCTACACAAATATTTGTCAAATATTCTGTATAAAAGTTAGTTATTATCAGCATGGATCTTTGTCCAGGTGAGGGTTAGACTGGGTAGTCCCTAAGGTCCCTTCCAATGATGAGATTCTATGATACTCAGAGTAGATGACTTCTAAATCCTGAGATCTTTGGACTTTTTTTTCCTTCTGGGGAGCAGAGCCCAGCCTGCCTCCCTATTGATCCAGAAAGGGATGTACCCCATTTCTTGAGTGTTTGGAGTAGACCACTAGAGGGCACCACAGGCCTGGGGAAGCCAAACCCTGGACACCCAGACTGGGATCTGTGGGGCTTTCTCTGGAGTGACCACTCCAAACTTGGTTTCCCACATATCACAAAAGTCTTCCCACCTGGAAGCTAATGCTTATGGAATGATTGATTGTTCTAGGCTCTCACTTCCCCTCTTTTCCAAGTGTTTCTCACCTCTAGATTCAAACCAGAGTACCTTTGCTAGAATTCCTTTAACAACAGAATATACACAGTAAAAAAATAAGTCAAAGGAAAAATAATCAGGAAAAAGTCTATAAGAAATCTACTCATTTAGAGAATCCCAGAATCCAGAGCTGCAAGGACCCCTCAGAGACCTTCTAATCCAACTCCCAAGTTGAACCCAAATCTTCTGGGAATTGCTTCAAATGCCAATTTTGCCCCTTGGACTCAGCCCCAAGATTAGGAAGCTTATCCTTTGGGTGATGAAATGTTCCTCCCTATACCTTCCCCCTTGCTGCTCTTAGTTCTGTCCTTGGGGGCCAAGCAGAATATGTCCACTCAATTTCCCAGGTTACTTTTTGTCATGCTACTATAAGTTTTCATCCTAGGTAGGCTTTTATAATCAAGGATTACAGGGTATAAGATTTAGACCTGGAAGGACTCCCTCACTGCTTAGATAAGGAACCAGTCTCAGAGAAGCAAAGCAATTTCCCTAAGCTCAACCAGCAAATAGCAGATTCAGTATAAGAATTCAGATCTGCAAACTCCCAAACCAGTGCTATTTGTATGTTAACCCTCCTCCCTCCATCTTCTGCTCGGCAGTCCTCTAAGTGAGCTTCGCATGTGGCACAGCCTCTAGTCTGCATCTTCACCACCCACATTGGACTCCATGCCTTCAGTGTAACATCTTGCCCCAGACAAGTCAAAAACCCGTTTCCCTGTGAGGAGCAAAGTCAGAATTTCAACTTGAATCTTGCCTCTGACCTCACTGCTCTTCATTCCAAACACAGTTGTTGAGGTAGGTCATCCCTCCTCTATGGCATTCTGTTTATCCCACTAGAAGTATTGGGATTAGTCACAAGGCCACAGAATCTCAAAAATTTGAAGGGATTCCTATTTTCTCCTTTTCAGATAAGAAAATTGAGTCTGAGAGAAAGGAAGTGACATGGTCAAGATGACCTGCAGAGGTTAGATGACCACTTGGTGGGGGGGACATTTTGTAGGGGTTGAAGTGCTATTAGGAACCAGGAAGGGGTGGAGTTCAAACACCACATCAAGCAATTTATATCTGAGTGATCCTGGCCAGGATTCAAATCCAGGCCCTCTGCCTCTCAAGTCAGGGTCCTCTGGATCACACCATGCCTCTGTTCTCTTCATGTCTTCCCTTCCCTGATCTGCCCTGAGATTGTTGGATCAGACCCTTCTGAAGAGAGGCTAGGTTCACCTGACCCTGTGCAATTCCCCTTTGGCCCTAGGAGTGTGTGTGTGGGGGGTCAGAGACTGGAAGGGGAGTTTTGGACTGGAAAACCAGTAAACTCCCCCCCCCCATCTCTGAGCTACTCAAAAGTCCAATGATCTATCTGGTTATTCTAACCTGGAACTTTCTGAAGTTCCAGCTAAGACAACACCCCCTTCCGGTCTGGCCAGAGGGCCCCCACCATTGAGGGGAGGGAATTCAAGTCATCCCTCCAGGCCTCTTCCTCCCCCTGACCTAGTTTTTCATCTGAGCTGAAATGGCAAGACCCTTGAGGCCTCTGGGAAAACATTCAGTCCCAATTCTCTAACCAGCCACAGATGCCCAAGTTGAATGGATCAGGTTAATGAAGCTCCACATGATGGGAGCTGGGAGGGAAGGTTTGGATAAGCCTTTTCCCGAATTCCTTAAAAGTCAGACTTCCAGTGTTACTGCTTTGTCTTTCAGGACACTCAGGGTCAGGGTCTTTCTCACAGTCTAGTGGCCACAGAGCCCTCCCATGAGAACTATGCTAGAAAAGTGATCAAACTATTCCTACCCTTTGCCACAGCTATCCTGATATAAGATCTATATCCCAAGGAGGTCAAAGGCAGAGGAAAAATTCCCATATAGACTAAAATATGCATAGCAGCTCTCCTTGAGAATAGAAATTATTGTGTTTTAATCCTCAGTGGTTAGTATAGTGTTGGTGCTTAATACATGATTGTTGATTAGTTTATAGTAGCAACCCCCACCCCCAAACCAAATGAGCAATAAAAATCTAGAAACGAACTGGGTACCCATTGATTGGAAAATGACTGGAAAATTGTGATACATAAATGTAATGAAATGAACTGTAAGAAAATCCAGTGCAAAGAATTCACAGAAACATGGGACTGAGGCAGAGCAAAGTAAGCAAAACAGAGAGAAAAGTCTATCCTAGTGGTCACAATCATAGAAAACAACTTTGAAAAACACCAGAACTCAGATCAATGCAATGAACAATGGACTCCAAAAGAATGATCATAAAATAGATCTCCTTTATCTTATTGAGTAAAAAGATTTTGAAAAAAACATTAAGCATTTATGTGTCAAGCAATTATCAGTTAAGCGATTAAAAATAGAAAAGTAGGATGGTGCCTACTCTAAAGGATTCTACATTTTTTTATTCTATGTAAATTTTTACTTTTTGAATGTTATTTTATTTTTACAATTACATGCAAAAAATAGGTTTCAACATTCATGTTGTAAACTTTTGAGTTCCATATTTTTATACATCTTTCATTTCCCTCCCCCTTCCCCATGTCAGCAAGTAATGAAGGATCCCACATTCTAACTGGGAAGGTCAGTCCTGCTTAGAGTTCAGTGGTAAGGGATATGAAAAGGCCTAGGGGTCTTTTGGACCTGGACAGGTCATTTGGTGATGTATGATAGGGCTCTGGGGGATAGCACAGTAGGGGAGATCAATAGAACCTGGTAAACTAAACAGTGGATGGTAAGGCCCAATGGTCCTGATGGGCAGAGCAGATGGTGAGAACCTCCCTCTATGGATTATCCCAATTAGCCAGTTATTTAATGTACTTATACATGGTGGGTTTTTGGTTGTCTACTCCCATTTGCTGGGAACTCTGGAGGGGAAGAACTGTTCTTGCTCTTCGTTGTAAGCATAATGAATGCTTATTGACTGACTGATGGGAAGTCCAGTAGTTGGTGACCTCCTGCTCATCAGAGAAGTGTGATTAGCTGTTTCTGCCTGACAGTCAGAGTCAGAGCAATTGGTACATGACTATTCAGAAGAGCAAGATAGACTCAAGGGTCAAAATGAACCTTGCACTCTCTTTTGAAAGGACAGAGGTCAGCATCCAGGGAGGAGCAGGGAAGGAAAAGTTTTGAGGAGTAGATAGGAAATAAAATTTTGGTAGAATGCAGGCAGAGAGTGTGCTGAGATCAGGGGAAGGGATCCCTACTTCATTGAATCCTCAGGTGTCATGGGATCTGAGTAGACAACAGGTATGGAATGGGGCTTGCTTTATCACTCAAGGACAATATGTCAGGTCCCTTAACCATATTACTTTGTTACAAGGGTAGGGGAATGTGAGTTGGGAAATAATGGCAATGAAAAAAAGAGCATCTGGTCATGGTGAATTTAGACATGGAGAATCTGGGCTCTTTTTCGTGTGTATGTGCAGTTTTTTTTATTGTATAAAAGTTAAAGTACAGAAGTACAAAATTGGGTTTTTTATGTTTAATTGAATTTTCTTTTTTTTTCATCACTATTGCTCCCCACTAAATTCTCCCTTACCTTTCTCCTATGGATAGTTTCCTCCTTTCCCATGTAATAAGTTTAGTCAAGCAAAACAAATCAACATTATGGTTCAAAACTTTGTTTCATGTCTAGTCCATCAACTGTCTGTACAGAAGAGGTAATCATGCTTATTCAGTCCTCTGAAATCATAATTGGTTATTGTATTCATCAGCATTCATAAATCTGGAGGATCCGAGCTGTAATCCCAAACTCTGCCAACCTGTTTGACTTGGCAAAGTTCCACTTTTTCTTTGAGTCCTCAGTGTCCTCTGAAAAATGAACTCCCCCCTTCTGTTTCTGAATTGTAAGTTTCTCCTCATCCTGCCTTCTGCCATAGCATTGCCCAATCAAGATGATCAAACGAAGGTGGATTCCAAGCATGTAGGAATTTTTCCCAATGCTTCTGGAACCACAAGCCTAGAGCAAAACCACCCCGGAGTCCCACTTCCCAATGCCTGTCTATTGGAAAACCTGGCTCACCCCAGCCCCCGCCTGGTTTCCCAGAAGCTGCACTGGGGTAAAGCCTAGGTTGGAAATGGGCCACCTGCTTGCTGTCTCCACAGTGTGTATCTCTTAAAGGAAATCTTTGAAGGGCCCAACACTCAGAAACCACATCTGGTGGTCCCAACCCTTTCTGGGAATACCCTCTGGGTTATGCCAGTCTTAGCTGGAGACATGGTAAAAATAGGGACTCCAGGCTTAGCTCTATCCTTACAACCTACCTCCTGGACTAAAAAGTGTGCCTGTGCTCAGGGTATTTCCCTTATCTAGTACCTCCTTCACAGCCACCACAATAACCTTCTTAAGACTCAAAAATGACCTTGTCACTTCCTGACTTAAGAACCTTCAAGGGTTCCATATTGACTCTATAATAAAATATGAATTCTTCTGTCTAGCATTCAAAGGTTTTTCATAGTCTACACTAACCTACATTCTCAGCCTTCTTTTATTTTAAAAATCTTTTAAAATTTTGCTTTAAATTTATTATTTTTAATATTAAAATAATTGTTTTAAATTCTCTCCCTCCCTCCAGCCTCTCCTGAGAAGGCGAGCAGTTTGTTAACATTGAGATGGCAAGCAATATGATATCCATTATACACAGGAAATCATGCAAAGCACATGTCCATATTCGCTTTATTACACAAAAAAACCCCAAAAGAATAAAGTGAAGAAGTTATACTCCAGTCTACATTCAGAATTCATCAGTTTTCTCCCTGGAGAAAATGGCATTTTTTTCATCATTCATCCTTTAGAATTTTCTTTGTTAATTGTATTGATCAGAAAAATTAAGTCTTTCATAGTTGATCATTGCATGTGCAATGTCTTCCTGGTTCTGTTTCCCTCATGTTGTATCAGTTCATGTAAGTCTTCCCAGGTTTTTTTTTTTGCAAGGTAATGGGGTTAAATGACTTGCCCAAGCTCACACAGCTAGGTAATTATTCAGTGTCCGAGGCCGGATTTGAACTCAGGTCCTCCCGACTCCAGGGCCGGCACTCTATCTCCACTGTACCACCTAGCCGCCCCCTTCCCAGGTTTTTTTGAAACCATCCTGCTCATCATTTCTTATAATAATATTCCATCACAATCATATACCACAATTTGTCTAATCATTCCCAAATGCATGGGCATCCCCTCAATTTCCAATTCTTTGCTACTTCAAAAAGAGTTACTATAAACATTTAAGTATATATATATATATTTTTTTTTCCTTTATCTTTGAGATAGAGATCCAGGGGCAGCTAGATGGCACAGTGGATAGAGCACCGCCCCTGAAGTTGGAAGGACCTGAGTTCAAATCCGGCCCCAGACACTTCATCAAAACCTAAAAATAAAAAAATATATATTTTAAAAAAGAGATAGAGATCCAGTAATGGTATTGTGAACCAATAGTTTTATTGTCCTTGGGGCTTAGTTCCAAATTGCTCTCCAGAATAGTTGGATCAGTTCACAATTCCACCAACAATGCATTATAATAATGATGGTGATGATGATGATGATGATAGTTGGTCTTTGCTTCAAAGAAGACCACACTAACCACTTTAGTAGGCATTATATTTATTATAGTGAGGGGTGTGCTGTGCAAAAAGACATCCTTCTCACTTGCCTTTTCCAGAACCAATTCTGACTTCATGATTTAATAGAGAACAGAATTTTTGGTCATAGTCTGGCTGCCGTGGGAGTCCTTGGATCTTGCGTACAATTTTTTCCTTCCATTCAAGCAGGTCATACAAACTTTTCCTCACCTAAGGCATCAATATGCTTCATCAATGCCTGGGTGATGATAGCACAGTATATCCTTACTGTCTCTTGATGGACTAATCGTCAGTAGGCCCTTTCCTCTTAGACCTTCAAGGATACTCCTGTCAAAACCCAAAGACTGCTTTCCCAGAAATTGCCTGGCGATCATGAGAATAACAATGGCATCATTTATGATTGGAACTATGATGCTATCTGATCCTCTTTGAATCTCTGGCTTTCATAATAATGAAAACATTCTGGGCAAATATTTTTGCTCCGGTTCATCTTGCACTGCTCCAAGAATTTCACCTCTAATGGCACAATATGAATATCCCTCTGCCATCCCTCCAGTTGTGAAAAACCAACAAAATCAAACCAGGATCCTGTTCCATTCTTCCTAGCTGGGGTATCCAAATGACTAAGGCCTGCTTTGAGCATGCCAATTTTTTCAAGGTAAACACTGAGGCACACTCATCTGAGAGCAACTTGGGGGTCCCCCTAGAGTGGCTCATCTCATGGCTGACCACCAGCTCTGTCCCAAGATTTGACTGTGGGCTTTTTAATTGCAGCAACTTTAATATATACACTATTGGAGCTGGAATTGCCATAGCTGCTGGCACCAGATTTGCCCTCCAGTAGGTCCACACTAAAGGATTTAAGTGTACTCATTCCAGTTACAGGACCTTAAGAGTCCTATATTGTTATATTTTCTCACCACCTCCCTGGGTAGGAAGTGGGTGGTTTGTGCATCTCCTGATTCTGAGACTGGATTTGAACTCAGAACTTCCTGACTCCCAGCACTCGATTCATTGCACTACCTAGCTGCTCAGGTAGTAGGAATAACAAAGTAATTTCAGGAGGGCAAGAATGCTAACAATTTGGCAACGATGTTTTCCCTTCCTTTGCTGATGTGTTAGCCATGGTGGTAGATGTGAGGAAGTGCCTCATACACATTGCAATTTAAATTTCTTTGAACAGAACAAAAACAGAAAATGACAAAAGTTAGGGTGTTGGGAAAATGGGATGTTGATTCAGCAATTCTGTAGAGCAATTTGGAACTATGCTCACAGGGCTTTAAAACCATGCCTACCCTTTGACCTACTATGAGAGCCATATTTCAGAAGAGATAAAAACGGGAAGGAAAAGGATTATAGGTATAAGGATATTTAGCCACCATTTTTTTGATGGCTGGGAGCTGGAGATTGAGGGAACACCCACTAATTGGATAATGGCTGAACAAATTGTGGTATGTGATTATGATGGAAATGATGAGCAGGAGGTTCTCAGTAAGACCTGGAAAGGCTTACCTGAGGAAATGCAATGGGAAATGTACTATAGACAAAGTAATAAGTTTTTCAGCAATGCTGTGACCCAAGATAACTCTGAAGGTCGTAGGATAAAGACTCCTATCCACCCCAAAGATGGAAAACTATCCAAACCCACCAGCAGCTGTTGCAGTAGTCCAGGTGTGAGGTGATGAGGGCCTTCACTAGAATGGTGGCAGTGTCAAAGGAGAGAAGGGGTTCTATTTGACACATGGTGCAAAGGTGAAGTTGACAGGCCTTGGCAACAGCTTGGATTTGGGACATCAGAGAGATCATGGGGAATTCAGGAATACTCCTAGGTGTCTGAATTCAGATCAAAGCATATTTTTTAACTATTTTTCTTGAGCTTAATTTTTTTTGGGGGGGTGAGAAGGCCTTTGTCAACTTTCACAAGCATGACTATTATGGAAATGCTTTGCCTGACTACAATTTTTAACCTATATCAAATAATTTGCTTTTCTTAATGAGGGGGAGTGGGGCAGAAAGATAGGAAGAGAATTTGAATTAAAAATGTTTGAAAATGAATGTTAAAACTTGTTTTTACATGTAACCAGGATAAAATAAAATAAATTCCTTTAAACAATAGAGTATTTTTTTCACATGACCATAGCTTTAATTCTTTCTTCTAAAAATTGCCTATTCATATCATTTGATGATTTTTCAGTTGGGGGAATGGCTCTGATTTTTTTATAAATTTGACTCAATATCTTATAAATATGAAGAATGAGGTGTTTTGTTTTGTTTTTTTTATCAAGGAAACAATGTAAAATCTCCCCTCCAAACCCATTTTCCTACTTTCCTTCTAATTTTGGTTACATTGGTTTTATTTGTGTAAAAACTTTTTAATTTCACATATTCAAAAATTTCCAGTTTATTCTCTGTGATCCTATCTCTTGTTTGGTCATAAACTCTTCCCTTATCCATAGATCTGACAGGTAAAATTTTCCATGCTCCCCTGATTTACATATCTTAAAAAAACTCATTTATTTATTTAAGGCAATGGGGTTAAGTGACTTGCCCAAGGTCACACAACTAGGCAATTATTAAGTGTCTGCGCTCGGATTTGAACTCAGGTCCTCCTGACTTCAGAGCTGGTGCCCTATCCACTGCTCCACTTAGCCACCCCCTCAGTTTTCTTAATCAATAGGTATTAAGGAAGTGCCTTTCATTGCCAGGAACTATGACACCAGGGATCCCAGAATGAAACAATCCTTCAGAGTTCAGCTCATATGCCATCTCCTCCAGAGACTTGTCTAAGAAGTGAAGACAAAGCAAAGAAATGAGTTCTGAAGCATCTGGCTATATCAGAGTTAGAATCCTAATGTCCATTATTAGTTGTGCTCATTACCTCCTCCTCCAAGGATCACACTACATTTCTCTTTGCACACATCTCTTCCAAAAGGTTACTTCCCAAGGGCCTCAATTTGTTAGTGTCCACTCCCTACCCAAATTATTTTGCATATATGTTGTATATAATTTGCATATATTTTGTATTTTTTTAAGAAAGATTTTGAGTTTTACAATTTTCCACCTATTCTTGCTTCCCTCCCCCAACCCCACAGAAGGCAGTCTGTTACTTTTTGCAAGGCAATGGGGTTAAGTGGCTAAGTGGCTTGCCCAAGGCCACACAGCTAGGTAATTATTAAGTGTCTGAGACCAAATTTGAACTCAGGTCCTCCTGACTCCAGGGCCGGTGCTCTATCCACTGCACCACCTAGCTGCCCCTAGTCTGTTAGTTTTTACATTGTTTCCATGTTGTACATTGATCTAAGTTGAATGTGATGAAAGAAATCATATCCTTAAGGAAGAAACAAAGTATAAGAGCAGAATTACATAATAAGATAACATTCCCCCCCTCCCCCCCCGAAATTGAAGGTAATAAATAGTCCTTGGTCTTTGTTCAAACTCCATGGTTCTTTCTCTGGATACAGATGGCATTCTCCATCGCAGATAGCCCCAAATTGTCCCTGATTGTTGCACTGATGGAATGAGCAAGTCCATCAAAGTTGTATGTTTATATCTTGTATTTTCTTGGGTGGGACCATGCTGTATTATATACCCCCCTCCCCCAGAATGTTGCTTTTTTTTGGCAAGGCAATGGACTTAAGTGGCTTGCCCAAGGTCTCACAGCTAAGTAACTATTGTCTGAGGCCAAATTTTAACTCGGCTTCTCCTGAATCCAGAGCCACTCTGCCAGCCCTTGATGGCAAGGTCTGGTCCACACTTATGCCCAACACTTACCATGATGCTTGGCTGTGCAGTCAGCACATTTGTTGGACTGGAATGGACTAGAATTGCCCAAGTGTATTCTTCAGGTTAGGTAAAGAGGCTTTTACAAAGACAAAGTGATAGAGGAGATCTGAACTGATTGTTGCAGAGTCCGTCAAGCATTTATGAAGTTTATACCATCAAACACTGTGCTAAATGCAGAGGATACAAAGAGAGTCAACAACCAGTGTCTGGAGCCTACAATCAACTGGGAGAGACAGCGTGCAGACCACTATGTACAAACAAGAGAATAGGAGATAGTTTCAAATGAAAAGCATGAGTACTAAGGGGGAAAGTTGCCGAAGGTGGGAGTCAAGCTGAGACTTAAAGGAAGTCAGGAAAGAAAAGAGGTGGAGAGAAGGAAGAGGATTCCTGGCAATGGGAAAAGGTAAGGATAATGAGGAGTAGGGAGGCGGTAAGATTTAGGGAGACTAGAAATGTAGGAGGGGATTTCTGAAGGGCTAAGTCAATCAGGGGATTTTATATTTGATCCTCAAGGTAATTAGCAGCCATTATCAATAAACTAGTGACTCCTATGATCAGATCTGCAAATAAGAAATGTCAATTTGACAACTGAATGAAAGATGCATGGTGAAGGGAAGAGATGAGGCAGAGAACCAGGAGGATCCAGATGAGAGGTAAAGAGGGTCTCCTGCTCCAGGATGATGGCTGTATCAGAGGAAAGAAGGGACATATATGAAAGAGGTTTTGAAGGTAGAATTGATGGTCCTTGTCAACATTGGATATGGGGAATAAAGGAAAGGAGTTGAGGACAATATCTGGGTGACTGGGAACATGATGTTTTAAAAAGTAATAAGGGGATTTGGAAGAAGGGATCATTTGGGGGAGGAAAAATAGAATTGTTTTGAGCTTAAGATATCCAGAGGAAAATTTAAGATGTTTAATTCAAGATGTTTAAAAGGTAGTTGGAGATGTAAAACTGAAAGAAGTTAGGGATGGATAAATAGATCTGAAAATTAATTTTATAGCTCTGTCTTTCTTCCACTTCATTCTTGACATGTGGCCTAACAATTCTTCCTTATGCATAGCACCGCAGTGTGAGGACTGCTCATCCACCTTTGGTGCCCACCGGGCACTCAAGTTTCAGCATGGCTCTAAGCATTTGTAGCGGGTACACCCTAGTAAGTCATTTCGGTAGACAGGTTAAAACCAGGTAGAGGGGAACTGATGGATCACAAATCTGTTGATGAGCTAGGGGATATCTTTGCAAGCTAATGAAGATTTCCCCCAAGAATGGGCAAATGAGAACAATTTGTCACGGTGGCTGAAGCAGGTGTTATGGAACACTTAATGTTTGTCCTTCATTTTTGAAGACCAACACAACATGAGGGAGATGTTGCCATGAAAAGCACGTGAATTATATGTGAGTGAAGGGGGGCTGTGCTAAGTCATCAGTCTCACTTTCTCCTCCAGAGCCGTCTGGGTCCAGTGGCCAGATATGAATCAGGACTGGAGACAGCCCTAGATATGGGGCAATCAAGGTTAAATGACTTGTCCAAGGTCACCCAGCTAGTAGGTGGCAAGTGTCTGAGGCCAGATTCAAACTCCCATCCTCCTGAATCCAAGGCTGGTGCTCTATCCACTACATCACCTAGCTGCCTTGTTAAGCTTGTTCATACATTAAAGATACCAAGGTCATCCACCGCATCCTGGGCCATCACCATCTTTGTTCTCCCACTTCGAAGATGAACTATATTGTCTATCAAATACAGTCCAATCTCTTGCCTGAGCTTCAGAATCCTCCAATATTTGTCCAGAGAATTGCAGCTTGTTAGAACTAAAGGGACCGGGGCGGCAGCACAGTGGATAGAGCACCGGCCCTGGAATCAGGAGTACCTGAGTTCAAATCTGGTCTCAGACACTTAATCATCATAATAACAACAACAATAACAATAATAATAATAATAACCTAGCTGTGTGGCCCCCTGGGCAAGCCACTTGCAAAAACCTAAAAAAAAAACCCCTAAAGAGACCTTTAATATTTCAGTTCTTCATCCTATTCCTCAAAATACCTATTGTGGTTCCTCATCTTTTTACTCTCTCCTTTCCATTCATTCAGAAATCAAGAGCTCCCTTCTCCAGGAAACCTGTGATTATATGCTACTGTGCAAGAGGTAGCTTTCTCCTTCAGCGACAAAACAATATTTGGCATCTATCACACTTCATGTAATATTAAAATAAATGACAGGGTCTCATCTTCCTATTAGATGTGTCAAACTGACATAAGCCCTTTAAAGCTTTGCAAAGATGTCTAATGTTTCATTCGGTGGTGCAGCAAATAAAGAGCTGGGCTTGGAATCAAGAAGACCCAAGACCCAAGTCAGAATCTGCCTCACTTTTCTCATCTGTAAAATGGGGAGAACAGCACCCTTCTCATAGGACTCTTATGAAGATCAAATATGATGGGTATGATGAGCTCTCTGCAGACAGAGCCTATCTTTAGCCTCTTTTTTGTATTCCCAGGACTTAGCACATTACAGATGCTTAATAAATGGTGACTTCTTTCAGATGGGGTAGAATGGCACCTGATCATGTTGGAAACTGGACAACATATCTAGAGAGAATGGACCTTGTAAACTTTTAAGGTACATTAGCCATTTCTCAAATAGCCCCGGGTGATTTGTTATTTCCATTCACAGATGAGGAAACTGAGTGCATGCCTATTAAAGGGATGGAATGGTTTCTCCTTTGTCCATAATCCTGTCTGCCCCACTATGACCTGGTGCTGCCTTACTTGATCTCATTCTGCTCCCTTCCACATAGGGAACAAGCCTGCCTGCCCAACCTACTCTGGGCCTTCCTCCTTCCACCTTCTCCACATCTCCCCATCTCAGCTGTTTCCTACCCCCTTCCTTCTCTTCAGATGTTGAAATCCTCTGATCCCTTGTTAGCAACCATCTTCCCCCTCAGATCACAGAGCACTTTGTTCTGAAATTCCCAATGTAGAAATCACATAATATTATTTAAATTTCAGCAGCCATAGACTAATGTGAGCATCAGGAAGGCAAAGGAAAATATATCTTCCTTGGGGCTAATATGAGCTTGAGAGAACAGCCCAAACAAAATGGCTCATTGGGGGTTCAAATTCAAGAGAAATGAGTTGTTTGAGTTCAAGCTAACAGAGGATTGACACAAGTGTCTCCTTAAAGGAATTAGATGATTGCTGAGGATCTGCTATTGATGTTCAAAAGCATGTGGAAAGGGTAACCTAGGACCTCCTGGAGATGGACACGGGTCCTAGTTTTAAAGAGAAGAGAAAGTAGTCTGTTTACTAGAAAGCAGTAACCTTAATTAAAATCTATTTTAAAAAAATGGATAGTGGCTAAGAAGGGAAGATAAAATGGTGATCCTTAAGAACTGGTCATACCAGACTCACCTTGTCTTTTTTTTGACAGGGTTATTAGGCCACTCACTAGATGTTAGCAATTTAAATTTCCTTTGGAAAAGATGAAGAGATGTGAACTAAACAACAGAAAGGGGGTGTCAAGCAAAGTCACAGAACTCTTCTATGGAGGAGAATCCCTGCTTTGTGACCTTCTCTAACATGTGGTCTCACTGGACTGAATATTCTGCAGTGAGGGCTTTGGATGAATTCTAGCCAAGTATCCCATGAGAGCAAAGAGAGGAGTTCCTAAAAAATCCACAATCCCCAAACTACAGGGAAGGAACCATTCCCCTGCGTGACCTCCCAAAGTGGAGATGTGGGAGGATCGGGGGAAAAAACAGAGGGGAGAAGGTTCAGAGACTTTGAGCAACAGGATTTTCATTTCATGTGGCGCATTGGAGATTCTGCCCTGGACTCTAGAAGAACCCCCCAACATCCACCCCATCCCACCACGCTGGTGCCTGGAAATCTGAAAAAATTCACAGGCTAGAAAGACCAGGGAATAAATCAAGGAGGTGTATGTTTACTGCTTCCCAGTTGTTTTTTATTACTTTTAGGTGGTTTTCTTTTTTTTCCCCATAAGTATGGAGACTCAAGTATAAGATGTAGATTTATTTTTATTTAATTTTTCAGTTTAAGCTTTACAAAAAAAACCAAAATAAAACAAAAAAACCCTTTTTGCATTCCATAAAAATTGACAGAAAAGCGCCTGGATTCAGGCTAGATAGAAGAGCAGAACGGTAAAGCAGATTTCCCGCTCCCTCCCCCCCCTCCCTTCCCCCGAAAATAGCTTCTCCTTGGACTGGGGGCGAGTCTAGAGACAACACTGAGGACCCACCATGGCCTCCTCTCAGAGCTGCCTCCTCTCCCTCACCAGTCCCTCTTGGGTCCCCCCACCCCCACCCCAAACAACTCCCACACACACACATGGAATTGGATTTCCAGTTTTTCCTCTTTCACACACCACAGTATTTCATAAATTTTTTTTGTTTTACATTTTTTACACCAATGTAACAAAAAGATGGGAGGGCAGGCCTGGACAGACAGATGGACTGTTTGATGCCTATGAACAGATTGGGAGGGGAGGAGAAGAAAGGGACATTGGGGGAAAAGAGAACAAAAAAAAAACTCTAAAACAACAAAAAACCCCAACCCAACAACAACTCATGGTTTCCATGGAAACCCAGAAAGAAGGTCTTGTAGGAAAATGTGGTGGAAAGTCGGTCTCAGACTGAGAAGGCTTATACAGCTTTATTCACGGGAGAGATGGCGCAGCTCAGATGCAGATTGTTATGTGACATGGGGGGAGAGCGACGGAGGCAGAGTTCTCTAAGAAAGGAATCTAGTGAGAGCACAGCGCGGCTTGTTAGCGGGAGGAGGAGTTTAACTTTGCTGCTTCCTCTTCAAAGCCTCCACCAGATCGTTTTTAAGGGCTTCTTGCTTTGATTTGTCTGCAAAAGTCTGCACAGACCTGTAGGAGGGAAGGAAGAAGGAAAAAACATCCTGGATTAGGCTACACCTAGACTAAGAAGAGGGAGGGAGGAGAAAGGAAAAGGAAAGAGGAGAGGGAGAAAGGAGAAAGACAGTTCTCTGGCATGGGTGGGGGGCAAGGCAGGCCTGGCTTCCCCCTTTCCAAAGACATTCAACTCAGGAGCTGAGGGGAAAGGTTCAAGTTTGAAGCACACCAAAATTGTAAAGGCAGACCCTCTGATAATAGGGCAAAGACTCTCCTGGGGGTGCCAGGACATAGGGGATGGTAAAGAGGTAGTTTCTCCTGTCAAGCACATGGGTTCTTAACCAGGGGTCCTGGGGTCCAACGGTGTATGGAGGGGCACTGAGTGGCATAAGAGGGTCTCTGAACTTGGATGGAAAAAAATACCCTTTTGATCATGCTGGGAAGGTTTCCAGACCTCACAGGCTGACTGCTGAGGGGGTGCTGGGACTTGCACACAGAGGCAACACATATACACAGTCTGAGAACCAAAGTGCTTTTGTGATGCCCAATGAGCATAAGAAGCCCTCAAGAAAACGGGGAGACTTTATATTGTGGGAAGCTCCAAAGCCTTAATAACAGAGCAGGGTCTCTGAGGCCTTGAGGTAAAATGCCAGTTTTGCAGCATAGCACCAGCTGACCCGCACAGACTCTCAACAGAGCCCCACTGGTTGAACTTGCCAAGCTTTTTTCTTTCCCTGGTCAGATGTCTGCCTCAATTATAGTCACTGCCTTTTTGGAGAAAAAGATCCCTGGTCTCATTTCTCCCCTAGACTCTAAGCCCTGCAAGGCCTGGGGATGGGATGCATGGATAGCCCACCTAAGTTAGACTCAGAAAGGCTGAAAAAAAGGGAAAAAACACAAGAGCCAAGGAATGTCATCAAGCCTCCAGAGCAGGTGAGCCCAACTATAGCTGGGATCATAGGAGAGGACCGCAGGCCAATGTGGTGACCGATTACATACAGAGCCAAAACAAAACTCTGGTAGAGTGACTCCAGCTCCCTGAGGGTGCCATGCTCCAGGGAGAAGCCCTAGACTGGCTCTCAAAGTCTTGGAGCTTATGGAAGGTCCAAGAGGCAGACATGAAAAGAATGCTATGAGAGCAGTTACAACAGAATGGGACTTTTGTGGTTTTTTTTTGTTTGTTTTTGCAAGGCAATGGGGTAAGTGACTTGCCCAAGGCCACATAGCTAGGTAATTATGAGGTGTCTGAGGCTGGATTTGAGTTCAGGTCTTCCTGACTCCAGGGCTGGTGCTCTATTCACTGAGCCACCTAGTTGCCCCAGAATGGGGCTTTTGGTTAAGGCCCCTGACCACTGTTCCTCAAAGTTGGCCAGCCCTACCTTGGGGCTGCCTTTCCTTAGGGCCCAGAGGAAGGCAGGGACTGGGGGAGGGGGAGAGATTCACCCCCAGCACCCTGTGCTCCATACTAGGTGACTGTGAAGACCTTACTTCCTTGACAGTTTATATTTCCAATCATTTCCCTTCTCTCTGGAAATGCTGCTTTTATGCAGTCATGTTTACTTGTCATCAACAAGCAAGGGACTTTCCCTCTCTCTCAGGGGAACACCACGAGGGGACATCTGTGATTCATCAGGGGAAGGGGGGGGGGACTGGATCAGGTCAGACCCCATCCTGTAGGGTGACCCGGACTTGGGTCTTCTTGCCTGCCCTGACACTAGGCCAAGACACATCATGACATTTTCTCCAAGGTCAGCCCTGCCCCCAATGAGGAGGGACACAAGGAAAGAGCCTGCTGGAACACTGGACTGGTTGAGAAGGCAGGCCAGCCCCAATGCTTACTGCCTTCTCTTCTGGATGGAAGATCCAAAGGCTTGATTTGGAGCAATGCCTTTTTCTAATATATCCCTGGCCTCTAGAGCCTGATGGTTCTTTGGGAGCCAACATAGAAGTGGGTGAAGTAATGGGTTTTAACTGAACTATCCTAAATCATCCTGGGTGAAGTGCTTCACTGCTCAGAGCAGTTTCTCTTTCCAGCAGGAAGACATAACCTGCTAACTTTGGGGGTCTGGAGAAGGGACCAAATGAGACCATGAGCCAAGACTTAAACTTGAAGGGGCCCAATCTCCTTGTCTTATGAATGGGCAGACTTGAGCCCCAAGAAGAAGTTGAAGAAAGTCACAGTTCACTAAGCAGCAGCACTTGAAGATGAACCTCTGCCTTTCAAGTACAGACCCAATGTTCTTTTGGCTCCATGAATGTGGACAAGCTGCCTTACTGCTCAGGGGCTTCAGGTTCAAAAGCAATTAGTCCCTCTGAGAGCAACACCCAAAGTGACTACGTTTCCATGTCCCAACCTCTGACTAGAGTGGAAATGATGGGTCCATGGGCAGGCACATGCATGCACACCCCTGCCTAGTTGGTGGCAGCACACAAGCGCCCCCCCATTCATCCTCTTTACACACACCCACATCCCCCCATTCATACCTTCCCCCAGACACATACACAGCCTCATGCACATAACTACACACACACCTACTCACACATACATACACCCACACCCCCACACTTGAGAGCATCTAGTTGTTATATGAGGTAGATGACATGACAGGAGCCTGCAGGATTAAGGGGGCTTGCTTGTTAACTGGCCCCCCCGAGGTGGGAGGTTAGTGGCAGTTTAGTGAGGAGCCCCCTGCGCCTCTGCAGCGGCAGGCAGGCGGGTACCTGGATCGCTTAGTTATCAGGTTGGATGGAGATCTGGCGCTGAGTCAGCACTTGAGAGAGCTCCCTCTGCAACTGCTTAAACTTTTGGTTGTCGGGGATAGCATCAATAGATCTACAGAGAGCAGTTTAGACATGAGTGAAGCTAATGGGCCAAGAGTATGGAACCAGGAATGAGGCAGCAGAAGAACTACCCCTACAGGGAGCAAAGGAACAATGATGGGTAGAACAAAACCCAAGTCAGAAAACCAAGGGGAGGAGACAGCAGACAAGTCAGGCCCAACTTCCCCCAGGGAGGACCTGGAGCTGGGCAGTCTTGCTTAGGCTTTTCCCAGAGGAAACACAAGATGCTGGGCCAGTCAGAATGTTGGATTTCCCAATGGGGGACTGGAAATTTTTTAGGGAGATAAATAGCTGAATGGGGTACAGGAAGAATTTTTTTTTACATTTCAAATTATAAAGAAGTGATTTAGGTTAAGTCTTGAGGACAGACCTCTGGCAGCCTAGTCTAAATCCTACCTACCTTGGGCCAAGATTCCCAGAAAAATCAAATATGAAAGTAATTTACATTTTTTAGTCACTAGCCTTTTCTTGTCACCACTTAAAAGAGGCCTTGTGAATGTGGTTGGTGTTGATATGGTCTTACTGTCCACAAAGAGAGTAATCTAGGGATGAAGCTTTATCAGCATTCCAGGGCCTGCTCTGTCAGCTACTGACCAACTAGGCCTCAACCATATTTGCCTACTCCCAGCATTGCCCCAGGCTCTTCTTGGATCCAATGGTCATAAGTCCTGGGCCAAACAGAAGGAGCTAAGTGAGCCGGGAAGATCAGTCCCAACATCAGCAAGGACTCAGAAAAAGATGGGAGTATGTTACCTGAGCCCATTGACAATGTCCTTTGTTTTCCCAAAGTAGATCTCATTCAGAGTACTTCTGATTTTATTTTCCATATCCTAAGAAGAGAAAAGAGTCAGCTAAGAATCATGGTCAGTAATTTGAAGAGTCCCACCTCCCCAGAGACTTTCACCCCCCACAATTCCATCCTTCTGTATGACACAAATCCATCAGGCCCAAATACAGGACACAGAAATCTTTTCTCATTATCCAAGGCCAATGAGCAATTCCAAAAGTCAATAATCTATTTAGATCCCTGCTAAGAATCCTTCCCCCAAGACCTGAAACTCAAGGTTAAATTATAATTAGTAAAGTATCACAGAAGCCTAGAACCCCAGGGTTAAATGCATGTCAGAATACATTTATTTCATTCTCTTCATTTTACAGAAGTGGAAAGTAGGGCTCCTATAGGGAAAACAACTATTAGTCATAATCTTCCTGGGTAGCTAGTTGCATGTACACGTTATTGAATGGAAATCTGGGACCAGCTTTCCCCCTTCTGTTACCATGGAATGAAAAGGAGAAGAGCGAGCCCTGGTCTGGACTGAGTCACTCTAAAGTGGTCACCAACTCTAGTCCCAAAGAACCATTCCTCTTAGTACCTCCAGGACCTATTTGCATTCAACAAACTAAGGACAGATCAGTTCAAGGGGCTATGGAAAGGAGCAAGTTAAAGTCTTTGGGGAACAACTCCACAATGACACTGTGGGGAGGTGACTTGGTCATGTGTGGGTCAGCCTGCATCCAATAAGAGGGATGGGGAAAAATTTCCCAGAGACTAAAAGGCCAAACTTGGAATTGCTATTTAGCTAGAGCAAGGGGAAAGATAGCAGGCAAGGATCTAATCTCAGATCTGTCATTTTCCTGCTTAGTTTTCTCCTCTGAAAAATAAAAAGGTTGAATGGAATCATCTCTTGAGGGTGGGAAGGAAGGAATAAGGAACAAGCATTACAAAGTACCTACAATGAACCAAACACTGGGCCCAGCTTTCAATTATCAGCTCAAGGCTCCTCCCAGCTCTGATGTCTGTAGTTCTAAAGAATCACATCAAGGGCCCCCAAAAAACCTGACAACAATCCAGAGAGATTTTTCACTTCTCTGGTCATGACAGGGGATGCCTGGTCTCAAGTACTAAAGACCATCTACTCAGACTGGTAATCTTTGCCTCAGCTTCCTCTTTCAAGCATCCCAAATCAGCTTAGGCCTGGGCCTTCATGTGCTTACCTCTACCAGGCGTCCAATGTTGGCTATGTGTGGGGAGGAATCACACACAGTTTCATCTTTCTCCATCTGTAAAAGTATAGACAGGCTTGTGTCATCAGGAAGCATTACTGCAAAAAGGCCCTCTAAAGGCCTTCAAATCTTGGATTAAATGAAGAGAGGGTTGGTTTTGGAGCCAGAGGATCCAGGTTCAAAGCCTCCATCTGCTGTGTGTCACCCTTGTGACTGTTCCCTTCCTTTTGTAAAATTTGCTCAATGTGCTTCAAGTCCCTTCTGCATACAATTTAGCACCTTCTCCTTAACCAACACTCACCTTAGACATATGAGTTACTAAGAAGCCTTCGGAGCTGAGCCCAGGCACAAGAGGAGAGGGAAGAAAGATACCAGGGCAGGCACAGGAGGGGCTTTTGTTTGGGGCCAAAATAAGGCAGATAAATCAAACATTTGTTTCCTCCTCTATCTACAGCCTCATCCTCCAACTCTTACAGAGGAAGAGGGAAAGAAATGCCTATTTTTTGGTGAGTACAATCTCAAAAGGATCCCCACCCTAGAAAGGAACCCAAACTTTGCAAGTCCAACTGATATGATGCTGGGGCATTTGTTGAATTTGTCAGTTTTAGAAGAGGATCTCAAGAGGTTATCTTTATTATCAAGGCGCCTCTGGAGAAGACTAAAGTAACCCAAAAGAAAAAGAGGCATCAGAATCCTGGCCTCCTAGATTCCAGAGAGTCAAATGGAAGCCAAATAGCAGACTGTTCTGGAATCTATTCCCACCCTCTTGACCCTACCACTGGTAGGGGCAAGGGAGGAATTTATTCTGCTGCCTTTCAGAAGTCTTTTTTTTTTTTAAGGTTTTTGCAAGGTAAATGGGGGTTAAGTGGCTTGCCCAAGGCCACACGGCTAGGTAATTATTAAGTGTCTGAGGTCGGATTTGAACCCAGGTACTCCTGACTCCAAGGCCAGTGTTCTATTCACTGTGCCACCTAATTGCCCTCTCTCAGAAGTCTTGAGTACAAGGTCATGAAATTAATGAGTGGAGAAGCTGAATCCTGGATCAAAGACTTCAATCTAGGGTGGATGTATCACAAAAAGTAGTTAGAGCTCCCATAGAAAATGGCTCCCTTTCACCAGGGATCTTCAAGTCAAGTCTAGTGACCACTTGTCATGTGAAGTGAGAATTCTTGTGAAGGTACAGATGGCCTCTGAGATGCTAGTCTAGAAGGTGCCTGCCTTGTTGATTCCATTTGTGTCACCTGTACTTAGCTCACAGGTGGCACTTCACAAAGGCTTCTCTTCATTACAATCACCCACTCTTCATGGCCACAGCTGGTCATCACACTCCTGAAGCATTTGATTTCTTTTTAATTTAATATCCCCCCCCCCCCCCAAATGCATGCAAAGACAGTTTTCAACATTTAACTTTTTGCAAGTTTTTGAGTTCCACATTTTTCTATCCCTGGCAGCAAGTAATAATCTGATATAGATTATATACAATCACGTTAAATACATTTCCACATTAGTCATGTTGTGACAGAGGAATGAGAAATAAAGGGGGGAAAAATAAACCACGAGAAAGAAACAACTTTAAAAAGTAGTATGGTATGCTTGTTCTGCATTCTGACTCCACAGTTTTTGTTCTGGATGTGGGTGGCATTGTCCATAACAGGTCTCTCAGGAGTGTCCTTGATGACTGAACTGCTGAGAGGAGCTAAGTCCATCATAGTTGATTCATCTCAATGTGGCTGTTAATGTGTGTAATTGAAGCACCTGATTTCATTTTTTTGGTTATAGCTACTGCTGCTTCCATTTGTGCCCTGGTGGTTACTGTATTTCTTGTTCTCTTGGTTCTGCCTATTTCATTTTGCCAGTTCATCCTAGTCATTGTATTGACTCTTCCTTACAGCAATCTAATATTGCCTTATTTTCAGGCACCACAATTTGCTGAATCATTTCCCAACTGACAGGAACCAACTGTTTCTAGTGCTTTACACTATAAAAACGGGTTGCTATAAATATTTTTATGTTTTCAATTGACTTTTGTAAGACAGGTCCTCCGGTTTTCTTTCCATCCTGGCCATTTCTTATCTATGATTCTACTAAAAAGTGGCAACTGTAACAGGGGCCAATGTGCTCAACCTGGTCAGAGGACAGCAGGACTGCCACCATCTGAGCCTTGGACACTATCCTATCACATTATTGACTCAACCTGAGCTTGCAATCTCACCACCTACCCCCACTAGTCTACTTCCTCACCAAGGAGAGCAAGTCAGTTCCCTATGCATGGCAACAATAAAAAGGAAAAAAGCCATCTAAGTAATGTAAGAGAAACACCCAGCTACACTCAGTAAATGAAATAATGTCTCCAGGTCCAGACCAACCCCCTCCAAGTACTAGAGACTAGAAGATGTGATCACAGAGTCATTGTTCTTATCTCTGAGAAGCAACTGAAATAAAGGCTATGATTTTTCAAAAAGGTTTAGAAAATTAATACCAGTAAGCATGATGAGTCCACAACAAAATTTTAGCACATAATCTTGGATAAGTACAGTCAAAAATGTCAACTGATTCACATCACTCTGTGGGGAGGCTGCTCATGGTGTACAGCCAAATCCTTTCCTGTTCCACATTTTTAGCAACAACTTGGAGGGGAGAAAGGCAAGGAGACTCATCAAACTTACATAGAGAAGACCCAAGGAGGGGAAAGCGAGTACTGGCTGATGGGAATATGAGCAGAAAAGACGCTGGCAGGGAGACACAATAGGCTGCAATGCACAAGGTGACATCAAGTTCTAGGTTTAGGTTCAAAAACCAGTTGGCTCAAGTGTAAGATGTGAGTGACAATAAGTCCTCAGGTTAAGTCCAGTCTCAGATACTTCCTAGATAGGTGACTGTTGACAAATTGATCAAACAGTGGGAGACAGGGCTGTGGAGAAGACTGGACAAGCTCAGGTCCCTGACACTAAGTGTTCTCAAGGCAATGGTCTCGCTGTGCTCTGCATGGGTCAGCACGCTGCTGGAGGAGCAGCTCTGTTTGAAATACGCCAAGAGGGTTAAGATCTGGACATACCCGAGGAGGGTGGAGACTGGAAGCTTGAGAGCTGTTCAACCCAAAGGCAACCTTCCTCTGACTGAGGATCCAAAGGTGAGGCCTGCTCTGCACAGCTCCAGAGGACAGAGCCTGCCAGGATGGCTGGGTAGAAACCTCAGGGAGGCAACACTGGCATCAGCATCAAGACTGAATGTTTTATCAATTGGAGCTCTTCATGAAAGGGACATGGGGGGGGTGTTCAGGCTGAGGTGGGAGACCTCCCCTTGTTGGGGGGGTCCATTGAGAGGATTCCTGCCACTGTCCAGAGTCTGAGCAAATTCTGGGATCTATCACTAAGACCCCTAGTTCTACAAGGATGACTTTCTGAAAGACTGAAAAAAGTAAAAAAAGGCAACGCAGAATACAAGATGATTATTTCCTTAGAGAAATTATGGGAGGAAGAAACTCTCCTGAGAAGTTTGGATTTTCAGAAAGCTTTGGGCAGCTCCCAAAGCTGAGAAAGAATGGGATTGGTCCCTGTGGAGGAGCCCCTGACAGACTGAGAGATGTTGGGAAATGCTCCTCTAGGGAGTTAGGGTAGATGGGTTAAAAGTAGGAAACTATAGTTTCTAGTCTAATGTGTCACACTGTAGAACTGCAAATATTTGCTGGAACAAACTTTTGATGAATAAACCCTGATTTCCAAGACAACGAATTCAAATATGGGGGGAGGGGGAAGAGAAGGGAGAAGCCATAGAGAGCAAGGACTGGGATGCTATCCACCCATTTTAAAATGAACTGCTGGAAACAAAACCTGCTGAATTTGTGTTCTCTTTTCTCCCCTAGAAATGCCCACAGTGAAGAAAGCATGGAGAACTGAGTTTTGTAATGTTTTGTTTAGGGGGATGGGGAAAGGGTATCACTGGTGAAGATACAAATTGGAGTCTGGGAAAAAAGGCCTGCCTAACCCACTCTAAGCAGATGCTTCTCCCCACTCTGTCCCCTGCTTCCTAGCAACCCTAGGGAAAGGACAGAGGCCAAGATAGAAGTCAGGGCCCCAGTGGAGCAAACAGCAAGAGACTGGAGTCAGGACGGCATTTTTGGCACATGGTCCTGATCATAAGGGCAAACTCACATGGTTGACTCATTCTTTCCATTTATATGTCTCTTTCTTGTCTCACAATATCAGTAGTACTCTAAGGCCAGATTCCTCTTATGCCGAGAAGCTCAAAAGAAAAAGAGAACTCAGATGTGGTGGAGAGACAGAGGGCTAGGTGAAGAAATTCTCACTGGAGGAGGCTCACTCTACTCCATGGCCTGCCTGCCTTGGGGCAAGGGTCCTAACTCAATTAGGGTCCAAGGGCTTTGGAACTCTACTTGGGGCAGAGAGGGATGTGGCCCAAGAGTGGAAGGGTAAGAAGGAGCAGCAAGGGGGTTTTGGCACTCATAAATGTGTTTCCACACCCTCCCTACTGACACCTCCTGCTGACTCCCCTCTACACCTGGTCAGGGTCAGCTCACTGACAAAGCACACCAGTCAAAAATAGAACCAGTTTTTTTCTATGCATATGTTATTACATTCTTATAAAAGCTGATGCCAGAAGAAAAACATTTTTATGTGCTATGGACGCACAGATGTTCTGCGAGGTGATTCCAGCTGAATCTGAAGTGAGCACCAGTTTATCCCCCAATCAATTTAGCCTCGCTAAGGTCAGTCTTTCTGTGATCATGAAACAGAAATGACTTTGGAGGATTTCCCAGAAGGGAACTTTGCACATCTTCCTATGATCACTCTTCTGCTGTTTCTAAGCACAGTACCTCAAAAGAGTCAAGATAATAATAGAAAAGAAGAGCTAACACTTCTATAACGCTTTCTACATGTCAGGCAATGGACTAACTCCAAGCACAACCACACTATCACTAACATCACCAAAGTAGAGAGACCTGGCCTTCATTGGGCTTCACATCTTCCTGTGACCAGAGCTCAATGGTTGATTTCCTTCCCCTTCACTGATTTCTTTGATCTAGTAGAGTAGACAATTGTTTCCTGTCAGATTTGGGGAAATTTGGGAAAAGGTCTTGGTTAGAAACAGAGATGTCATGTGAATTACACAAGTGAATAGTCCCATCTATGCTCCAGGATACTGGGGTTTTCCAAGCTCACAATGTATGACAAATGAAGAAAAAGTATGACCTGGACACACATTTCAGATGATACTAAAAATGGCTCAGTTTCAAGGATAGAGAAAGTGCAATTCACTTTTACCATCATCCAGGCACAAATTTTCAATATGATTTTCAGCTATTCTGGAACATTTCCATTATCTATCTATAGTGTTGGAGGACTGATAAGAGTTAAGAGATTTCTGTGTACAGTGACATGATTCCTGAGTTCTCTTCCTTTATATTTTTCCTTTCTTTTCAACCAAGAACTATGTAACCAACTTCCAGCCACCCAGTAGTCACTACTAGAAGATTTCATCTTGACCAACCACTGGCTCCCTCAATGTCCACAGTGGTTCAACTTAGGCATGCCCCATGTTGTAGTTTTGAACCTAGACAATTCTATGTAACATTAGGTACATGGCAACAGCTGTAGTCTTTAACTCCTCTTGGTGAAAAATACATTCCTTGCCTTTCCCTTAGCCCAGTCCTCCCTCTGTTCTACCACATCTGGAAGGGGGTTAATGGATTTTTCCAGCTCGTTGAAAATATATAGTTTTACCTAATTGCTTAGCATAAGTCAGAGAAGATTTTCCTGCTATGATAAATGGCTGGGCTCTCCAATGGTGTTTTATTGCTTGGTGATATATCATTGGGTAACTATTGCTGGGTGGGAAGTTAATTCAACTTGCAAATGACTGGTCTAATCTCCCCACTCGGCAGAACATTCCACCTTCATTGCTAAATATTTAGAGTCTGAAAAAAACATCAAATGCACATCTGCAGAGCCATTCCCCAGATCGGAAACCTTGGCTCCCTCCCCAGAGATGTGCGTTCGTTCTCTCTTCTTTCCCACATCTCCAGCTGTCACACTGAGTGACCTTGTGATGCAACTTCCTCTTTAATGTTGGCACTTCTCTGCTACATATATTTTTCACCTGGCCCCATCTCCTCAGTCCCCCATATTAAAGTCTGACAGCAAGAGATCACCAATGTCTTTTAAGGCTCCTCAATCATTTTTGGTGTGAGGGTCACTTGCCCCAATGATACAGAAAGGCTAGAGATTTGAGACAATGATCTTTGAGAATTTTTAAGGACAAAAAAACTAAGCCCTAGTCAACTCACTGATGAGTTTCTTGAAACTTAGCCAGAATGGTCTCTGGAAAATGGACCTGTAGTTCACTGTCAGGTCTGTCCAGATTGGCAGGACCTAACAGGTCTCACATTCAGGAATCTAGGATGAGGCAGTGAAGTGGATTCCCTTGTATTCAAGAGTGGGTTCATGGAATTTTGACAAGATGGTCCACAGGAATTCCCTTCTGACAATTCGGATGGGGCAGGATTAGCAGAAATGTTTTGCTTCATTCTGTTTTATTGTTCAGGTGCAGGCTCTAGATCATATCATGTGAGAGACTGCCTTAGGTTTGCCACACATGGCCCAAGCTATTTGTTTTTCCTCTAAGAAGGGGATGGGAATGAGGAAAATCAGATGAACTCCTAAAGACCACATGACTAAGGTCACACCACACCATCCACAGGCCCTGGACAACTTTCCCAGTAGATTCCTGGTGTTTTCACCAATTAAGTGGAGCTTCAGGCTTCCAACTTTGCCAGGCAATAATGCCCTGCTTTCAAGGGGAAGCATTCATGCATGCTGCCAGGTCCCTCATCACATGTCTTTACTGAGCTTGCAGGGTTGAAAGTGAGGCCAAGAGTTACCTCCTCTATCTTGGCCTGTTTATCTTCAGCCTAGGAATGATCTACAACAGGGTTCAGGCTGGCTTCCAGCATATGCAGCACCTGGGATGCTCATTCTTGCTTATGCAGTTCAAAACTACCGTGCACTTCTTGTCCCGAGTATTCTTAAGGAAATGTAAAGGGACAGCTCTAATGAGTTCAGGTCTTCATCCAAGTTTGGGTCAAACCTGGGACAGTTTAATGGGGGCCACTGCCCTAGGTGGTCTCTTATCCTTCTAAGTGTCCCTATTTAGAGGGAAAGAAATCTGAGGGGTGAAGGGGTAGGAAGAGGTCAAAGGATCACCCAGTAGGATGCAGAATTCATCCTAGTGATAACCATGTATTCACTCAGGTATCAGAGTAGGTCATGAGGGGGCAAACAGCAAGATTTATACTAGGAATTCAGTAAACCCGAGCCTTATTGCATGACCTGAAGATTTCTGCCTGTTTAGGGCTCCCTGTGGGGTCATTTTCAGGTCCATTGAAATTGGAAGGCAAGCAGACACAACCCTCCATGAGAGTTACCTCAGCCTCGAGGAGAGGGGAACATGAAGTTTCTTAACCCCTTCAGAAAGCAAGGTGTCTTCTGTCTCATAGGTTTCTACATAAGGGTTCATTCGAGTCTCCCAAACACTCTGAAGTAGGTCAATACAGGGATAATGACCTCCACTTTACAGATAAGGCAAGTGAAGCTCAGAGGGCAATGTCTTGTTTGTATAGTCATCTTACTAACAGAGATCAGAGACAGAATTTGAACATAGACCTCTTGAGTCCAACCCGACACTGTGATGCCACTGAAAAGCATGTTGGTATAGGGTAATTTATACCTCACCCTAGCCTATGAGCTTGGCTAGTAAATGATTGCAGGATGAGTGATTTAACATGAATATAAACCACTGTGTCAGCATCAAGACAAGCCCAAGGAAAAAGATTTAAAGGCCTGGGAATCTGGCGAATTCATTGTGGCCCATCCCAGGCAACTCCTGCAAGTGAAGGAAGCCATGGATCCCCCCATTAAGTGATCCTCAAGAAGACACAATGTCCAAGAAAGAAGCAGAACACTCTGCAATTGTGCAGGCAGCACAAGGACATTAGCAACCAAGGATCCAGGAATCCAGAAACCTGGTCTAGCTCCAGCTGAGCCAAGAATGACCTACTCTGTCCAGGCCATTCTCTTCTCAGTTTTCTCATTTGCAAAATGAGGAACTCTTAAAAGTCCCTTGTAGCTAAAATTTTATCTACCCAGATTTTTGGAGCCTCCAAGCTGTCATCTTATTATGAATTTATTTGCTAGTTTCCTCTGGAATATCCAAGTATCTACAATGGACAGAATGCTGCCCTGCGGTAGGCTGTCCTTCTCAGGAACACAGCTCCTACCATGGGTCTTCTGTTTGATCACTATGGCTCTGGGTCTGACCTCTCTGCCACCCTATGCCTTGCTGTTTCTTGGCACCCACAAAAAAACAGAAATTGTGGAAGAGGCATCTCTCAACTGCTCAGAGCTTGTACTGACACAAGGGAGAGGAATTCCAGGATCCAGAGCTGGAAAGGACCAGAGTCCCAAAGACATGAAATAATTTGCCCAAGTCAGGTCACACATGTAGAGAGTAGCAGGCATGACATTTGAACTCAGGTCCCCATCTCTCAATATGGGCTTCTTTCCCCCAAGCTACCAAGGTGACTTGCAAAATAAACACTTTCCCATTCATACAGATGCATACAAAATCACTTTTTAAAACCCCAAGAAGTTTACCCAACTATTATGGCACACCTCTATGGGCAAGCTGCCCCTTCTGAGTGGCAGGAAATCCCCAATCCAAAGCTCCAGTCCAGGCTTTGGACTTGGTCTAGTCTGTACAGAAATCATACCTGGGTGTTCTCATTGATTTCTCCCCCTTGCTCTTATTCCTTTCTACCTTTACTTACATTGGACAGCAATCTCAACTTTAATGCATCTCAGATGGATTATCTGAGTACTGTCAAAATGATGATAGAAGCATGAATTTCCTCATTACAGCCCCAAGAGCAAAGGCCATGTGGATCAAGTCAGTCAGCCTCAGCCAAGGTGTGCTGAGGACAGCCACTCATCAGTCTCAAGTTTAGTTTGGCACAGGCCACCCCACACACCAAGCCCGGAACCAGATTCTGGTCATAGTTTGACAGCTCTGATTTAAACTATTAGGAAGGCCAAGGATTAAATATTTGTCCAGGTCACTGTAAAGAAGGCATAATTATTATAAACAGTTTAGAGCAGTGAGTGATGGAGGGAGCAGTCTCCAGACATAGATTTGTGAAGTTCAACCAATTCCCCATGTGGCAGGGAATATAGAAGACAGCACTGTCCAGAAGCAGGAGATGGTCAAGTCTGATTTTTATGGTCATGAAAAGAAGGTGGGTCTCCTATTTTCAGATGGATGTTCAATCCTGGGGATGGTCTGTCTATTATGGCACCAGGATAGTGACAGAAGACCCTGACCATCATTACTTGAATCATATTATGTTGTCAATTATTCCCTTCCCCATTATCTTTGCTTAAAGCTTCTCCATTCCTTTGTTTGTGGGGTGGGGGGGAGTGTTTTCAATCTCCTGGTGATGAATTCTCCCTCCCTTCCTTCCAAGCCAAACTCTGACACCATCTCTTCCACATCATGATTAATCTGTCCCTCCATTAGATGGTAAGGAACCTGAGGACAGGGCCTGAGTCATGTCTATCTCTGTATCCCTTGGTACTAAAAACTAGAGTTTATTGACTTAAGGGGATGACACTGAAAGGAGCACAAAGCACCCCGCAAATGCTGGCAGGTGTACCTGTCTGGTGAGGCTGCCTCCGAGGTTCATGGTGCCCGAGCCCGATTTATTGGTCTGCAGCCACAGCATCACCGTGGAGGTCAGCTTGTAATGGGCAGTGCGGCCACTGGATTTCTCCTGGTGGGGGAGGAGATGGAGAAGTCAGAAAGAGTGGGGGGGGGGAGGGGGGAAGTGCCAGGGGGCACACAAGGGACCCCACCAGGAAATGAATGCATGATGTGGGTTCCAATTGCAAACAATGGCAAGCACTCCTTGCAGGAGCTGTGTACCAAACACGAGAGGCAATCTTGGTTTGTAAAGGCCTCGTGTTCTAATGGGGGTGGTACCATGGACACAGTTGGGTAGACATCCAGGTGCATAAAGACCTCTCCTCCTCAAAGAAGTGGCTTTTAGGGCAAGTTCTGAAAGGAAGGAAGAAGTCCTGAAGGAGGGAATACATTCTAGGCATGAGAACTGGCAGGTTCAAAGACAAAGAGATGGGAGTGGGTAGTGTGGTGGGGAGGAGCAAAGTCAGGGAGGGCTTTAAATCTCAAAAGAAAGGAGTTTGTAGGTGATTCTGGAGGTAACAGGAGATATCAGAATTCATGGTGGGTGTGTGTGTGTGTGTGTGTGTGTGTGTGTGTGTGTGTGTGACAGATACAACAGAGAGAGACAAACACCCCCCCTCAACACTTTAAAAAAAAATCTCATTGGTAGTTGTGAGGTTGGAGGATGGGTGGGAGAGGGGCAGGAGACATGAAGGAAGTTCAAGTCTGAGGCTATTTTGAAGAAGAAGGCTCTTCAATTTGACATGAATAAAGTTGTCAAACACATTCTCTTTCCAAGACGTTACTCTCTCCAAGGTGATGTCTAAATTGCTTAATCTGATGGCTTTTTTCTCAGTGCTATCCTTTTTTTGATACAGCATCATGGCACTGTTAACCCGCTTCTCAAGTCTCTACCCCAGCTCCTCTCCTGGCTGACCACTCCTTTTCACATTTTCCTGACTAATCATCCAAAGCACTGTCCTGGGTCTTTCTCTCTGTACTTTTTTCTTGATTATTGCCTCATCAGTCCATATGGAATTAATTACCAACTCGATGGTAACGACTTTAAAAATCTAAATATTCTTCCCTAGTCTCTCTCCTGAGTACAGCTCCTTCCCTCCACCCCCAACACCAATTGCTTCTTGAACATTTCTAACTGATTGAACCAAGATGTCTTTTGCACCTAGTTCTCAATCAAATTTTATTCCTGTTCCAAACTTGGTTGCTTCTGTCAAGTATGCCACTTCCAGTTGCAATATTATTGTCATTACTGACTCCCCATATCTAGTACACTGCCAAATCCTATAGTTTCTATTTCCACAAAATCACTCAGACATATCCCCTTTTCTCTACTCATGCAATCATCACCCTTGTTCAGACCCCTTGTCACTTCTTACCTGAACTGTTCCAATGAATTCCTAACTAGTTTCAGGTCTCTCTGCACTCCAATCCATTCTCCAAAAGCTTCCATCAAAAAGGAAAGATTTGACCACATCATGCCCTTACTGAAGAACTTTCAGTGTCTCCCTATTATCTCTAAGATCAAATACAAATTGTTTTCTTTTAACATTTTAAGCCCCCTCTCCCCCCATCCCAGCCTCTGTCCTGACCGTTTCCCATCTTAAAATGCACTCAAACCTTACCTCTGGTCTCCTTGAAGGCATGGACAAAACACTACTTTTCAAGAATAAACCTTACCCGATCCCTCATATTTCTAATATACCTAGAGATGTATCTGTAAACTTTCTCTTTTGTCTCTGTGTCCACTGCACCAAGGACCATGTAGGCACTGAAATGCTTGTACAAGTTACATGTTTTCTTTAAAGTTCTACATAATTTTGAGTATGCCCTCAACCTCCTGCCCAAATTACCTTGGAATCAAAGTATTCTGGGTTTGTTTGTCTTCATTTTGTTTCTATTCATATGTGCCCATAGTGTCTCCCCAAAGGAAGCTACCTTAGGCCAGGGAAAATTCCCATTTTGTTTTCTCTCCAGCATGGGACAGAGGACCTAGTAAGTAGCCAGCAACTAAGAGCTACTTGGTCAATGCTGCCTCCTGAGGTACAGGGTTAAGTATCTGCAGAGGCATAAACTTTCCGAGTAAGAGTCTGGATCCGGGGGAAAAAAAAACTATTTTCAAGCCTTCTGGTTTCTTTATCGTTGTTATTACTATTATGTAATTCTGACTTATCTTTATCCAAATGGCTTCAGGGTATTTTCCAGTATTAACAAGGGGTTTAAACTCTACCCTAACCACCCCTTGCTTTAAAATAAGAAACATTAGCTGCCATGAAGGATCGTGGGGCTTAGCTGTCCTGAATCAGATGCCGCCTCTTTTCCTGTGGAGCTGGCTCTTGGCTGTGTCAATGTCTGTACCTGAACTTCCACCACATGGATGGAATCCCAACAGCCTTTGATCTTCTTTGATCCATCGCCAGCCTTCTTAATGAGGATCACTCCTGCAAAGCCATGATCCAGATCCCAGAGGTAGACAGAGGAGACACCACCTTCAAAATACCTGTAGGAAGGAGGCCCAGGTACCTATTAGATGTGAAACTTCCATGCCCAGCTTCATCAACCAAGTCCCAGAAGAAAATACCCCACCCCTTCCTCTTTCATTTGGCCAAGAGACACTTAATGGGTGTGCGCTCAGGATTCCAGGATGTCCCTGCAGGGCTTGGAATAATAATGCAAGGATTTTCATTTATCTTTTATAATAAGGACACTTTATGGAAGTGGAAGAGGAAATAAAAGTTATAGTAACCTCAACAGCTATTGATTCCTTAAGGATTTGGACAAATGGGGCCTCCAATTCCAATTAAGCAGAACATCTAGCTACAAAAGCTGACCAGAAGTTCAGCACAGCACTGTGCTGAACATAAATCCTTTCTATTTTTGTCTGAGCCAGTCTAGAAAATCTTTAGGTTGAGCCTCCTAATTAAGATAATGTACAGAGAGATAGAAGAAAAAATAATGGAAAGCGTGCCAGAGATGGAGGTCAAAGAGACATAGATGTCAATTTCTTCCAAGGGATGAAGACAACACTGGAGAAGCTCAAGAGTTAAGACAGGTTGGGAGATGGGGTTAACACAACAGGAGATGGCCAATCACAGTAGCTGCTGTTTCAGGTTAGAATATTTATCCAAGAGTAATATACAACAACAACAACAGCAACAGCTGATATTTATATAATGCCACAAAGTTTCAAAGTACTTTATATAAATTTATTTTGTTTAATCTCATAATATAAGCAAGGTGTTATTATTAACTCCGTTTTGTAGATGAACAAACCCACTCCATGAGAGGTCCTATAGTTAGTAACCACAATACTAAAGATCTAGTATCATGTAACTTTATGCCTGAAAAGAAAAGTTGATTGTGCCAATCCATATCAAGCCAGCATCAACTCTATAGTGAATTTAAAACCACTGAAAATAATGAAAAGTTATTGAATCTCTGCATGTCAGGGTTGGAAGGGACCTTAGAGAAGGGACAGGGACCATCTCAGCCAACCCTCTTATTTAAAATAAGAAACATTAGCTGCCACGAGGGATCGTGGGGCTTAGCTGTCCTCAATCAGATGCCACCTCTTTTCCTGTGGAGCTGGCTCTTGGCTGTGTCAATGTCTGTACCTGAATTTCCACCACATGATGGTTTGGGAGGTAATGACTTGCCCAAGGTCATATAGCTGGTTAATGATTTAGTTAGGACTTGAACCTTGACTTGGACCTTGAGTTTGAATCTGCCCTCTGACTGGTTTTCAATGTAACCAGTCTCCCTACCATAAAGAACCTGTTCAACTAGCACTTGAGATAATAACCACCAGAGTTATTTTGCCTTTGAGGGACAGGAATTAATAATATTATCTGATATTATCTTAGGAGGTCATTTTGGAGGAAAAAGGAAGACTCTACAATGCATTCATTTGCCCAAGGATTTCACACCACTGGGGAAACACTAAATCCAGGGCTTCCTCTACTAGCCTGGAAGGTCGCCATCCATAGGCTGGTTCTGCCCCCCTTGCTAGCCTCATTCCCTCACGTTCACCCTCCAAATACATGATGGAGAATCCAGTAGAAAGGTGCCTCGTTTTAGACATCTGTCCTATATCTTTGAATACCCTGTCCCTGCTATGGGGATCATATTCTCTCCTTTTTATTTTGAGTGAAAGCTCTACTCTGGAAATCTGGTATGATCATCCCCATACCCTTTCTTGCTATTTTCCTGGAATATTCTCACCCCACAAGACCTCACAATGTAACTTTGATGTATTTGACACCTAAGTTTTCAGTAGAGTTATCTATGCCTGCATCCCATCAGCCCCACCTACCAATCAGAGTTTTCCAAGAAGAGTAGGTATTTACTGCTGAAGTAATTAGATTGTTAGGTAGAACCCCATACTCCTGGGGTCAGTTCTAGGACTCTGAAAGTTATCTCCTGGAAATCTGCATGATTCTAGTGTTTCAGGTAGGTAGGTAAAGGTAAACTGAACCCAAAGAGAAGGTTATTCTAATCTGAACACAGCCCCCATGAAAACTATCCATATTCAAATGTAGTCCTAGCTACAAACCTGGTCATTTCTCTATGTCCCTAGGGGCATCACCATGACATGTCACCTGTATTCCTAGAGCATGTTCAAGAAGATTTTAACAGGGAATCAAAGCTGAAGCCATTATAGGACTTGGAATTTTACAGTGCCCCAGAGAATCTACCACCATAAGCTCTGCCTGTTTTGTCAGATTTTAATGACTCCTTGAGCCAGTTAGCTAAATTATTAGTCAAGCCTACAATAATGACCAAATTAGCTTGAATCAGCCCACAACAAGCTCGTTAACACTGTTTCTTTAGGCGGCTGATCACTGAATTCTAAAGCCTGGTGACTTTTCCATCCAGCCTGCCTGTAGGGAGGGCAGCCCCAAGTCAAAAGGGAGAAAAACAACTTTATGACTGTGGCATCCCTTATGTGCCGGGGAAGTGGAAGAGCCAGTAACTCCCTCTTACTTTTGGCCCGGAGACCACAAGGCCACATTGGAAAGATGGCTTGGAACCCGGCTGGCATTTTCATCAGCCGGCTCCCTAAACAGTTTTGCAGCTGAAAGTTTTGGGTCTTTTGAGACCCGCCAATCATTCAACTTCCCAAATCCATGATACCATGTTGTTCTTGGGCGAATGCTAACCCCATGTGCACCGGAACACTGGAGGAAATAGGGAGGGTGGAACTAGCCTGGAAGGAAACCAGGAGAAATCCTGGGGGCCTGACAGCCTTCTAAAGCCCCAGGTAGTCTCTTCCATTTTCTCCCCTTGTCCCATCCCAATTTTTCTGTTTATGTCCAGAAAGAAAAACACGAGTATGTCGACATTTTATAAGGTGGAACTGGTCATTTCCCATTCAATGCCCCACCCTGTGGCCTGGCAAAGGGAAAAATTCTCCACTTCTCCCATTTCTTTTATGAGAAGTTTCTCTCTAGAGCTCTTCAGTTTCTTATGTCTCCTGGTACTCCTCCCTCTGCCTCCACTTATGGCGCCTCTCATCAGGTCAAAAGACTTGTGGCAGATGTGGTATGTTATCCAAACACAAGATGACTTCTTTTTAGTTTTCAATGATAAATCACTGCCCCAGAACTAGAGAATAAAAAATAATAATAGCTTGTATTTTTATATAAGAATTTAAAATTTGGCAGAGCACTTTTTATCTCTGGTGTCTAGTCAAAGCTCTCTCCCATTGAAGCCAGTTCATATTCTTCTTTGAATCAAGGTAGCCCCCTGGCCGAGACAACCTGTTACAACCAATAGCCCTGACTTTTCGAGAATGGTCTTGCATTTCCAGAACCTAGAGAGATGGTTGCAGGCCAAAGCAATCACAAGTTCCAACCTGCCTAGCATTTGGAGGTGAAGAGAGCAAAGGGTTTTAAGGAGATCAGAAAAGGCTACTTTGGAGTCACCCAGAAATGTCAACCCAACAAGCGCTGTCAAGAGAGCTCTCTAAGCACACTCCCTCTAAGACAACTAACAGAATGATTATTACAGGGTCTACAGACAGTTCCCCTATTACATGGTTTATGGGCTTGCTCTGCGCGTGAAACATTAATTAAAGAGGGACCTCAACAAGCTTTTGGAAATTTATTCTTACCTACTGTACTTTGATCATAATGACATGGAACAGGGGAAAAAATAATTTTTATGTGGTTCACATTTATGAGTTTTTACATAAAGGCTTTTGTGGGTATTTTAAGAATGCACTAAAATGTTGTCTGAAACCACATGAAGCCATCTGACGAGACTCCCGCCTGAGCTAACAGCACACACATGGAAGCACTTAAACTGGCCTTTGTATATTTAATGAGTCAAATAGTATTAATATTGTTTAAATGCTAACATGCCATTTCAATCAGGCGGCTTGGCCGTTGCGATGACTCCCTCTTGGGCCTTGCACGTCAATGGGAACAATCCAATGCAGCCATGTGTAGAGGGCATGCTGGGATAGGCATGAACCAAAGCCTGCCTGCCAGGGGGTTTGCCAATGCCCAAGAGGGTCAGAATTTCACTGGCTTTCTTGGAGGAGACAAAGAGGAGGGCATGCTTAAGACCAATCCAACTGAGAGGTGATGGGGGCAGAGGCAAGAAAGCTCATGGGGGGGGGGGGGGGAACGACACACTAAATACAGATGGGTTGTAAAGCATGAAGAACTTATTTTTAAATGCAGGTTTCCCAAAGAGAAATGTATATTCTTTTAAAGAACTGTTACATGAGTTAGACCTAGAATTATGACACCATTTAAAAAAAATTTAAGGTAAAGAATGAAATGACTCACTAGAGGGCACTGAAACCCAGGTCTTCTGATTGATAGAAGAAAGAGAGGAATCTTTTTATGGGTACTGTGGCTGATTCTCATAGAACAAAAGACAAGGAATGCACCCAAGGTAAATATACAAATGAAATCTATTTTATAACTCAGATTCATGGGCTGGACATGGTATTGGGTTTGAATGCTGATTCTGTTAATTGTTAACTGTGTGACCATGGACAGGGACTAGAGCCCTAGTTGCTTAATCTATAAAATGGACATACATTAGCACCCTCCTCAGTTCACAGGGCTGCCTGTTGTGGGGAAGATACTTTGTGAATCTATAATTCACCTTCCAGAAAAGAATATGAGCCATTATCCTTATTGACAAGACAATTAAAATCAAACCTTCCAAGGGGTTTAGTCTAAGAAGCAAAGGCAAATTCCTGAGATGAGGAACCAAATGCCTCATTCATCAGTAAGGCTCTCCCCTACTCCCAGCCCATGGAAATCACTTTTCCAGTCTGAATAATGTAATGGCCTCATACACAGTCTTTATGTCCATTAATCCATAACCACATAACTTCAGGGGTAGGGGGTGGGCTGAGAATGAAGCCTTCCAACCTAATGCTTCATGCTCAGAATGACCTACTTCCCAAAAGTGAGAAGAAAAGAAAATATTCAGGCTCAGAAAGCTTTATGAAGTGTCTGAAATTGAGGTGTGCCTAAAGACCCAGGATGGAAATCTGTCTCTGGAATCTAAGCTCGAGGTCTGAATTCCCCAATTCCCTGGGTCAGTCATACCAGAGTCATGACTGGGTTTGAGCAAATGGGAGCACTGGGAAATCTGCCTTTACATTTTGTCTTTCAAGTTCAATTTTCAAGAGTGTGATTGGTTGGATTCATGGATCAAACACAAGCAGAAAGGGAGAAGGAAGGGGAAGGAGACTGGTAAATGAGTAGGATGCCACTTCAACCTAGAGAAAGTTTGGAGCAGCTGGCATTCTAACTTATCTCAGAAACAAATCATGGGGGCTCCTGAGGTCACTCTGTCCAGCTCTCCTGATCACATATAATACAATCCTTCAGTTTTTGCCAAGATTGATCTGGTGCCAGAATTTCCAAAGGGCTTGTTTGCCTCTTTGGCTCACTAGTGACACATAGCCAGGTCCCAGCAAAGGCTGGACTGAACTTAAAGACAAGCCCAAAGTATTCTGGGTCTACAAGATTCAGGGTTTTTTCTCTCTCTACTTTCTTTACTATTTTGAAAAGAAGTCAAATCAAGGAGAATTTATTTAAAATACAACATGTGCCAAGTTCAAGAGACAGCAGGGAAGTAGACTGGGACAGCAGAAGATCTGGTCTCCAGGATTACCTCTTGGCTAATGCAGTTGTAGGCAGTTTGCTGCTTAGTCTCTCTATCCCCAGGAAACTCCCTAAAGCTAACCACAGAAATTATAAATTCTGATCTATGCATGTGTGATGAATTATGTCTTCTTCTCCCTGCCTTCCTTCCCCCCAAATCATAGCTGATTGATATTCCAGCAAATAACATTATGGAATTGGGGAGGAGGGAGCAGGGGACTACCCAAGACAGACCTCCATGCTGCTTTCCAGTTTCATATCTAGGATCCTGAGGAGGAAAAAAGCATGGTCCATCTCAGAGCATTATCAGCTCATTTGGATAGTCAAAACTTATTTAAACTAGACAAGGAGAAACTAGGATAAAGTCAAGTATGCTAACCTGGGTGGGACTTTTCAGAAAGGAAGAACTGTACAGATTACAGGAAGCATTCCTGGGAAGGAAAGAAAAGGGATCTAACCTTGAATGACACATTCATATAGTTCTACCTTGTGCTTTTCTCACAATAGCTCTGAGGTGGGTATTTTAATGGAGGAGGAAACTGAGATCCAGAAATGTTAAATAACTTGCCCAGGGTTACTTAGCTAAGTATTTGACTCAGTTCTTCTGAGCCTAAGATTGCTTCACCACACTTAAAGGTAGCAGCCATCTTTCAAGGATCAGACCACTACCCCAGGAGCCAAATCCAGCTGCTGGGAGTTAAAAATGGTTTTTGACATTTTAAAATACAAATACATTTTATTCAAAAATATTGCCACAATTTGCCTACTTGTGCCTAAGTCTAAGAGTATGAACAGCAAGAGGTAGCAAGGTGCACAGATAGGAGAATACTAAGGGAACTGGCCTTCCCAGGTGCCTCTGCCTCCAAGGTCAGGGAGCCAGTCAGGACAAGCCTAGAGTCGTCTTTCTTGACTTCAAGTCATATAAGGGAACTTCTGCCCTAAAGAAAGTACTAGAGAGAAATACCATGCAAGAACTCCCCCATGATTTCTGGTGGTTGGTGGCTACTGAGTTCGAGGATATTTACCTTTATTGTTCAATGAGGTCAGTGCTTGGCTCTAGTTCCTTCCTTCTCTCATCCTAGGGGAAGGTTTGCTCCTCGTACTCTCATCTTTCTACGTTTTCTCTACTTTTCCTCTACTTTCCCCTAGTTCTCCTCTTAGCTATCTAACCCCTCCTTCTCAGGTTCTTGCTGGGTCTTCATCTAAGTCATGCTTGGTTAACTATGACTATTTCCCAAGGCTGTCTTCTCTTTTCCTATGCTAGGTACTATAGGGATAGTGAGAAGAAGCATTGGATATAGAGCACCAACCCTGGAGTCAGGAGGACCTGAACTCAGAAACTTGACACTTACTAGTTATGTGACCTTGGATTGTCTCACATCCAGGACCATCTTCAGTTGACCTGATTCTTATCTATCTACTGGACCCAGATGGATCTGGAGGAGAAAATAAGGCTGGTGCCTTAGCACAGCCCCTCTCCATCCAATTCATGTAGTTGTCATGGAATCACCTTCCTGATTTCAGTCTTCTTTAAGAACGAAGGACAAACATCATCATTACCATCACTAGGTAGCTTCCTTCTGTATATGTATGGTAGGCAACTCCTGCCAAGGGCAATCTATTTTTTGTAGGGTCTTCCAGCTAAGAAAGATTTTTTGCATTTTGAAATACAATAAAGCTTTATTTTAAAATGTAAACGCCATTCTTAGTTCCAGTACAAAAGCAGGGATGGTAGTGCTATAATACTATTTCATTTGGTGATCTCATCCACTCGCTTGGATTTAACTACCATCTCTATGCTTACTATTTGGATTGATTCGATCTCCTCTGATGCCTCCATCAAGTCTTGTTATTGACAATGGGTATCTCAAACTGGATATCTGATAGTCACTATCCCCCTCTCCCTAACTTCCCTATTATCTAGTATCTACTACCACCTTCCCCATCTCTCAAGCTCACAAACTAGGTATCATCCTAGACTCCTTATCTCTCATGCCCCCATATCCAATTTATTGCCAAGTCCTGCAAAGTATACCTACATAGCATCTTCTATGAGGTGTCCTCTCCTCACAGCGCCCTCACTCACCACCACTTCCCTGGACACAGCCTGCTGGTGGGTTTGCCTGATCCAAATCTCTCATTATAGTCCAACCTCCATTGTCTGTCAAATGAATCTTCTTAAATCTCAAGTCTAATCAGGAGGCTTGAGGTAAAATTCTGTTTGGCTTTTACAGTCCTTTATGAGCAGCCCTCTCTCCCATCTGCCTCCCAGTGATACTGGGCCTCCTCACTCCACATCTCCTTTCTCAAATCTCCCTTCTGAATGTCTTAGATTCCTTCAAGTCTGAGGTAATATCCCACCATCAATGAGAAACCCTTTCCAGAGCCTTATGACAACACTAGCACCTTCCCTCTGAGATTATCTCCAGATTTTTCCTATATCTTTTTTTTTTTCAAATAGTTGTCTGTATGCTGTCTCTATGAATTAAGTCAGTGATTTCCTTGGGGTGGAGTCAAGATGACAGAGAAAAAGGCAGAGATTCACCTGAACTCTCCAAAATTTTCCCAACAATTTTAAATAAATGCTTCAAAATGAATGTTGGAATGGCATAACCCACAAAAGGATGAGGTGAAACAATTTTTTCAGCCCAAGACAACATAGAAGGCTGACAAGAAAGGTCTATCACACTGAGCTGCTAGTGGAGGTCAGGTCAGAGGAGAAATGAATTAGTAGTGGTAGTAGTGACTTCCAGCCCACAAAGTAAGGGATTAGACAACTCCAGTTGTCTAACCAGAAGATTACAGAGACCCCACTCTGAGTGCAGGACTGTGTTACTCTGCCCATACTCAGATCTAGCCTGAAGTCCTGGGTCTCAGGGCAAGGAGAAGCACTAGCACACCAGAGTTTGCAGCCATAGAGAAGTGGGGGACCCTGGTCATAGTTCCAAAGTGGAAAAGAATGCTTGTGGTCAAGCCAAGCACAGGCCAGGAAAGTAGTAAATACCTTGTAAAAAATGAAAACTTCAATTCTCAGAACTAGCTATGAAAATAACTGCACAAAAAACCTGAAGCTTGAGGCAGTCCCTTCCTCCCTGAGAGTAGAGCCAACTTTTAACATATAAAGTTAAAAGTCAAGACATAGCCTGGAAAAATGAGCAAACCACAAAAAAAAAAAAAAAAAAAAAAAAAAAAAAAAAAAAAAATTCTGACCAATGAAAGTTACTATGGTGAAGGGAAGATCAAAACAAACTCAGAAGATAAAGCCCCCAAACTGCTAAAGGCAAAGCCTCAAAGAAAAAATGGGAACTGGTTTCAGGCCCTCTAAAAGAATGCTTAGAAAAATTCAAAAAGGATTTAAAAAAATGGAGGAAAAATTGACAAAAGAAATGAGGATGATGCAAGAAAATCAAGACTCAGTTCTTCTGAGCCTAAGATTGCTTCACCACACTTAAGGTAGAATTTTTCAAGGATCAGACCACTACCCCAGGAGCCAAATCCAGCTGCTGGGAGTTAAAAATGGTTTTTGACATTTTAAAATACAAAAACAATAAAAATAAATTATAAAAACAAATAACAATAAAAAAATAGAGTCAATAAAGAGGGCACTAAAAATACTGAAGAAAATAATACCTTAACAAACAGAATTGGTCAAATGGTTTGAGATACAAAAATCCACTGAAGAAAATAATTTCTTAATAATCATAATTGAGCAAGTGGAAACTACTGAATCCATGAGACATCAAGAAACAACAAAACAAAATAAAAAGAATAAGAAAATGTGAAAATATTTCACTGGGAGAATAACTGACCCAGAAAACATCAGTCCTTTAAGGATTAAGAATTATTGTAAAGACATGATTAAACCTAGATTTCATCTTTCAAGAAATTATCAAGGAAAACTTCCCTGATATTCTAAAATCAAAGGATAAAATAGAAACTGAAAGAAATAACCAAGAAAATTTCCAGAAATATATGATCAAATTCCAGAGCTTTCAGGTCAAAGAGAAACTATTGGAAGCACCCAAAATTGTAAAAATTGTATCCCATAGTTAAGATGACACAAGATTTAGCAGTTTCTGCATTCAAGGAGGAGAGAGCTTGGAATAATATGCTGAAAGATAAAGGAGCTAGGATAACAAAAAGAATCCCGTCCAGAAAATCTGAATATAATCCTTCAGGGGAAAGAAACTGGATTTTTAATGAAACAGAGTAAACCAGAGGTGAATAGAAAAATCTGACTTTAAGTTACAAGACTCAAGAGAAGCATAAAAAGATAAACAGGAAAAGAGAAATCATGAAAGATTCAATAAAATGACAAGATGATATCCTAAAAAAAACAAAATTAAGGGGGTTAGAAAGAGGAACTCACTAGGAGAAGGGGAAGGGAAGAGGCAGAGTGGAGGAAATTATTTCACATACAAAAGGTATGAAAGCTTTTACAGTGAAAGGGAAGACTATTTGCACTGAGTTTTTTTGAGGGGAGGACAGTGTTTTTTGCCTTTCTTTGTAGCCTCAGCACTTAACCCACTATCTGCCCATGGGAGGTTCTTAATAAATGTTTGTTGGCTGTCAGTTTGTTAACTTACTGACAAGGTGATCTAGGAGGTTTATTTTCAGCCTGCACATTCTATGCCAAGAGGCATAGGAAAAGGCGACAGACAGTCTTCTCTGGAAAGTGACTACTCATTTTCATTGGCTCTCTAATGCCAGGGCAGTATTTTGCCCTTTGTGGGGAACCAGCAAGAGGTATGTGGTCAGATAGAATATCGGGCCTTAAGAATATGGCTGGATGGATGCCAGAGCTAGAAAACCATGTAGTCCAACCTTCTCATTTTAGAGATGACGACACTGAGAAATTAAAACCAAAAAATAGAATTAGGATCAGAATCTGGGTCTTCTCTGTGGGCTCTCTGTTGGTGGTCCCAAGGTATGATTGGCATACACTGTGCCTGGCAGTTTTCCTTTACAGCCTTCAAATCATTCTGAGGGATGACTATAGTCTCTTTCCTTGAAGGACCATTACTCTGAACATGGCCACCCCACCTTTTCTTCTGTACCCCAATGGACACAAATAAGTGAACAGTTAGTTCCTAAGAGGGAAACCATACCAGATGCTCAACTTGGAAAAAGAGGGGAGACAAATCATCAAGACATGTAAATGATGAAGGGCAAAAGGTAAAGAAATGATCAGGAAGTCTGGATTCCATTCTAATCCACTAAACACCCCCCCCACCTCCAACCCCCTTCCTTTGTCTATCCTCACTGTCTGTAGTGGGTCCCAGGCAGCAATGACTCCCATGTTTTCACTGCATCATAAAGCATAGAAGTTAGAGAATTCTCAGATAGGGGAGGAACCCATCATCAATGTTCAGTCTAGAATATGGTGTCCACACGGCACAACACAGTATTCTCAATTATCCAAGGAAGGATATCTAGACATCTGAGACACTACCTGCACTACCGCCACCAAACAGCTGCCATTCAAGGAGAGCAGAATTGACACCACTGAAAATGGAAGCCCCAAGTTGGCCGGTGGTGGACCACATCCACAAGTCACATGCCAGAGCATTAGGAGCATCTGTGCATCAGCCCAGGTTTACCGACCATGCTCTGGAGTCTGCCTTTTTCCAGTACAAATAGGAGCCACAGCCCTGCCCCTGAGCAAACATACCGATCCGCTTAGGCATGTGCAACTGCAATGCCAGCCATACTTTACAAGGACACATCTGGACTGTGGCTGCAGAACTTTACAGTAATCTTTGCACAGCCTTTATTTTTTCTTCAAGAGAAATAAATCTCTCTGCAACAGGCAGCGATCTTAAGTCAACAAGCTCTGTTTTCTGGAGGTGAGGGCTCGAGATGTGGCCTTGTTCTTGGTGACAGCACTGACCCGGGCTACTCGCAACCCCCTACCCTGCAGATTTTTTTCTAGGGAAATACACCATTTTCCTATTTTCACTTAACTAAAGCCACTTTAAGAAAGCTCATATTTCATATAACTTCTGGCAGATCATTTAACTGTTTTTGGTCTCAGTTTCCCAACTTGTAAAATGATCTGGTTGAATGAGAAATTTTTAGTTCAATTCAAAAAGCATTTACAAAAAGCCAGTCTTTATAGGAGACAGCACAGGGATCAAGTGCTGGGCATGCCTCAGACATAAATGAGCACGTCCCTCACCTCTCTTGGCTTCAGTTTTTTTAACTGTAAAATCAGGGATAATTATAGCTCCAGTTTCTCAGGGTTTTTGTGAGGCTCACATGAGCTAATTGAATGAAAGCATTTTGCAAACTTTAAAATGCAATCTAATTTTCAACTGTTATTAAAAGTCCATTTTGCAAAGGACTTGACAGGTGCTACCCTCATCAGAGCCTCACTGCCATGTGGGGAGTGGGCACCACAGGGATTATATCCCCATCATCCAGATCTCATCCTTGAGGATCAGAGGGAATAAGAGACTTGTCCACGGTCACAAGCTAGGAAGTATCAGAAGTAACATTTAAAATCTTATTCCAAGTACGTTAGCTACTCTACTATGTCTTAGGCCTCATTAAGCTCTGACACACTGTCAGGTTTAACATTCTTTGTTCCATCCAGCTCCAACACTGTCTAATTCTAGTGACAGTATCCAGGGGAAGCAATGTCTATGGAGACAAGTAAACCAGGTAAGTTAAGAGGGAAGGGGAAGGGAGAGAAAGGAATCTGAAGAGACTTTGGAGTTTCAGTTCAATCCCTTCATTTTTCAAGTCCAAAAATAGAAATCTGGAGAAATAAAGGGACTGGCCAAGGCTCTGCAGTAATTGGCAGATTTAGACAGTCAAACCAAGACTGGACCACTGCTCTTGAGGCTACCCCCCCACCCCGAACTGCCCTTTGGAGAAGGGCAAGAGAGAAAGAGAAAGAAACCAAAGCCTTGGATCTGAAGGAGCCCAAGAGAACTTTGAGTGAATGAATCTGGCTGCTGGCACCATGATGGGGTCCCATGGGGACCTGCCCTGCATAATATAGGCTACCTCTTCAGATTAAGCTCTAGCAGGGCCAGGAGATGACAGAGTCATTACAGGCAACTGGTAACACTTGAGCAGAGAGGCTCACTGGAAACCACTCTACCAAGAGCCAAGGGCTCTCACAGCAGGAGAAAAGGAGGCAGACATTATTCCAACTTCCCAAAGGGAAGAAATCCCTTCATTTTAGCCAGATTTGGATTTACTCTCTGAGCACATAGCTCAAAAGATCTGTTTGGTTTTGAGAAGCTAAGAATCTAAAAAGGACTACCACTTCATAATGCAAGTTCAGGGAGGATATCGAAGTGAATGGACAGGCTTTTCACCACCTTCCTATTCTGCCCCCCCCCCATGTCCTTTCTAGGAGAAGGCAATCAGAGGAAGGGCAACCTTCACTAGGGTAGAGGGGGTGCCCAGTTGGGAGACTTCTGCCAAAGTCTCATTTGGGAATTAGGATTCTCTTTATGTTTGGATGCAAAATAAGCATGTGCAGATTTTGCCTGGTCCTGATCTCTTAGGGGTAGCAACGAAGGGAAAGCACTCTAGGAGTTGAAGGAGCTACCATTAGCAAGTCACAAGGACAAGTCTTCTCAAGGGACTGCTGGATCCAACCAACGCCCCCAGCCCAAAACTGTGAATGGAAAATCACAAACTGACTCAAATTCAACTCCCTTTAAAGCAAGAGAGACCTGTCCCTCCTGGTCCTCACTTCACCCCTCTCTCATTCAACTCCCTTCCTTGGCAACCTGAATTTCCACCTAAATGCTGAGGTAATCCTCTAACGCCTTGGCTGCCTAATTGCTTAGAAAGCTGGGAAGCCTCACAGCAGGCATCATGTTCTCAGAGGCTCTCTTTCCGCATGGCTGAGAAGACAAATAATATATGTCAAAACCAAAATACTAATTATACCCCTGACAAGTTGGATCCCAGAGCCCACTTTATAAACCAGGCTGTTCTCTTGAGCAGCAGATGTATGATAGAAGTTGAGGAACAGCTTTCTTTGGAGGTCTTTGGAATCAGGAGAAACTAAAATTTTTCATCAGGACAAAGTATTGAGGAACAGCTTGAAGTTGGAGGAGGGGGATGAATTAATGGATCTCAAAAATGTCTCTCAGTCCCAAACTTCTTGAAAATCTTGAATTTATGTTAAGAATTGCATTTTCTTTGAAGTGTTTTCACACACACACACATTTTCTCAAACGTCTCTCACAATTCCCTGGGGTAGGTTGAGGGAGCATTATTAATTCCATTTTAGAGGAACATGATCCCAGAGATCTTAAGATACCTGGTTCTAGGTCAAATCTTAGGAAACCAGGACCTAAAAACCAAGACTCTTCTATTTCCTTTCTATTACACACATCATAGCTCCTTACCACACTTTGTAAATACACCTTCAGGATTTATTCCCAGACTCCCCTGCTGACAGCAGCTCCAAATTTGGCTGTTATTATACTCTGTCTTATATCACTGATTTTATATTTAAGCTCCTTGGGGGCAGGGCCTGTGCTTCAGTATTCATCTACACAGCAAGCATGATACTGTGTGTGAACCATTAATATTTGCCATCTGTTGCCCTTCTCTCCAGAAAGGTTCCATGCCTCCTCCCTTCCTTGTCCTCTTCCCAGCTCTGGCTCATCTTTAATGTGAAAACACACAGCTAGACCTCTGTTTGGTTGTCAGCTAATCCTACTGGTCATGGGGGTCTCAAGGAGTTAGAAGGGGAAGTACTGGCTGGGAGTAGAGCTGGGAAACAACAGATTGCCTTGAAAGCTCTCAATCTCTCACTGAAAGCTCACAACAAATATAGGAGAAAAACTTCCAGAATCTCAGCAACGGAAGGGACTTCAGAGACTGTCCTGCTCAAGCCCTCCCTAAAGAAGCCTCCTCTCTACAACATGCCCAAGCTCTCTCAGAAGGTCCTGGGCAAGGCGCAACTACCACATACTCCTCTGGATAACCTGCAGTGGTTACAAAGTTCTCCCTCACTTGAGCTCTTGAAACCACAATTGTTCCTTCTCATGTTGCTTTGAGATCAGGCAGAACACATCTGGTCCTTCTTAAAGACAATAGCTCCACTGCCCCTGCCCTTCTCACCCCACAGGGCCTCTCCTCTAGATATACTCCATCCTGTCAGTGGCCTTCCTAAATGTAATGCTCAGAACTGAAGACAATTCTCTACCAAGGGTCTCTTTCATGTGGTCTAAGCTCGCATTGACCTTGGGGGGCGCCTCTGACTCCCTCTGAGCTCACAATCCAACTCAAACCCTAAGCAGTCTGGCCATGACTCTTCCCTCTTGTATTTGGGAAGGTGATTTTGGAACTCAAGTATAGAATTTACATTTATAATTTATGACACTATGGAAAGAGTATTAGACCTGGAGTTAGGAAGACCTGAATTCAAATCCCATCTCAGACAGTGGGGGCAAAGTAACTTCTCTACCTTGGTTTCACCTTGTAAAGAACTCTGCCAACTTCAAAGCACTATGTAAAGGGCCTTTATTATTATGATTCCTGTTCAATTTCTTTGTATTATATTGGCCCAACATTTTAGCCTGTCAAAATCTCTTCACTATTATTCAGTATGTTAGTTATTATATACATTTCATGAGCATGTCACCTATTTAATGAAATCTTGAATCAAGTCAATGAGAACAAAGTTATGCATTTGACTGATTTGACAGCCACCCTATTTTGAAGACAGAAGGGAGAAAAAGGGTAGAGTAAAGAGGGAGAGAACTCTGCATCTTCCCCCTGAATTCATCTATCTCCAAGGCAAGGCAGGGCTGCCCCTCCATATTCTGTCCTCATATAGATGAAGAATGGCCCCCAGAAAACTTAAACCTGATTCCAGGATGCAACTAAAAGAACAATGGGGGAAGAGGTGAGAGAGAAAGGAAACTGGGCAAACAAGTAAGACCACCAAGATGTTCAAATGGGGGGGGGGGTTTAGAGTCAGACTGAGGGAAGGTTTGACTGAAACTCAGCACATTTTAGACATTTCTTGGAAGAGCAGGATTTCAGGACTGCCAAAGGGGGGGGGGGGTCTAGCCTTTACTTTGCAAACCTCCTTTTCCAGAGAAGGAGGGCTGATTAGAAAAGCTAATTAAAGCCTTTGAAGATTATCTTAGACCTGGAGCAATGAAGAAAACAAAATACCTTTCCCCACCCTGCTCCCCTAACCCCTAGACTCTGGCCTTCATTAAGCTTTGATTTCAATCAATTGCACACCCACTAAAATTAACTTATAAGGCCAATAAATTGCAACCGCATGTTTGAAGGTATTATCTGCCTGGAGTTAAGAGCCAAAGATCGCAGTACACAGGGTGCAGATGGGAGTAATCATCTTTGGAAGAAAACTATGCCAACCCATTCAGTTAGAACATCTGGCCTCAGGCGGAACCAGGGTTAAGAGAAGCAGCTGTGAGATCCCAACCTGAAGCCCACAATGGAGGTTTTCTGTTCTCTCTGGGAACCTAAGATAGGCTAGCAGATCTCGGGGTTCAATGGGTCAAAGGAGGGGGTGGCGGTGGCTCATAAAGCAAATGTTCACAGAAAATCAGCTGATGTGAGTTTTAATCTTTCCTACACAATGGATCATCTCTTAGGACAATGGAAGTTGTTTTCTGACAGATGGGCTCTGTTGGGTTAATGTTATAGAAAACAAAGTGATCCATCCTCACAATCCAGATGGAGTCACTCTGGGAGAGGAAGAATGCTAATCTAACTCACCAGCCAATTACAGAGCAGTTCTTCCTTTCCTGGGGTATCTTTCTTCTTCTTTCCCAGGGACTAAGTTCTAATGACATTCACCTCAATGCTTAGATGATTTAGGAAGGGAAAATCTTAAGAAGGAAACTGGGGTGGTGGGGTGGGGGAATTGAAACCAGCATACATATAGAAGGGGAAGAGATGAAATTTAGGATGACCAGAGCTGGTATTAACCATTCCCAGGATCAACACTCCAGTTGTCATCTCCTAAGAATTTTTAGCAAACTGACAACTTCAATATTAAAACAGAGCTGGTGGGGACTGAGATATCAACAGCTCCCCAATATTTATTCCTGAGGGAAAAAATGGTTGCCATTACCATTCTCTGGTCCTCTTCCTTTACTGATGACAGAATAGGTAGTCAAGAAAGGGTAGACTATTTTATTAAAAAGGGGAGATGGAAGTGGGGGGACATGGTGAATAATAATATAAACCTAGCCTGAGGGAGTTCAAAGGGAACAATATTTGTTACCCAACTCATCACCTTACCTAAAACCTGCTGCCTTTTCCCAGGCTTGGAGGAGGAGGAGTAATTTTATCACTACACACCAGGATGTTTCATCTATAATCAAGAAGAGCTTTGTAAAAAAGGTCAGGAAAAGGGGATGGCATTTGTTTCTGATTCCATTCCTCCTGGAATCATGTGCAGGATAAGATGGAACACTCACTGTGGAATGAACACTAGACTAGGGATCAAGAGAGCAGGGTTATGGCTCTGGCTCTGCCACTAAAGACAGAATCAAAGAAGTGGAAGGGATCCCAGGGGTCACCTTCTTTGGCCCTTTGGGTCAAAATTTAGTTCAGCTCAATAAGCATTTATTAAATTCAAAATATATTTTTAAAGGCAAACACAAAGCCTACTTTTCTAATTAAGAGATTAGAAAGACACCAGATAAGACCTGGCACCTAAGCTGAACCTTGAAGGGAACAATGGATGCCAAGAAGTAAAGATAAAGAAGGAGTATATGCCAGTCATTTCTACAAACGAACTGGAACAGGTTCAGGAGCTATATACTGAAGTCTCAAGAAATGGAAAATCTTCAAAGTCCAATTCAACTCTGACGTTTGATGAGTCCATAAGCAGGTCTGGAAGGTCTAAGCCCATGACTGCCCACATGAGTCTATTCATTCCACACACAATGATCATTCACATTCTGTCTCCCTAGAGTCAAGTGGTGTTTTTTCCTTCTACCCCCCCATTATATACGCAAATATAGTTTTCAATATTCATCCTTTTGAAAAATTTTGAATATGTCAAGTGCTTTTTGAAGAGAATCAGGGATCAAAAAAAACCCAACAACAACAACAACAACAACAACAACAACAACAGAGAATTGCAGTTTTCCCCAGTGGCTTGAGAATGAAGGTGATGCCATCTTTCTGCAACAACAAAAAAAGATGCCTACCAAAGAAATCACCAGTTTCAGTTCTCTGGAAGTGAGTGACATATCTACAGGGTGTTTATGTTTCACTTATAAGTCACTCCCTAATCATCTAACAATGCCTCCAAAGGAATGCCTGTTAAGGAGATAACAAACGCAGTAATGGTTGGGAGCTAAGGTGGGTTGATGGAGAAAAATGACTGAGAAACCAGAAGGCATTCAGTTTCGAAAAGTAAAGTGCTCTGATAATGGAAAGAATTCTCTCATATGCTACATTCAGTTTTTAGACCAAAGCAAAAGGAATCCTTCTTTTAAATTTATTCCAAACCCCAATTCAGAACTTGGAGGACAAGATGAGAAAATCCCAAAAGATCCTCCATTCTTAGAGAAACTTGACTTGGCTGGCTCTTTTAAAAAACAAAGATATTAGCTAACCCTTCTCAGCTAAAGAAAGAGACTCACCCCCCCACCCCCATGTACCCTTAGCCAAAGAAATAAGATTAATGTGGACTCTCTAGGATATCTAATTGTGGCATCAGGCATGGAGAAGACCATGATTCTCATGAAGAACAGAGCTAGAAAGCCTTGGATCCACCTGGCCTGAATAAGGCAGATTGTCTGGCTAACCAAAAACTAGCCTTGAGTTATGTGGAAAGGTTCATTCATCACTAGAGTCCTGGCCACCAGAAGATGAATTTATTCCAGCCAAAGCAACTCCAGAAGGCTTTTCCTAAGATATAGATGAGTTTCCAAGTGCACTAATGGAGGGAGTATCTGCTTTGATTAAATACATCTGGGAAGATTGGCGCCACAAGACCTGGGTTTAAAGGCTGGCTTTGTTATTTACTACACTGACATATTCACTTCCATGAGTTTTGAGTTTTCCTGGTGCTCAAAATGAAGGGGGGAGAGGCAGCTAGGTGGTCTGACAGAGAAGGTATTAGACATGGGTCAGGATGAGGTATGCTCAAAGCTTGCTATAGTAGGTGACTCAAGGAGAGTCAAAAATCTCTGTCTCAGTTACCTCAATTATAAAATGAGAGATTGACTTGATTATTTCTAAGGTCCCTTCTAAGTTTAAAGCCAGTATTCTAGCTTATAGATCATTTTCTGTGTCTTGGAGAATCAAGATAAGAGGAAAAGAAAATGGACAACATGAAAGAAAATGGAGACAAGAAAAGGAAAAGAAGATGAGAGAAGGAAAAATAGGGGTGGGTTTTGCAGGGTATGGATCAGGGATGAAAAGTTGTACTAAATGATCTCTTGGGTTCCTTCCATCACTAAATTCTATAATTTTCAACAAAATCATAACTGCTACCTTATATTCTTTCAATGACATGCCTTTATAACGTGAGGAAAAGAGAAGATAGCAAAGAGTCATTTTTCAAAATCAATCTTGATGTCATGAATAATCAAAAAATTATAAAAATTTTGGACCACAGAGAATTAGGTTAAATTGAAGTAATGATTGCTCTTCCAGCTTCTGTTTTGCAAGAATATAAACAACCTTCTCGAAAGGAAACAAACTATTCATTTTTCCAAGCCCTCTTGACCAAAGCTATGATTTCTTCAAGCAAATAACAGCATTCTTGTTCTTTGCCCAAGATGGGAGAATTCTGGATGGCCATCCTGCACTCACTTCTACTCAGGCCTGGCTGTCCAATCCCATATCTTGTCCAAGAGGTCCATAAAAGGCAGGACAGGTCAGTCTGGTTTTCCCCAAAAGCCACAGACATAAGAAAAGGTGGCAAGGTCTGGGATGCCTCTACAAACAATGTAGTCTTTGCTAATTTTTTTTTTTGTCAAGATGAAGGACAAAGAACACTGCCAGAGACAATTGTCAAATTCAACATTTTCCTCTTCTTTTATATGAATACTTATGAATTTCAGTGGCCAGCTGGGGTTGCTTGCTTGGTTTTTTAAATGGCTGGGCTGGATTTGGGTCATAGTTTGCTGACTTCTGTAGCATCACCACATATCTTTATTGGACTCAGTCTTCCTCAGGAGACAGCTAGTGCTGCCAAAGGATTCTCTGCCTATTCATAGACACTAATGTATTCATCTACAGGAGGAGTTCTCAACCTGAGGTATATTGGAACTACTGATAAGCTTTCAGGGAGGTTCAGGAACTTGGATGAGGAAAAATATTACATATTTAACATTACTAATCTCTAAGTGAAATTTAACATTTCCTTCAATGTAATGGGATACACTAAGGTGCTATGTACATTCATCCATTTAGAGCAGTCTCTAATTTGCTCTGGATCTGTAACAGGATGCCCTGCATAGAGGATGGGATTGCTACCAAGTAATATTTGATGAACGGAAATCTAGCCAAGGACAAGACACACTATCTCAGTCATAAGTAGATTCAGCTATACAGGTTAAGTTGGCCCTAGGAGAGGATAATTTGCAATGAGGAAGACTGCCTTGTCTCCCAACAGTATGTTTCTCATAGGGTCCAGATAGATCATTAAAGATGCAACTGTATTCTTAAAAGTCCTGACCTGGGCACCCAAGTGGCCAAAATACAAAGAAATATAATAAGTCAGGACTTTGAGGAATCAAGACAAGAAGGAATATTCTTAGGATTGCCTGAATTTCTAGTTTAAATTTATTTTTCTCATTTAACTAAGGAAATCCCTACTCTTTGGGAAGCTGTTTTCCAAGTTATGGAGTACAAGAAGATAAAGTGGTTGAAGTTACAAAATAAAACTAAAATTCAAGAACAGCTCCTTCATGCAAAATGATCATGTGATGAGTCAACTTGCACATGATAGTTTTCCAGATAGCTGATGGTGCTGTTTTTAGAGGCAAGACTTACGGGATCACAGCTGATGAAGCTCAGGAATTCATCCAGAAATTAAAGTTGTAAAGAGCCACCATTAATTGCCCGTGGTTATGTATGTACATAAAAATGCCATAGTCAATGCAGATCAGAGGCAGTATTTGTCCTGCAGAAGCCAGGCTCTACTTATAACTGAACAGACTCTTCTTTTAAGTCCCCTTTTTAATACTGTCATTTTAAAAGTGGTGAGGAAGTGGCTTCTTGAGTATGGATCAAAATTACCCCATACCTGGGTCCCAAGAAGTCACTCTCTTCTGGAACGCCTTCTAGAGAAGAGGGGCCCTTTCCAGGCTAAAATTGTATTATGAGTTAATGCTTTTCAGTAGAATTCTGCCTAAAACATACTAACTTATCTGCCTTAATAAATAGTATATGCTAAACATACTTTATGACCTGTCATGATGACTCTGAATCATTATTTTAACCCTCAACTAGGAAGGCAGTACAATAAATTTTGAAAATCCTGTGGATTCTTTATTATAGAAGTCAATGAATCCCTCAACGACCACCAGGGGGTGCACTTGAAGTCTCCATTATCGCTCTGCTTTTTAGAGTTCTTTGACTTCATTGTTTCATTTTAAGTCCTGGAGCATCCACATTTAACAGTATCCTGGCTGCCCACTGAGGCCCAATGGAAATAGTAAGAGCCAACAGGGCAAGGAGGAAATTTGATGACCAAATTAAGGTGCATCAGTTGTCAAAGACACACAAACACACATGTACATTCCATGCAGAGACTTGTACAAACAAGTACACAGATGTTTCTGTCATTCAAGAGTCCTTTTTCTGCTACTTCTAAGGAAGAGTTTCTATAAGTCTAACTTTTAGGAAAGAAAGATAGCACTATTTTTTACCCTAGTTCTTTTTGTTTTTATCCATTCTGCTACAGCACAGATGTAAGGTAGTCCTATGGGAGAGGGATGAAAGAAGTCGAAAAAGGGAGGTAAAGAGAGGAGGGAAGGAGGAAGGAAGAGAGGAAGAGAGGATTAAAAGAAGAGAAGGGAAAAAAGATTGTCCTAAGACAATATGACACTGTACAAAGGCTTGTCAGTGGGCTCATGGGTATGTGGCTCCTAAAGAATACAATGTAGCATATGTCAAATCTCTTTCCCAATTAAAGGGCCGGGAAAAGTCACATAACTCAAGTCTTCGTCAAATACTATCTCATCATGTGGTCTGAGAGCAGTGACATTCCTGCTGCTCCCCCCAGGACATCATAACAAAGCTTAGCTGAATAAGCACTAATATAATCTTAGATTTATATGGTAGTTTCTCCCAAGGAGCATATCGTGCCTTGCCCTCAAGGAGCTATTTTAAATCGGCTACATTACCAAACTGGTATTTCTTATGCCTACAATTAAGTCTCAAAGACATTAAATTGATTAAGGGAAACTGGCAGGAGACAGCCCAAATTCTCGTTCCCATGTCTGATTTACCCACGTGCCAAGCCCTGGCTCTGGGAGGATCTAACCAACTCACAGGTCTCGGTACTGGTCAAAGGCATTGTTGGCTTCTACCTCCAGCTTACGCAGGCGAGCAGATGGCATGGCGCCATCTTCCAATGGAGGGTCATACCTGTTGCTCCAAGGTGACCTGCAGGGAGAGGAATACAAGAACAAGCAATAAGTCTTTTTTTAAATTTTTATTTATTTTTTTAATTTAAATTTATTTTTATTAAAGATACTATTTGAGTTTTACATTTTCCCCCAATCTTGCTCCCCCACCCCAGAGAGCACTCTGTCAGTCTTTACTTTGTTTCCATGTTGTACCTTGATCCAAATTGGGTGTGATGAGAGAGAAATCACATCCTTAAAGAGAAGTCTAAGAGGTAACAAGATCAGACAATAAGCTATCTGTTTTTTTTTTCTAAATTAAAGGGAATAGTCCTTGCACTTTGTTCAAACTCCACAGCTCCTTATCTGGATACAGATGGTACTCTCCTTTGCAGACTGCCCAAAATTGTTCCTGATTGTTGCCCTGATGGAATGAGTAAGTCCTTCAAGTTTGAGCATCACTCCCATGTTGCTGTTAGGGTGTACAGTGTTTTTCTGGTTCTGCTCATCTCACTCAGCATCAGTTCATGCAAATCCCTCCAGGCTTCCCTGAAATCCCATCCCTCCTGGTTTCTAATAGAACAATAGTGTTCCATGACATACATATACCACAGTTTGCTAAGCCATTCCCCAAATGAAGGACATTTACTGGATTTCCAATTCTTTGCCACCACAAACAGGGCTGCTATAAATATGTTTGTACAAGTACCCTTTTTCCTCATCTCTTCAGGGTATAGACCCAGTAGTGGTATTGCTGGGTCAAAGGGTATGCACATTTTTGTTGCCCTTTGGGCAAGCAATAAGTCTTAGCTAGAAACAAAGTCCTGGTACAGTACAGCCATGCTCCAAACTGATGATACCAGGAAGCATGCCATTCGCTACTCATGGCTAAGCAACTGTGGGGACTATGATGACAAATAACTTTGGTGGGAAATTCTCAGATAATTTGCATAGCCAAGACACTTGGAACATGTGTTCATGGAGTTTTCCTCTTGATTTGGTGACATTGGAAGAAAACAGGTCACACCAGGACTGGTTATAAGAACTGAGAACTGAAGCTACTTAACCAAGAGAGGACATTTAGAGAGGAGGAAGATTCGAGTATATGCAAAGTTGTCATATGGCAGAGAGACTGGACTCATCCTGTTTGGTCTCAGCAAGAACCAGGAAAAAGGGTATAAATAAAGGAGAGGTACAGTCCAGCTTCATGTGAAGAGCGCTTCAGAATCAAAGGCTTGCCTTCCTGGGCCAAAGTTCTTCCAGAAGTTCCAGCAAAGAGGAAAAGATCACACCACTGTCTCAGAGATGTTGTTAAGGGGTCCTTGGTCAGGTATGGATTGGGACTGGTGCTCCTCCAAGTTCCTTTCGACCCTGAGATTCAGTCATAAATGATAACCCTGGGAAGCTGAATGTAACATAGTACAAATTCCTTCATGCATAATCTAAATGTGTTTTGAAGTATTCTAATTAGTTAGATGACCTAGATGGGGAGTAGCAGGCTAGACTGAGGAAAGGGTAGATTAGGTGGAGAGGTGGCTTAAGACTTCCCCAAAGCAAAGGATTAGATAGTGTTTGAACAATTCTATTACTATTGTAGTTGTTGAGTCATTTCAGTCATGTCCAACTTTCTGGGGCCCCATTTAAGATTTTCTGGAGTGGTTTGCCATTTCCTTCTTCAGATCATTTTCCAGATGAGGAAACTGAGCTAAGTGGAATTAAATTGACCTGCCCAGGATCACAACACCAGAAAGTGTCTGGGGTCAGTTTTGAACTCAGGTTCTCAGGGCAGCTAGGTGGCACAGTGGATAGAGCACTGTTCCTGGAGTCAGGTGTACCTGAGTTCAAATCCGGCTTCAGACACTTGATCATTACATAGCTGTGTGGCCTTGGGCAAGCTACTTAACCCCATTGCCTTGCAAAAACCTTAAAAAAAAGATTCCTGAAACTAGAGATAGTTCATCAATGAAACTTTTTAATACCATGGTGATCTAGAATTACACATGCAAGCCGACTGCAGTAGAATCTTACCAGCTAGTAGAAAAAATTCCATATGTTGAACTCAGGTTCTCCTGACTACCAGGTCAACACTATCCACTGGGCCACTTACTTGCCCCCCTACTATTTCCTTAGTAATTAATAACTTCATCAGCATGAAGACACTGCTGTCCCTCCCTGCTGCAGACTAAAAAATTTCCAAAATACTAATAACAACGAGCAACATTCATGAAAGTGTCTACAAAGTGCTCTCAGACATTATCTCATTTGAGCTTCACAATCATCTCATGAGGTAGGTATCACAGGCATTAGCCTAGATGAAGAAACAGATTCTGAGAGGAAAAGGGCTGTTGCAGGACCACACATTCAGTTACACATCAAAGGTAAGATCTGATATCAGGTCTTCAGGGATGTAAATCTGGTATCTCATCTAATGCTTTCATAATCTTAAAGAGCTAGCTGCAATATCCAAAAAAACCAAACAAAAAACCAAATCCATTGCCCTTAGCCAGGCTGATGATGAACCTCTCTAAACTCAGGAAAGCTGGTCTCCAGGAGATACAGTCCAGTACTGGGTCAGTGTGGCTCTCCAAAGCTTTCCAGTTAAGACCTGTTGGAGCTTGCATACCCTGGGCATGGGAATGAGAACCCACGGTCACCTCCAAGCATCAATGAGACATCAGAGCAGACTTTAATAAAGATCATTATAATCATCATTATCATCCTATAATTAATTCATTAGGGCACATTCTAACGCCTCTTCATGGTATGGAAGTGACTTTGGGTTTCTGAAGTCTATGCCATCAGCACAAGTTATGACAAAGTCCTCCCAAGCTGGAGTATGTCCTAGAAAAGGATTGTCCAAACACCAGCCTAGATCCTGGCAAGACTCACTGCTACAAGGCTATCAGAGGATGAATTTTTCTAGGCCAGAGAACTATCTGGTTCACATAAAGGTTGAGGGATGAAAATGAACCAATACAATCACAGAGGAATAGAAACTGCTTCTCCTGGCCATCCCCATGGCTCCCAGCCTTCTGAATGCTGGGCCTATAAAATCTGTTATGTAACGAGATCCAGCTTCTCTTTAACACAAGTACTAGCTGGGAAATTTTTTTCCCCTTTAAATGCATTTTGCCACATCAGGAAAACATTTAATCACAGAGAAAGAGGCTTGAAAGGGGACTGTAAGCTGAGGACTCACTCATTAATTCCTGCAGGTGAGATTCAATAGGCTGAGTTTTCAGAGAAAGGAATATTACTAAACAATAAAGGAGAGGGGAGAAGACTATAAAATAAGAAGAAAGCCTTTTACCCTCCTTCAGGTTTCAAAATCTTATCATTCCCATGGCATGAAACCCACACTAAGTCATATTTCCCTTATGTACAACGTATCTTCAAACATCTTGCTGAATTTCTAATTGCCCTTGATTTCTACTTTAGGACAATTTGTTAAGAACACCAGCAGCAGCAGAACTGGTCTTCAGAGCCTGTCCATCTCTATTGTGCTTGTTCCTAGTAGCCAATGGCTCCCAACGTTCAGGAGGCCAATGAAGGCATATATTCATATCCCATTCTAAGCATAAAGGTAACTAAGCTGGACTTCAAGCTTTCACTGAATTTGTTGGCAAGGAGGATGGGGAGGAGATGGAGGGAGAAGTAACCACATTTGGCATCTAAGCAGGTGAGAGCACAGCTCTTTGGGCGGCAGCCCCCACAGCTTGACCAAAAACAGCTGGGCCCTTTGGAACCTATTAGTTACAAGACGATCATTTTCTCCACTTAAACTGTAATGCTGCTTCAGATTTTGCAACAATCAAAGTAAAACAGAAGAATAAGAAGGAAAGCCCCTCACCTCTCCCTGGCTAATCATAATCAGTCTCTTGGTGGTTAGGGTGCACACTAAAGAAATCATAGGAGAGACTACAGAGGACAGCATAAGGAATCCCTCAAGAGGAAGGCGGGCACAGGTACTCTAGCCCTCCTACCTTCATCTGAGGGAATCACTTCAGATCAATTCAACATGGAATTAAACATCTACTCACATACCAAGTACCAAGTTAGACTGAGGAAATAAAATAACAAAAACGTAAATAATGACCCCATTATGGGTGAGAGAACTAGGATGAAGTTTGGTAACTCTAAAAAATATATATTGGAAAATGATGAACAGGTGAAAGGGGGAACCACTGAAGAGAGAAGTAAGGCAGCAGTGGAAGTAGAACGAAGACTGTGGTATCAGAAGAGCCAAGTATGAGCTCCAATTACAACATTTACCAGTTAGGTGATCCTCATCTGTGGAAATTCTAATACTTGACACATCCCACTCTCCACTGGGCTTCGTGAAAAAAGTGCTTTAACTTTACCGGTCCAAACATTAACAATAAAACACAAAGGGGTGGAAAATATGAAGCAGAGTAAATTTACACATGAGTACAATTAATTCTAAAAAACATCAAAGGCAGATGCTCACAGTGGGAGTTGAGACAAGAGAAAAATAGGAGACAATTCTTATGTCCCACTGGAAGCCCTCCGGAGACATCCTGGAATCCTATATGAGTAACCCTTGTAATGAACCTGGAGATAGAGAGGGCAAATGTTTCCCCTGGTGAGTGATATTTAAAACAAACATTTAAACACCAAACTAAACAAAGATCATCTTTCCTTTCTCCAAGACTCAAAAGAGAAACTGCAGTAGAAGAGGTGTTCAAGCAAGCCAAGGTAGTACAGTGGAGTGTATATGGAAAGCAAAACTCATATCTGAAAAGAGTGGTGAGACTGTGGGCAAGCTAACAGACTTTCTGGATCTCTTACTCTATTAAAACAGTTGTGAACATTATAGAATGCTTTCCAAATATTATCTCATTTAAGCCTCACAACAGGTCTAGAAAACAGTACTATATTATCACGTCCATTTTAAAGATGAGGAAACTGAGTTATATAAAGGTGAGGTGATTTGTCAGGCATCACATTTTTAATATTTGATATAGAACTTGAACCTGGGACTTCCTGATTCCAGGCCTAGCACTCCATCTACTAGGTCAGGTTGTCTCCCACTAGGTCAGGTTATCTCCCTAAAATGAGAGGAGAGGACTAGAAGGCTCTTGGGGGGGGTCTAAAAGTAGTGTCTATGCCTGAACCAAAACCATTTCCCCTCACTAAAGGAGGTTCTGATACTCCACATGCTCCTATGCCAGATCCGTCCTCTGTGATTGCTATTCCTGAGCCAACACACAAATATTTTCCTCACATTGCTAAGATCTAGGTGCCACTTAAAAAAAAAAAGGTCTGTTGAGTTGAAATGAATAAATGGTTCCCAAAAAAGCAACTGAACACCCAAGTCCTATCTGTCGTCTCTTTGAACCACAGGGCATGAGGCAGGGCATCTGAAGTTCCTTTCCCTGTGAATGTTGGCCCATAGACAATTAGCATTGGAAAGAAATTTCATCCTAAAAAAACCAAAGAACTTTGGTTCAAACGCCCTGATAAAATAATAAGAGAAGCCAGTATGTTAAGATTTGCAAAGTGCTTTCCAAAGGTCATCTCATTTGATGCTCACAATAGTCTTGGGAGTTGGTGTCACTATTATCTTCATTTTTAAAGATGAAAGACAGAGGAGAGGGAATTGCCCCCAGACACACCGACTAGATTCGAGCTCAGGTATTCCTGACTCTAAGGCTCAGAGCTCTAACCACTGAGCCTACTAAGTTGCCTCTAAGTTACAAAGGAGAAATCAAAGGCCCAAGAAGAGAAATGATTGCATGTTCAAACACCCTTTTCTAAAGAGGCAGGGCCAATCTCTGAGTTGATTCTCCTCATTCAAAGCACAGTATTCTATTATGCTCCCCTGCTCTCTTCTGATTCCTGAAGTAGACAAGTAAACTGAGTCAGGATCCCAAATGGGTTTTGTTTAAAGGAGACTTGACCCAGACAAGAGATGATCTGATCTCTTTTGCAGACAGTGGGCCTGGAATTTATAAGAAGCCTTTAACTTAAATTTCTCCTGGCTCACAGACCAGGATATTTCAAGCCTCTATTTCTGGAGCCAGCATAATTGTAGTTGGAAAAAAAAAATCTTAACACTACCCCAAATATTTTTAGTGGAAGGGGTGCTCTGCACACATTTAAGAGCTTAAATGGAGGCTGTTTGAAACAAGACAGATGGACAAGAGCTCTTAGATTTCAAAAGTCAGGCTTCTCATTTCCCTCCTTGAGAATGCTTTTTGTTTCAACTAACAGGTCTCACACAGTGTTGCTGGCAACAGTCATTCCATAAGGATCCCATTTAAGCAAACTATCAAACACAGTTGGGATGGAAATGTGTGGAGAAAGTCAAAAGGCCTTGAAGTCTTTCATCAAAAAAAAAAATCTGAGAACCTCAGAGCTAACAGGCACCTCGAGAGTCATCTTGCCAGCCCAAAGTCACTCCACTAGAGCATTAAAAAATGTGAAGGAGCTGACATCCTCTCCTTTACCCCACTCCTCCCATGGTGCCTCTTTCTCTGCCAACTCTGAGTGGTCAGCCAGACTTTGGATGGAGGTTGGGAGGTATGCAAGAGGATTATTGGATTTGGAATCAGAAGTTGGGGGGTCAAGGTTGAGCCCTGTCACTTACTACCTGTGTGACTAGAAGTATGTCAGTCTACATCTCTAGGGCTCTGATTCATCAAATACCAAAGAAGCAGAATGGACTAAATGATATCAAAAGATCCCTTTTATGTCTGTATCTATAATCCTATGATTTTAAGTCACGATGAGCTCACAACACTCCTCCAAGGCAACTCTTATTTCTGGATAGTTCTAATTGCTAATATTGGGGATTGAGAGGAGGAAGAGGAGAAGGAATAAAAAGACAACATTCTCTACCATGCCATGTTGAACCTACAAAGAGCTAAAACTCCCAGATATCCCTACCAAAATACAAGAATGCTAATGCAGAAAAGGGAGAAAGAGTCCTCAAAGTAGAAGCAGCAGATTTTGTGAGATGTGTGACCTTGGATAATTCACTTTTCCATTCAGGGATTCAGTTTCATCAAATTGTAAAAACTAAAGGATGCTGCTCTAGAAATTCTGATATTGTACCTAAGGAGAGCTGCTCCAGGTCTGCAAGGAAGATGTGACCTTCTCTCTGTAAACGATAATGGTCCCACCACAGTGTCCAAAGCTATCCAGCTGGAAATTTTCATGTTTTTTTTTAAAAAAAAAAAAGGTGAGGAAGGTAAAAGGCTGAAGAAAGGGAAGTATTTCTAGAAAAAGGACTGAACAGGTACAGGGAATGGCTAGAGTTCTGCCTGCATGATTCAGGCCCATCTCTCTAGAGTCCAGGTGCTGTCTCTTTCTTGAGGTCAGAGGGCAGAAGAAGACACTGATGGGGTCCCTGAAAGGGTTTGTGCTGCTTCCCTTTCCAGGGGCATTCTCAGAAAGCTCCCAGAACTCAGGAAATCCCAGTCTGGGCACTAGAGCACAAAATAAAATAAAATAAAATAAAATAAAATAAAATAAAATAAAATAAAATAAAATAAAATAAAATAAAATAAAATAAAATAAAATAAAGAGAAAAGGCAATTGAAAAAAATCAAATCCCATCTCAGAGGCAACCTAAGGAGAGTAGAACTCAACCAGACTTGGGTGCTTTTAAGGAGGATGACTTTTTGCAAAGATGCAGAGCTGGAAGGTCCCCTAGATCAAGAATGCCAGGGCTGGAAGGGGACTTAGAACAAAGAATGCCACGATCTGGGGAAGGTGGGGGGCAGGGGTGTGTGGGGTACAGGGGGCCTTCAGAACATAGAATGTTCAAGCTGGGAGGGGGGAAGGGTCTTTACAATCATACAGCAAATCAATGACAGTACTATGTTCTTCTGATTGTTAGATAATCTCTAAAGTCCAGAACTGAGGAATTGCTAGTGGTGGTATATGATGGTGATGGAATCTTCCTGAGCTGTAAGATTCAAAAAGCTGGTTGATTTTAGAAAATTCTGGCAAGATGTATGAAAAAATGAAGAGTGAAATGCACAGAACCAAGAGATCCTTGAAAACAGTAACAGCAATATTATCCAAAGAATAATTGAACAACTAAGTTACTAAAATATCATAAATACTGATATCAACTACAAACTACCTAAGAAGGAAGATGCTAGTCATCTCTATAAAAAGAACCGATAAACAGAAGTATATATGTATAGGCTTAAATATATTTATATATCTGTCAAAAGGTGGCCTTCTCTAGGATGGGTGAGGGAGGGAGGGAAGGAGACAGTTTGGAACTTAAGAGATAACCGAAAAATAAATAGTATTTTAAAAATCAATGGTTCTATGTGTATTTGGCTATTCCTCTTTGACATTCCTCTGTTCTTTCTTTCCTTCTAGCTTTTAGGTCACATCTGGGATGGCATTCTGCCCCCACTACTCTGATGAATGACCCTTAGGACTTCAGAGGTTCAAATGCTCACATAATAGAGTCATGGGCAGGTTCTTATTTCCCAACAGGGCAGGAATTCTCCAAAGTATCTCAGACACCCCAGGTGCTCCAGAGTTCTATCAGCATCCTGTCATGTTTGGCTTAGGCACTCCCCTCACTCAATCACTGTATATATCTTGAGATAGTTGCCAGTCCAGAGACAACCCACTGCCTACCTTTTCTAAAAGGAAGGGATTCAAATATAGTTACAATGACTAGGTAGAGTCTAGAATTGATTTCTTGATCTCAATTTGCTGGGAGACTCTGAATCTGCCATAAACTCCAGGGGACCAGTTTTTCTACATTGAGGACATGGACACCAGGAGGTCACAGAGGGATGTCACAGCATCACTGACTTCCCTTTCTAAAGGATTTTGTGTTTGGCATACCATGTCTTTGGTTTTGAAAAGGACCAATGACATCATGGGTGGATGTCTTCAGTCATGTGTAAATTGGATTAAAGTGAGGCAGAATTCAAGTCCAGTGGCAAGACAAAAGTCAGGAAAACTAGCAATGGCTCAAGATGCAGTGACTCCTCAGAACTTGCTTCAATCACCTTCAGCCATGGGAACAAACTGTTCCCATTCCCATCTGTCCAATCTCCTAGGGGGAGTCTTCATCTGTTGGGATAGAGATCCCCCAACTCATCAATGTGTTAACGGCTTGCTGGTTACCCCCAACCTGCTTGAGTCCATCTGCTGAGATAAGTCTTTTAGGGTGTGACCACTGTTTACACTATAGTTTCTTGGAGCCACAGGTGAGAGCTGGAAGAAAAAGTGGGCCACAAAGGTGAGTGAGCAGTCCAAATAAGGGCTCACCTCCCCCCACCCCCCCACTAGTGCTCTCTCAACATGTTACACTCTATCAGGCGAGTACTTATTTGATTGATGAAGAAACTCAAGCTTGTAGGGATTGCCCAAGGCCACATGGATGATACGGAATTCAAAACCAACTTTGCTGTGCCCAAATGCAGAACTTTTCCCCAAGACAACCCAAGGCTTCCAGTATAAGTGAATGGGGAGGCCTCTGTCTCTTGATGGTATCAGAATGAAGAAAGCACAGAAGCAGAAGCAGAAGACCTTAGGAAGCTCAGCTGGAGGTGGGTGAGAATCTTCAAGCACAATCCTCAAGATAACAGAGAGATGCACTGATGCACTGATGGGAGTGCTCTCTCTCTTGCACCTGGGAGTGGGTGGGGGGAGCAGGGAGCTTCAGTACATCAGAGCACAGTCCAATGGCCTTAAGTAGGCACCCAATAAACCCAGGGTGATGTCACACACACTCAGGTGGCTTTCCGGGAACACCAGCTTCCCATGTCTTAATGAAACTTTGGGGCTATGCCATTCTCATTACGAGTCAAAGCAGGGCAGCAGGCCTACAAGAGAGAACAAACTGCAGCAAGGGCTCAGCTCTTGCAACCAGTAATTAATTGAGCTAGAGCTAGTCTGAGAGAAGGGCTGTCTTCCGATTTTGCTTGGGAGGACTGAAGAGGGTCTTTGTAAATTCTGGCTCAGGCTAGGTATTAGAAATTTTTGCTTTTTACTAAATTTTTAAATAATAACTATTGTTAAAGTGAAATTAATGAAACTTTTATGGAAGCTTCTGAGAATATATGCAACAAGATCTGTTCATGTACAGAAAAATAATTTTTTTCCAGAGTTTAAAAAGCAATGATATTAATATAAATGCTTGGTTTATTCAGCATACAAAAAAAAGTGTGCAAAAAATGAAACTAATGAAAATAGTTCCTGATCCAACTTTTCTGGAGAGCAATTTTGAATCACCCCCAAAGGGCAATAAAATTGTGTCTATCAGCACAGTAGATTCAGCAATATCACTACTGGATCTATATCCCAAAGAGATCAGGAAAAAGGGGAAAAAATCCATATATATATATACAAAAATATTAATAACAGTTCTTTTCATAGTGGCAAAGCATTGGAAATTGAGGGGATGTCCATCAATTGGAGAATGGATGAACAAATTGTAGTATATGTATGTGATGGAACACTATTGTCTTTTTAAGAAATCATGAGAGAAGGGCAGCAAGTAGATAGAGCACTGGCCCTGGAGTCAGGAGCACCTGAGTTCAAATCCAGCCTCAGACACTTAATAATTACCTAGCTCTGTGGTCTTGGGCACTTAACTCCACATTGCCTTGCAAAAAAAAACTAAAAAAAAAATCACAAGACACAGGACTTCAGAACATCCTGGAAAGACTTGCATGAATCAATGCTGAGTGAAATGAGCAAAATCAGAACAACATTATACATACTAATAGCAACATGGGGGGGGGGGGGGGGAGAAGATCAACTATGATGGACTTGTGCTGGAAATCACCATCCATATCCACAGAAGGAAAATGGGAGTTTATATACAGACCAAAGCTTACCATTTTCAATTTTTAAAAGTTTTCTCATGTATTATGTCATTTTCCCTCCTCTCTAACATTTTTTTTTCAGTTAGGATTTGATTCTTCTTTTACAACATGATTAATACGGATCTATATTTAGCAAACTTATACATGTATGGTCTATATTCAATTGCTTTCTGTCAGGGAGTGGGAGGAGGGAAAGAAAGGAAAGAGAAAAATGCAAAATTCAAAATCTTGCCAAAAAATGATTGGTGAAAACTACCATTGCATGTACTAGGAAACATAAATACAATATTGAAATTAAAAATAGTTCCACGTGTCTTTGAGGAGCTCTGGTTAATCAATCAGTTGATAAATAATTTTAAGAGTTTGGAATACAATGCACAGTTGGTAGGGATGTGAACTGATCCAAATATTCTGGACAGCAATTTGGAACTATGTCCAAAGGGCATTGAATTGTGCATACCCTTTGACAAACTGCTATGTTTATATCCCAAAGACACCCCCCCCCAAAAAAAAGAGAGACAGAAAGGACTTATGTGTACAAAAATATTTATAGCAGCTCTTTTTCATGGTGGCTAAGAACTGGGAAATTAGAGGAAATGTCCATCAACTGAAGAATGGCTAAATAAGTTGTGGTATATGAATAAAATGGATTATTATTGTGCTCTAAGAAATGACAAGCAGGATGATTTCACAAAAACTTGGAAAGATTTACATGAACTGAAGGTTAAGTGAGGCAAACAGAGACAATGTTGTCCACAGTAATAACAATATTATTTAATGAACAACTGTGAATGAATTAGTCTCACCAATACAATGGTCCAAGACAATCCCAGAGGATGAAGCATATTATTCACCTCTAGAAAAAGAACTGATACTGATCGAATTTAAACTGAAACATGCTATTTTTCTACTTTCTTTCCTTTTTTCCCCTTTTGAGTCTTCTGGAACAAAATGACTAATATGGCAATGCTTTACATTTGTACATGTATAACCTATATCTGATTGCTTACTGTCCCCATAAAGGGAGGGGAAAAATAGGATTTGGACCAAAACTTGAAATAAAAATGTAAAAAAAAAAATTAAAAAAAAAACCCATCATCTCTAGCTGGGATGGTAGGAGGGAAGAAAAAAAATTCATATGATCACTGTTGTATATTTCAGAGGAATAGCAGGTTGTACCTAAGATTGGGAGTTTCATGTGCAATCTTTTTTTAATTACACTATGTTGTGGTAATTCTTGTTTTATTAAAAAATCAAATTTTTACAAAAGGAAAAAATGAGTTTGGTATACAAAGAAAGGCAAAAGACAATTCCTGCCCTCAGGGGAAGACAACAAGCAAATCAAGGTTTAAAAAGAAATTATAGTTGAGATCTATAGGAGAACCAACAGAGAAAGGCCCTAAAATTAAGAAGGGTTGGGGAAGGCTTCCCATGGAAGGTCTTGAAGCTCAGCACAGAGCTGAGGAATGAAAGTATTCCAGGTGTGGGGGACAAACAACAGGAGGGACACATGCCCCCAGAATCTTGTCCATGAACAAGGAAGAGGAACAGTGTGTATGTGTGTGTGTGTGGGGGTTGTTATGGGGAGAAAGGGAAAGACAGAAATATAAGGTATAAGAATCCTGGAAAAGGGTAGGAGGGTGTGCAGGAGAGGTAGGTTACAAAGGGCTTTAAATACCAAGCATTTGATTCTGCAGGTGAAAGGGAAATACTGAAATATAATGAGTGGTAGGTGTCAAAAGATGCAAAAAACAGTGACTGAGATATCAGAGGTAAAAAAAAAATAACAGAAACAACAAAAAATTGTCAAGCAGAATAAGAGCCATAACTTTAAAGTTAAAGCTAGATTAGTTCATTTAAAAGCCACAACTCAAAGATATCTGCTCTGCTTAATGTCTGCCATCTGTCAATGACATCAAATCCATTCACAGATAAGCTGGTGTTTGTACACATAAGTAGACACAATCACAATCCTTGTCAAAAATCCTCCTTATTACATTAATTGCATTAAAGTATATGAAAACCTAGAAAATGTCAACATTCTTTGAAACCATTCTAAAGCTATTAGAATTGAGGCTCCATGAGGTCAGGAACTTGGCTGGTATTAAAGGAGGATCCCAAATGTTCTTTCATTATCCCTCCAACCAAGGAACCCAGGATTTATTTCTTCCTCCAGACAGCTCTTGTGTCTGTTTCAATCCCATGAAACAGATGTGTAGATCAAGAAAATTACATGAACTCTTCTCTCGACCTTTCAGATATATTAAGTAACTTAACAACCTTGTTGGGTCTCAATTTTCCTACATCCGTTTGAGCCCACAGATTTGTTGTGGGACAGCTGCTCAAAGGTCAGCACTGCCCAGGAGCTCACCTATAGGAATCTCCGTCTCTGTTGTAGTCACATAAAAGATAATCCTTTCCCACCACCTTATCTCTGGCAATTTTCAAAGGCTGATCGACAGAGGACAGAAGATCTTCACATAAGCTGGGGACCTGTCAAGCAGAAAGAAAAGAGAAGGGGTTAAAATGATCCACATCATTTGAAAGCTGTCAAATGGCCACACTGTGGTCAGCCAATTAAACATCTGGTCTCGGGATTTTGCCCAAACTACAGGATTGATCTTTTTCATAAATATATCTTTGACATCAACCATGTCTTCTCTATAAAGAAACTTGGACTTGCATTACTTTAGAACATGGTCTCTGCTCAAAGATAAACTCAATTTTAATTGGGAAGTCACTGGTTTGGCCTGGTACATATATAAGACTTCGAATAGGGTAAATACCTCAAATGCATAGGAATCCAAATGGAGGCCAGAAGAATAAACCAAGCATCCCTGCCTGAGAACTCCCACAGGCTCTGGGGCTGGGTGGAGAATCCAATCCTTTCCAGGCAGCTGACCAAGCATTACCATGCTGGCTAATAAATCCATACATACATGCTGCACAGGTAGCTTTAAATGGGGCCTTAATCCCAGCTGCTTCCTTCTTGACTTATCTCAGGGGTGACTCATTGGTGGGATGGCTCCTACAGGGCCATTTCTGCTTGCAGCAGAAGCAAAAAAGGGAAATATAGTCATGAGGACTTCCCCTTTGGAAAGTTGGGATGGATGACTTGGACTTGGGGATTGCATTTTAGCCATGTGACCAATGCAAGTCTTATCACCTTGATAATCTGAGAATATCTCTTCCCTTAGTACCTGTTGCTTTAAGGAAAGCAAGCTCCCTGGGGTCTGAAAAACTTTGGAGGCAAACCAGTTGTGGGCCTGATGTAATTGCCTTCCTCTACAATGCTCAAGCCCAGAGGATTCCTCCTCAGCTACCACCCAACTCTTTCTGTCTTGCTCACCAAGCTTCAACTTCAGAAAAATTTTAGAAGTGATAGCATAGTCCTTTTAAAAGTGATTTCTTCTTCCCTGAATAATTTTTATTTTATATCAATGTGTCTATTCACTTTCCTGTCACAAGGTACTGCATGATCCCCAGGTCAGGTCAATTATATAATAACCCTGGTTCTTCCTGCCAAGCTTAAGAGTCAGAAATCCTAGGTTTGAATTCAGGCTCTGAAAACTTAGTAGCTTCTTTGACTTCAGACAACAATTTTACATCTCAGTCTCAGTTTCCTCACTTGTAAAATGGGGGTAGCCATACTTGCATTAGTTTGGAGTCTTAAAGAACCACTAAAAAGTGAGGTGATCATCATGATCTTCCCCATCCTCTCTTGCTATCTTTTATTTCTAACACATACCCTGCTGAACTTGATTTGGCTCACAATTCCAATTTGCAATGGGAATAACTAAGGGGTAAACAACTAATTTCACTGTTTTCTCAAGAATGTTTTACCTAAAATAATTTCAAAAATAATAGCAACAAACTAAAGTTTGGTGGCCATCGATATTCCAAATAGATTAATGATGATGCTAACCAGATACACACATGAATCATGATGTCATGATGTGCCACTCTGAATTTGTATAACAATTAATAAACTTTCTCTGGCTGGGTACAAGAATACTCAACATAAGGTCTCCTGAAAATAGGAATGGAATGATAAGCTCTGAATTGTAGTTCTGAATTATACTCATTTTAGTTTTAGGAAAATTGAAATTAGTTCACCATAACCAGGCTTATGTTTTGGTTTTTATAAAAAGACAATCTTAAATCCAACATCACTGCCAACAATTGAAAATTTATTTTAAAAGTAATACTGAGGGGTGGCTAGGTGGCACAGTGGATAAAGCACCGGCCCTGGAGTCAGGAGTACCTAGGTTCAAATCTGGTCCCAGACACTCAATAATTACCTAGCTGTGTGGCCTTGGGCAAGCCACTTAAGCCCATTTGCCTTGCAAAAACCTTAAAAAAAAATACTGAAAAGTACTCTGGCCAATTTGGAGAAATACAAAATACTGCTCAGTTTTGATTCTGTATATTAGTCATTTGTGAACAAATTGACTGATGTCAAAAATCTTGGTATCTCTTCTGAGAGATAAAAAGATTCCTTTGTGGACATTCAGGCCAATCCATCCCTGAACAGGCGGTTGCATGCTATGATCTCCACATTATTCATTTACTCAGTTCTCAACTTTGGTTTTGTCATGCTTCCCAAAACTGAGGTTGATTTTTTTTTAACTCAACTTAAGACATGGTCACACAGTCAGAATAAAAGACTCATTGGGAAAAAATCCTAATTTCAGGAAAGATGGAAAGAAAAAGGATGGCAGGGGATGAGATGAATGGATAGTTTCATGGAAGCAAAAAACATGAACTTGAATAGATTTGTGGATATAGTGGAGGACAGAAGGTCTTGGCATCCTACAGTCCCAGGGGGTCACAAAGAATCAGGTACAACAAAATAATTCAACAACAAATCCTTCTGCTTGTCAGTATTTTGTACTAAGGGCTCACATATCAATTCCAAAGAATTAAGAGTCAAGGACATTTTTCACTGATTTTCAACTCTTCCTTAACTCATTGTAAGATGGAAAATAGTAATGGGGGATGAGAAGAAGTGGGGAGGGGTATTACTGTCAGGATAGCCAGCAGACAAGAAAGGAAGCAGTTCTGTGTAAAATAAGAAATGTCATCCTTTCTCCAAGGAAGAGACAAATATGGATACTATAGAAAAAGGCTAACTCTCCCCCTAACTCTGACTAATCCCGAAATCTCCCCCTCCCTACCTAGAGCCTCAGTTTCCACATACATCAAATGATATGGCTGGATTGGTGAACAATCTACAGCTTCCTAAACTCTAACATCTAAAATCAGACTGTCCCACTCTCATTCCTCATTATCCCCCCCCACCTCCCCCAGCTGCCCTTAAAATGTCTTCCTGCACTGAACCTGAATCTTTTCACTTAGCTCACTCTCCCTAGTACAACAGTCTTGCATATCCTGGTCCTTATTAGATTGTAAGTTTCTTGAAAGCAGGGTCAGGGTCATATTTACCTCTGGATCTCCAAAGTTGAGCTCATTACTTTGCATGTAGTAGGGGTTTAATAAAGGCTTTCTGGGTAGTATGTAAAATTTATAGGTTAGCATCTGGGCTCATGAGCTGGGTTTTCTCAAGTAGAGTAGAATGCAGGGGACAACAGACACAAGGTACCCCGTGATGGCCAGGCTTGCTGGCTGGTTCTAGAAGGAATTGTTCTATATTTCAGAATTCCTCAGCAATCAGCATCAGAAGGATGGTAACTTAATCTGCAGTCAGACTTTTTGGCAATGGCCTGAAAGGTGTTGAAAACACACATGCAACCCATAAGTCCTTCATGTTATTGTGATTCGCTTTGCTCAGAAACATTCATGATTTGACATGGCAGATCGTTTACTGTTACCTGAGCAGCCGCCCTTTGTGACTGTGTTTGTGGATTGGATTCCACTCCATCAGTTCTGCTTACTTGGATCAAAGGTGCATCTGCTTTGGACTAATAACATTCTCCAAGTCATGAGAAATGACAAGTTTGGCCCGTAGAGTTCTGCCTCCAGAACAAAGCTATACTAGCGACCCTGTGGTTGAGTGCTTGCAGTCCAGTCTGCTTTCTCCCTGCAGACAGACTGGACACAGACATGTGATTTCTGAAGAGTCACATCACTTCCTCAGAATGCTGTCCCCATTGAACTCAGCCCACAGACTTCATGACATGAGGCAACATGATACAGAATAAAAAATGCTAGAACTAGAGAAAGAAGATGAGAGTTCTAATCCCAACTTCACCGTTTACTTGGGAAAGATACCTTCACCTTTCTCTGGGCCTCAGCTTTCTCATCTTTAAACTGGGGATAATGCCTGCACTGTTATTTTAAAGAAAATGCATTTTAAATTGTAAAGAGCTACTGACATTTAAGTTCTTCAGGATTCAGCTTACAGTCTCCACTCTCACTGAAACCGCTCTGAGCAGCCCACTCAGAGAATGCCTTCTATTATAGCTGATGTGAATTTTTATTTTATTGTTTATATATTTATGCCGTACACCTTTCCAAATTTCTCCTGCTCTCATTTCTCCTATTCCTAGCTGCAAAGCTCCTCTTCCTATTGCATGGCAGTAAGCAGATCATTTCTCTGCTCAGAGCCCTTCAATACTTGGTAGATCCCTGTTGCCTTTCCAGAAAGTTCAAACTTTGGAAGCCTGGCCTTCAAAGGCTGCTGTAATCTAGAGGAGGCAGCAAGACAGGACAATCAAGAGTATTCAGTTTGGAGGTCTGAGCTCTGGGGTCAAGTCCTAGTTCTGCCTCTAACTAGGTAACCTTAAACACCTCACTTAGCAATGTCTGGCTAATCTGTACCATCTCGTTTTGTGCTAATCAGAAACACCCCCATCCCCCCCCCCACCTTATTGCATATTATTACCCTTTGATTCTGCCAAACTAGACAAAAAGTTGCAAAATACTAGCAGAGACTCAATGAGAGAGGAAAGAAAACTGGGTCTGGAGCCAAAGGCTCCTGACATTGATACTATCACCTTTATATGATGTCAGAAAAACCACAGGCCCCCTCTACCTCCTCTGTTAAACCAAAATGTCTTTATATATCCTAGGACTACTTTTCTCTTAGTTCATTTTCTCACCATCCCCAGATCCAAAAGTCCTATTACTGAAAATCTAACTCAAATATCTACCTCTTTGATAAAGTTTCACTACCACATCTTACTTAACAGAAATCTCCTATTACTTCATAACTCTCTCATGAATGACTCAAATTCTCCCTTGTATTTCAGAGGGAGGGAATATGTGTGTGTGTGTGTTTCTGTCTATCACAGCATCTGTGCATAGTCACTGGCTCTGATCATCTCAGAACAAGAATTCCTTTCACACCATTCCCAGTCAGTCAGTTGATAAACATTCCAGTCCCAACCATGTATCTAGGATTATCCTAAACACTAAGGATATAAAACTAAAGGCAGAAGCCAGTCCCTGCCCTCAAGGAGCTCAGCATCTGAATACATCTGTATGAAATCACATACAGGTGATGAAGTCAGACAAAGGACAAATAGGATATCTCGAAAGGTTGGAAAGGCTTCCTGGAGAAGGGAGGGGATGAACCTGGGAAACATCTGTGTCTTGTCTTTGCTTAAAGATCAAAGTGTCTCGTTCATACAAGACACTGAATAAATAGCTGCCGATAGTGGGGACTTGTTCTGGATTCCAAATCAAAAATCCAAATTGACTAGCATTTATCAAGCACTTACTCTGTAGACAATAGAGCAATGGATAACCAAGACCTGGGTTCAAATTCCATCTCCATCACTTACTGTGAGGCACAATCTCTCAACCTCAGTTTCCTATTCCAAAAAACTAAGGAGGTCAATCAAACTGAAAGAACAATTAAGATCCCTTCCAACTCTAACTTGGCAATCCTCTTTTCTCCTCTCTTCTCACAGAAGAGTACATTGGGGATCATAGCACCACAGAAGGAGGATTGAAAAAAGGATCACAGAGATAAAGCATCTAGTTTTTATGGATAAGGAAACAGTGGTGGTATGACTAGACCCAGGTCACACGGATAGTAAGCATCTTTGAACCTATGTTTTCTGACTCCAAATACTGAGAATTTTCCACTTGCATCATGAGACATCTCATCTTATAAAACAAAACAAAAAACAAACAAAAAAAACCCCACCCTGAATCCTCCACCCAGTTCTTCCTGCTAATGCAGAAACTAAATGCTTTTCTCCTATCTGGACCAACAGCTGATCCCATGAAGAGAGATACAAATCAGAAGTTTCCGGCCACAAGTGAGGTTGGTGTTTATGTGTCCATATGGTTCTACTTTGTCTCTTCCTCATCTCCATTAGTTATTAATGTTGAAAAAAATTATTCAACCAGGAAAAGGAAACTTGAGATGAACACTACACACTCTCTCTCTCTCTCTCTCTCTCTCTCTCACACACACACACACACACACACACAAAGTTAAATCAGTTCAGATCCATGGATAATCTAATCCATAGAGCCCAAGTTTTCGAAAATTGCATCCTTTGTACCTAGGTTTTTTTTTAAACGTCAAATGAACACATGCTCTTTTGATCTGAATGTTGGCCGTGTGCCCTTTGTTAGCGAGATCAGGATTTAAAACAGACTTGGTTCACCCTGCTGCACATATTCTGATGAGTAATAGTCATCAAAATAGGGTATGGAAAATAGGTCTGCACCCTTTTCCTCTCTGATCACTTCAGGGATAGAAATGCCACTGGTTACCAGCAGGGGTCTCTCTTTGAAAGAAAAAGTTAAAGAAAACTGAAAAATTATAAATTTTTTTGGACTGTTGAGCACAACAGAAATAATATAGCTATTAACAAAGATGGCAGGTCTACTTTCCTTTCAATCAAACAACAACTCATTAACATTTCTTAAGTGCCAATTCTGTGCCTGGCCTTTTAAAAGCTTCATCTTCCTAGTCAGCTCTCTATCCAATAGAGAATATTCATTCTTTCTCTAAATTAATATAATGAGATACATTTCCTGTGATCTAGGTTTTCTTCCAGGAACCTACCTACAATGAACTATTATTCCATCTTAAATGATTAGGATCAATTTTGCATTTTATTACTTGTGTGGTTATCAAATGAGATAATAGATACATAGAGCACTTCTGAAGTCTTAAAGCATTCTATAAACATCAGCTGTAATTTTCATCATTTTTTTCCTTCTCTGCTGGAAAGCAATCTTTCCATGTTCAAGAACTCCCTCTTCTCCATCTCTACCTCAATACAGTATGTAGGCCAGTGTTTTCAGATGAAAGGAATTCAATGTTTCTTGAATCAAACAGACCCAGCAGAAGTTTACCACAGGGCTGTTTCCAGTATAAATATAAGCCCTGCACCTCCCTTACTTTCTTCAGACTCTTGTGACATTGCTCTCTCCTGATTCCCTTCCTACCTCTGACCACTCCAGTCTCCTCTGTTAGTTCTTCATTCATTTGATGGTCACTAATCATGGAGGAGATCCTAAGGTCTAGTCCAGGATCTTCTAATCATACTTTCTCTCATTTGGTTACCTCATTAGCCCTCAACAGTCATTTCTATGTGGATGATCCCTAGATGTGTATATCCAGTCCAATCCTCTCTTCAAAGCTCATCATCTATTGGTTATCGAAGTTTTTGAAGACATAAGCAAACTCAATGTTTCCAAAACCCTCTTCTTCCCAACTTCCACATTACTGTTGAAGGTCAATGAGGTCCTCATATTAAGCACTTAAGTGCCAGTGATAGTACTAAGTGCTAGGGGCAAGGTACAAAGACAAAACCAGACTCTGTTTTCAAGAAGCACTGTTCTAACAAGTGACAAACATTCAAAATCACTGAGGTATACAAGATATGTACAAAGTATACATCAGAAGATAATTTCAAAAGGACATTACTAGTAGTGAAGGATACTGGGAAAGTCCTGCAGATGTTAGGAAGGTGAGAAACTAAGAGGCTGTAGTAAGAGGGAAGAACAGAGTAGAGGCCCTGAGCTCTGTAGAGAAGCTGAGGAAGGGGCTGGGCTGGGCAGGGCAGAGCTCTGGCTTTGTCAAGTCACTCACCTGGAATTCTTTCAGTCCTCACCTCTGATTCCTTCCTTCAAAGCGCTGCTACAGTGACACCTTTTGTCAGTTTTCCCTTTACTTGTCTGCTCATCTGCCAGCATCTACTCTTTGAAAATCACCTCTGATCTCTTCCATCTTCTATTTCTAGTTATTTCTACCTTGTCTTCCTCATTGAGACAAAGCTCCTTAAGGGCAGGGCCTATTTGATCCTTTCTCTGCAGTTCCATTTTTGAGCACACTGACTAGCACGTACAAAGTTTTTTTTTTAAAGATTTTATTTATTGAGTTTTACAATTTTCCCCTTAATCTTACTTCCCTCCCCACCCCCCACAGAAGGCAATTTGTCAGTGTTTACATTGCTTCCATGGTATACATTGATCCAAATTGAATGTGATGAGAGAGAAATCATATCTTTAAGGAAGAGACAAAAAGTAAAAGAGATATAGCAAGATCAGACAATATCAGTTCCCCCCACCCCCTAAATTAAAGGTAATAGTCCTTGGTCTTTGTTCAAACTCCACAGTTCTTTCTCTGGATACAGATAGAATTTTCCATTGCAGACAGCCCCAAATTGTCCCTGATTGTTGCCCTGATGGAATCAGCGAGTCCATCAAGGCAGATCATCACTGCCATGTTGCTGTTAGGGTGTATAATGTTCTTCTGGTTCTGCTCATCTTGCTCACTATCGGTTCATCCAGATCCTTCCAGGCTTTCCTGAATTCCCATCCTTCCTGGTTTCTAATAGAACAATAGTGTTCTATACACACACACCACAGTTTGCTAAGCCTTTCCCCAATTGAAGGACATTTATTTGATTTCCAATTCTTTGCCACCACAAACAAGGATGCTATGAATATTTTTGTACAAGTGATGTTTTTACCCTTTTTCATCATCTCTTCGGGGTATAAGTGCAGTAGTGTTATTGCTGGATCAAAAGGTATGCACATTTTTGTTGCCATTTGGACATAGTTCCAGACTGCTCTCTAGGGAGGTTGGATGAGTTCAAAGCTCCACCAACAATGTATTAGTGTCACAGATTTTCACATACAAAGTTCTTAACAGTCATCTTCTCTCTCTTTTTAAAACAATATTTTATTTCCCCCCAATTAAATGTAATAACAATTCTTAACAAGTTTCTTTTTAAATTGAGTTCCAAATTCTCTCCTGAAATACAGTCTAAACACATGCAATTATGCAAAATACATTTCCATATTAGCCACACACCCAAACACACCTTCCCCCCCACCCCCACAGGAACAATAGATTGCTCTCTGCATCCAGACTCTCTTCACGTGGTTTTCACTTTAGCTAGGACCTCAGTTCAAGGCTGCTAGGATCTCCATTCAGAGTCAGGCTCAAGAACTGAAGTAGTTCTGAGGAAGAACTGAGGCTAGGGTAAGCTAGAAGGAGCCTGAAGCATCTACAAAAAGGGGGGGGGGCTCTTCATGCACATGGGTGACAACAGGTTATCTTATGCCATACAAGATAGACTGCCTCTCCATCCTTCATAGTAGTCATTTAATTCAGAGAAAGGGGCTAACTGTCCTTAAATGAACATTTTTTAAAAAGGAGTCCATTTTATTCCAGTTCTTCCTACTCAGTATGAGGGTCATTGACACAAAGATTCAAAAACAAAAGCATCTGTCCATGCAGGACAGTATTAGGAAACCCTGAGAGCTTTAAGACTGATCACTAAGCCTATTTGGCTGACAGATTCTTTATTGACATGTTACCCAATTGCAAGGAAACAATAACCTCTCCTCTCCCCTAGACACCCTCCAAACAGAAGCTTGACTTCAACTGTTCTCAATTTGAATGATCGGGAAGCAGGACAAAGCAAAGATGAATTGAAAAAAGAAAATGAAGATGGTCATCCTACCAAAGTCAGGGGGCACTAAACAATGATTCTGTTGTATGCATGTAACCATAAACGTCCCTCAAGTTTGTAAAGCAAGTATGCCTTGAGTTTAATTAAATGAACTGCTTCCAGCCAGGTGTGCAAGCCACTAGCTGTGTCCAGAGAGAAATCATATACCTTTCCAAGTTGCAGATCTCTTCTAATGGGAGCAAGAGGCCCTCAGGGCAAGTGGCACAAAACCTAAGCATATTTTAAAAATAAAGGGGGAGGTGAAAATCTTTGAAAAGTGCCTGATAAAGCCAGTTTGGATCTGCTCTGAATTAATAATAGTAATTCAACAATCTATATGACTTTAAGGTTTACAAAGTGTTTTCTTCATAGCAACTCTAGGAGGCAAGTGATAAAAGGATTTTGTAGAAAAGGAAACTGAGCTGCCTCCATTACACAAATAGGACATTTCAGAATTGGGTCTGGAAACTAAGATCTCTGATTTCCAATTTTGCTATTTCTTTCACCCTGTTACACCACCTCCAACAACTGTCATGAACACCACCCCCTTTACACCAGGAGGCTAGCCCTGGACCCAACCATATCCTGGCTCTCTACACTCCCTCTCAAAATGGGCAGCCCCACAAGTTACTGATGCCATCTTTGGGCAGGAAAGGGAAAGGTATGCATGGTTTCCCCATCCCAGGATGTTTAGGCTCTGTTCCTGATATAACTATTAGTGGGGAAGAAAATAAAATCCTTTCAGGATTCACACAAAGGTTGCTTAGGGGCTCTAGGATACCCATTCCTTGAAAAGTTATCTTTCCAAAAAAGGCAGATGGTTTTAATAAGATTTCAGCTTTATAGAAAGGCACCAAAGGTGCTCCTGGCTCAATATTCCCTCAGAAAGGATTATACAATGCATTTTCAAAACAGGCTAAAAGGAAGAACAGTGGGGCAGCAAAGGGACAGGATTGGGATTAGAGCAAGCACGTGGGCTTTTATTCACTATATGGTGGACCATGAGTGAGTATCCTTCTCTGGGCCTGGTTTTTCATCTATGAATGACCTCAGGTTTCTGACCCTCAGTTTTCTCATTTTGAAATAAACAAGGCAGATCTATGATTATATTCTAATGTATAATCCTATCTGGAAAAGATAATTCCAGGAAGGGGACAGCTTTTATTAACAAAGATTTAAAATGAATGAATGAAAAGCATTTCTTGAGTGTTTACTATGTACCAGATAATAATGTTTCATCAGGGAGGTGATGCCAAAACAAGCACATGAACTGGATTTAAGTGAGGAGGGGTTGTGCTAAGTCAACAGCTTCATTTTCTCCTCCAGAACCATTTGGGTCCAGTGGCCAGATATGAATCAGGACAACTGGAGATAGCCCTGGATGCGAGGCAATCAGAGTTAAATGACTTGCCAGAGGTCACACAGCTAGGGAGTGTCAAGTATCTGAGGCTAGACTTCCCAGACCAGTGCTCTATTCACTTAGCTGCTTAAGTACCAGATTGTGCTAAGGCTAGGAACACCAATACAAAACCAAGGCAGCCCCTGTCCTCCCCACATAAGGTATCAGAAGAAAGAGCACTGTTTCATTACAAATGGAGGAAAAGAAGGAGCAGAAAAAACAAAGTAGTGGTTAAGAAAGATGGAGAGAAATGGCCATCTTGGCTGGGATGGACAACAAGAGGATATATAAAGCATGGTGTGGGGTCTTAGGATCAACAAATATAATGGGTTCTGCAAATTTGTGCTAGCAGACTCACTAATCAAGACAATTCTGTCCCAGGGCAATAGTTCCAAAATTCTGCAGATTACAAGTAGAACAAATCACCTTGGGTAAGATTTTAGGAGATTAGAATATTGGGGGGGGGGGGGGCAGTGGCAAGTGTGAATCTGGTCAGCAAAAACAGATAATCAGGGTGAGCAGTTGGGATAGGTTATGATAAAGGAATGCAATGATAGGAAAACATTATATTTGAACACTTAATAGTGGCTATGCCCCTGTGATGAGAGAAAGGAAAATGTGAAAATAAATGGAGAATACTTTTAATTCACTTGTTTGTTTGGATGGTGAAAGGCAAGGATACCACCACTCCTTAAAGATAATTAAAGAGCAGCTATGACAATCATCACAATTGTGGAGAATATGAATAATTTTCAGAGAGTAGAAAGAAGTCTAAGAAGCCAAAGAGAGACTAATAGTATTTTCTTTCTTCCCTCAATTACATATAGTTTTCAATAATCATTTATATAACATTTTGAGCTCCACATTTTTCTTTTTCCCACCTCCTTCCTTCTCCCCTCACCAAGACAAAGTATACTACAACCACAATCACGTTCAACAAAAGAAAGACTCTGGGACAAAGTTAGCCATCATTTGTAATGGGTACTCCAAAATTTTTTTAAAAATCCCAATGCTTTCCCTGAATTCTAATATTTCATGGCTCATTTTTGAACTGATTTCACTGCAAAAATACTCTGAACCAAAAAGGCCAATGCTGGTATACCAGTTGTGGGATGTGAAAACTAAACGTATCAGACAATTTTTCTTGTCCCTCTCTTATAGCACAAAAATCATTCAGACGCGTGTCATACTTTGAAACCTAGACTCCCTTCCATTTTGGTCCTGTGTTTCATCAAGAGTTTCTGTAATTCCGCAGAGTCATCAGGAGAAAATGGTCCCTTAAGAGGAGGAAAAAAACTTAATCTTTGTGTGATGATGGTTCTAATGAGGAAAAGGGAAAAAGAAATCAATTCTACCCATAAGCCTTTGCTTATCCCTTTTCTTTGTTGTTCAAGGATGGAAAGCACCTTGGTATTTGGATTATTAAAGTGAAATGCAATCAAAAACTGGATCTCTTTACTAAAAGTCCAAGTCACAAGGAACTTCAAAAGAGATTCAACTCCCTTTATTTAACAGAGGAATAAACTAAAGTAGACAGAAGGGAAATGACTTATCAGTAGTGGAGCTGTGAGCTGGGCTGAACCATCATTTCTTCTAACTCCTGCTTCTGGAAGCCCCTTCAAGTTCTTATCATTGTGCTTTTTTTAAAAATTAAGTTCTTTCAACCCAAGATAGTTGTTTTTCAGAGTCCGAATCATGATTAGAATGGACAGAGGATTCATGTTATGGCTTAAAGTTAACTAAGTAAAATCTTTAAACTTTCTAATTAGAGAAAAAAAGCACTGATTTTTTTTTGGGGGGGGGGAATCTGGTTTGCTTTAATACTTCATATAAACAGCTTCAATGGGACAAAGACCATATATATATATATATATTGATTTTTGCAAGGCAATGGGGTTAAGTGACTTGCCCAAAGTCATACAAGCTAGGTAATTATTAAATGTCTGAGGCCAGATTTGAACTTAGGTCATACTGACTCCAGGGCTGGTGCTCTATCCACTGCGACACCTAGCCACCCCAGACCATATACTTTTTTAACCTGTTCACACTAACAGAAGTCACAAAGCTAACAAGGGACATCTCACCTACTGGAGGAGCTCCAAGTCTGGATCAATTCTACCAGCTCCCCTTTGGGAATGAGATGAGGTTGCCCAAGAGCACTTGAGATGAAAGCTGCCAATGGGCTTTGGGGACCTAGCTGCTCAGTATAAATCAACAGGTGATAGATATAGCACCCCACAAAGGGAATCTAAGCTAGAGTTTCAATGAAGTTTCCAGAGTCAGGGAAGTGATACTGTTAGGACATTCCCTGGAAATGACCACTCATTTTCTTTATATTCAGGTTGTGTGTTCTTACACCATCTGGGGTAGTCATTGTTTTCCCTATAGAATGAGCTCTTAGAAGGCAAAGCCTATTTATATGTCTGCTGCCTGGCACAATGCCTAGCATATTGCAGCCCAGTGGTATACCAGATCAAATGTGTGGAAAATGATTTTGAATCCCGCCTCAGACACTTATGGGGAAGGTTATTTAGCATCTCTGTTTCACTTTCCTTATCTGCAAAATGGTGATAAAAATAACAACTCCTATCTCACAGCACTGTGGTAAGGACAAAATGAGATGATATGGGGAGAAATTTGAAAGTCTTGAACTACTACTGAAATGTTCGCTATTAGAATAAAAGTATTGATTGATGGTTAGGGTTGAAGGAAGCTGGATGTTAAAACTCTGAAAAAAGAAAGTCTATGTAGACTGGCAGTTGCATCTAAGTATTGGAAGGGCTTTCTCTCACTCCCAATGGCACAACTCAGAACAAAGCTGCAAGGGCAGATTTGGGGTCTCATTCTCCCAATGACAGTGGTCCTAAAATGGAAGGGTTGCCTGGGGAAGGCACAAGGTTCCCTCGTGGGAGGTTTTTACTTGTGGAGAAGATTCCTTTGCAAGAATGGACTAGATAAAAAGTCCTTTCTAATCCTGGAATTCAAAGATTCTGTCTTGAGAATGCAAATTTGGTCCTCTTCTGTCTGTCAGGACCTAATATAATCTAAGAATCTAGAAGATTTGAAGGCAGCATTAGACCAGCTGAGGAGCTCCTTGACCACATCTCAGCTATAGCTCGGCAAAAATATAAGATGACTTTTAACACCCTGGGCTACCATGGAATTTCTAAGGCTTTACATTGATATGGCCCAAGCTAAAGAAGTTAGATTTTAGGAGCAGAGGGACAAGAACAGTGTCATTCCCAATCCCCTTCTACAGGCATCTCAACTGTGACTATGAAGCCCCTACATTGCAATAAAGAAAGGGATACCCAATGTACACCATGGAAACAATGTAAAGACTGGCAAATTGCCTTCTGTGGGGAGGGGGAAGGAAGTAAGATTAGAGGAACAATTGTAAAACTCAAAATGAATAAAACCTTTAAAGAAAAAAAAATTAATGCATCACTAAACATTGATGCTACTGCAAAAAAAAAAAAAAGAAAGGGATATCACTGACTGTGCCAAAGGACCCTAGATAGCCTATGTGTAGTGAGTCATGGCCACTAACTAGCTGACTCTCCAACTTCTCCCCCTGAAAAGATCTGTCTATGATGGCCTCCACCATGCTCAGTTCTTTCAGCTGAGCCTTCTCCACAGGATTTGAAGGTACAGTCCACCAAGTCACATGGGGTGCCCCAGCGACCTCCCCCTCCTCTCCACAGCCTCATTCTTTGGCTCTCTCCACATTCTCCGCTTCCCTCCAAGTGCCTGAGGAGAGGGAGAGAGGCCTTTGTTTGTCCAACCTACTGGAGGCAGCTCATGGACTCTGGCTAAAATGTCCCAAATCTCTAGCCACGGAACTGCCAGGGCCCCAGCAGCACCTGCACACATTCCTGATGTTCTCAGCAGACAAGACTGAGCCTGCTCTGCTCTTTCCAAAGTGAATACAATGTTTCCAGACCCTCTGGTCTCCAGGGGGCAATGCAAGCCCTCCCATGGGACTCAGGCTACTGCGCACATGCCTGCCAAAAGGAACTGTGGAGAGGTCTGGGTCAGAAAAAATTTTCTTCTTCACCTGGTAATTAAGAAACCAGACCTTCCCTATTTTTGATATATTACTGGACCCAAAGGTGAGAACCAACTGAAGGAACCATCCTTTTCTCAGTAAGAGTGGAAAGTGCTCTGGACTCCCAGTCTGAAGATGCAGATCTGAGTCTCAATTCTGTCCTTGAGGACCTAGGGAGGCCCTGGGTTTGCAGCTTTTTATGCTCTCAGCCTGATTTTCTTTTTTCAGCAAAATGTGAGAGTTGGAATAAATGGTCACTTAGGCCCCTTTCCTAAAATACTGGCTGGCTCTCATTTCCCAGATGCAAGTTTACAGGAAACCTCAACACCTCCCAAATCAGGAATCAAACATTCCTCTATATGGGACTTAGCAATGTGCAGTCTCCATTCCACCCTTGGGCTTCCTTCTGCCTCCATCCATGGAGCTTCAGCTGCTGAGCCCTCACAATGCTGCATGAAGCTGTTTTCCTGCAGGAGCAGCTCCCAAGTGCCTCTTTACCAGCAGGATCACACCAAAAGGAACCTGCCTTCTCATTTTACAGAGGTTCAAGGACTAGAGAATCCCAAGTCTGAGCTCAGAGTGAGAAGGCCTGGACAAAAGGCAGACTCTACAGAACTCAGGGCCCAAGGAGAGAGAGAGCTGAAGCAAATGGTGGAAGGGCCAAGAGAAAGAATCCTTTGCACCATCCCAGATCAGGACAATGTCCAGGCAGCAGGCATTGGGTGTCTTCAGAGAGCCCTCCTGGCAGATCCCAGCTATGCTGACGGGAGGGGAAGGGGCCCCTGAGGAGGGAAGGGTTGGGACCAAGCCCAGACCTCAAGTCCCCTGCACTCTACCAGTTCCCCATGACCAACAGCTTTCCCAGTGACAGAATCTTTCTAAAGTCAGCCCAGGTCAGGAGCTTCTGCTGTCTAGTTTTCAGCTTGTCAACTGGTAAACTTTTCAGAAAGATGGAAGTGAAACATAACCTCAAAAAGGCAGAGATGGAGGAGAAACTATCAATTCAAGCAGCCTTTTAATTAGGAAAAACCATAAAAATTTGCCACAGAGAGACAGTAAATTTCTTCTTAGTCTCTGGAATGGGAAGAATGTACAAACTGATGATCTAACTGACAAGCTCTCATTCTGATGGACACTCAGACCAAGAATTCAGCAGTCAATCCTATCCTAGGGTTCTGGGCTTCCCCCAAGTATCAGGAAGATGAGGAACTCTTTTGCTTCAAATACACAAAGAAGAACAATGATTCTCGGGAAATGCAGGCCATATGTATTCTCCTTTCCCTCTAAGCTATTCTGACTTTTAGGGGGATATAACTGCAAAACCAAGTCAGTGGAGGCCTTCCTTGTTTTAGTGTGTCTAGACTCTGTGCACATCACCTATGTGATCCTTTCGTACTGAATGTTCCTTCAGTGCTGACTGTGGACTAACAAGATCACAGGACTTCGGATGCCAGTCAGAGCTTCTACAAATGAGGAAACTGAGAAGAGCGCCCTCCAAAGGCATAAATGTACCCCTTCCCCTGGATGAGTCTCTCCATACTGAGTTGGCGCAATTCTGGAAGATAATCACCACAGCTCATTGTATTCAAACAATGATGCTTGAGAGGCCCTACCACAAACTTGCCAGCCTTTAAAAGCTCCCCATCTGGGTGAAGTTTCAGAGTGGACCATTAGTAAAGGCTGCCTCAGAGAACCCAGATAAGTTTAAACACTGGCAGCTGCTTGCTTCACATAGACTGGGCTTATTCCTTAGAGTCTAAGGGAATTAGGAGATGAAGGGCACATTGACATTAAGATGAGAGCAAGCTCATTTTAAATCAGAGCCCACATGTAATGGGATAGGGCTCTAACAAGTTCCTTGTAAGCAAACTACCTCTGAGAATGACCTCCCTGGGCACCTTCACATGCACCAGCCACCCTCCCAAGGCTATATTCCAAAGTGGAAAGACCAAAAAGGAGATGGGCAGGAACTCCTCTGTTAAGGCAGTTTCAGCTTCAGAAGGCCTGTTCTTCATTGTTCCATTTCTAATTCACATTTGGAAATAAAAATAAAGAAAAAAAAATTTCTCTGCATTCAAGTTAATCATTTCCAGCCTAGGGGCAAAGCTTTGGCCCTCAACCCTACAGTTTTCTTCTGAACAAAAATTGTGTTATTTTAGCTGCCAGTCAATAACAATTCTGTGCTGATGTGCATTCCAGAAGAGAGAAAATGAATGCAAATTCAAACCCCAGTATTTGGCTCCTAATCTCTCTCCTCTCCCTGGCCTGCTGGTAGGCCTTCCTTCCCAAGGCTTCCTTGAGCCAAACTCCTCCCACCACCTGTAAAACGCAATTCTATTCCTAACTAGCAGGTCTCAATTACCCCCAAGGTAACCAGCTCCCCAGGATCCCAAACTTAGGCTCCCAGAGCTTTTCCTATCTCATCCTCCCTGGAGAATGTGAGGGCCTTAGAATTTAATTAGTAATTATTTGCAAGCAGACTAATTACAGGGTAAGCCTAAGGCCAGGCAGCCCACACTGAGGCAAATGAATATAGTTCCTTGTGCTGCTTCTCCTGGGAAGGATCTTAAGAGAGAAATGATTGACAGTCTCTCTAATAAACTGTAATTGTGGCCTCCACCGGCCAAGAGAGCCACAACAGAGGTGGTGAAAGGGCAAACCACAAACTGTCCCACTAATAAAGGAAAAGTGTCCCGTCTGATGAGGGCCAACAACTCAAAAGAGTAGTCGAAATGAATTCTCTCCTGTTCCCTCACCAGTCCTCTTCCCCCTCAACCCCAAGCTCTGAGATACTTTTCAAACAGTGACTGAGAAACACATGGTGGCAGTAATATTGTCAACTGCCCAGCAGTGGTCAGGATACGAATGATCAATAAGAAAAGACACCATGTTTCCATTCTCTCCTGGTAGATTAATGCTAAAGAGGGACTGGAGGCCTCCACAGAAGGTTCCCAATCAGGGTGAGAGTTTGAAAGTGCATTCTGTTTGGGGTTTTGCAAGGCAATGGGGTTAAGTAACTTACCCAAGGCTACACAGCTAGGTAAGTATTAAGTGTATGAGTCTGGATTTGAACTCAGGTACTCCTGACTCCAGGGCCGGTGCTCTATCTAATCTAAGGCATCATCTAGCTGCCCCCAGTGCATTCTGTTCTTAACCCAAACTCTAATCCTCTGAAGACAGCTTCCTGCCAGCTCCAAGAACTGCTGAAAATCTTTACCCCTTGTAGTAAACAGAAAGGTGTGTGCTACACTCAGATCCCACACCCTCCAGGCTTGGAGGGGACAAGGTGCAGGGGCAGCCAGTTACAGAATTATGTAAAAAAATTCATTAAGCTGGATCCTCTGACCCAGAGATTCTATTAGGATTACTCTCCTGTTTCCCTGCTGAGTCCATTGTTGCCTAACCTAGAAGGGCACCCCCCTCATTCTTTCAAGTCCAAATCAAGAATGATCTCCAGAAAACCTTTCTTGGGGCTCCCAGTTCCTCCTTTCAGTCTTGTGTGCCCCTCTAATGAAGTATCAAGAAATATCACTTAGGGCAGTGGAGTCACAATAATATAGGGTATGGTGGAAAGAAGGAAGTCTTGAGGTCAAGAAGCCTGGGTCTAAAGCCTACCAGAGAGACAACTGGTCAATTCTGTGTGTGTGTGACCACAGGCAAATCATTTAAGTTCTTAGCCTCAGTTTTCTTTTCTGTGCAGGGGGATAGTAAGAATCACACTATTCATCTGCCCAAAAAGGGCAGAGATCAGCTCTTTCTTCCCTAGCTTAGCACAGGTCTTTAAAGAAAAAAATTTTCTTGGATTATTGAAAGCAAACTGATCCCTAAGGCCCTGAACTGTGTCAACAATTGTTTATAGTCTGACTGACATTACTGTGTGTACATGCACACTTGCATCCATCCATCCATCAAATTTTATTTGTGTATTTACTAGATCTATTGATTTCACTGGTAGGGGAAATGCCTCTATCAGAGCAGGTGGGGTATCTGCACTCCTCTTCCCCATTTTACAGAATTCCCCAGGGTCACTGAGAGGCCAAGGGCCTCGCCTGAGGAACTCCTGTCAGGTGTGTCAGAGGCAGACCTGAATTTAGACTTCCCAGGCTCTGATGCCAGCTGCATCTATAGGCTTTTCTAATCCTTTGTCTGATCCTGCTTCTTCCTCCTCCTCCTCTTTCTCTCTCTCCCTTTATAAATTATATGTACATTTATATCTCCTACATGTATATATTATTTAAATTATATAAAATTTTATAAATATAGAACTGTTCTTCAAAAAGGAAGGTTGAAGAGAAAATTCAGTAATCATCATCATCACATAATGATAAACTGATTAGGATGAATAAAGGGGACCCTGTCCCCTGTAGAGGGCCAGTTCCTGGGAGTGATTTACACATATCCTTGGTGTTGTTTTCCATCAAATATATGTATGTATTATTGCTTATTGTATGGATTTATTAGCTCTCCAATGAACCTGGGATAATCTGTGGCTCTGGAGGTGGCAGTAAAAGGCCTTTTCTGATAGTGAAACATACAAATTTCTAAGAACAAATATTGTAAATCTACCCAGGTAATTTGTGAAACTGGGTCTCCTTTAACTGGTCATTCCTCAGATAAGTTTTTGTTATGAAAAGTCTGAGTTTCCAAAAATAAATTTAGTAGAGTCTTACATCCCAACCTTGCATGTCTGGGTATGTTCCTACCTGACCTGACTCTTGTAAATTCATGTCCAGACCCACACCAGAGATATTGCAGGCAATAGTCCCCCAGAGCATCCTATCCTCATTTCTACGGTTCTCTGAGGAGCACTAAACGCGTACATCAGCTGGAACCCTTGAGATCTCCCTGTAGGTCCCAAACAATGTCCTGCTCAGTTATAATGCCCTCTTACCTACCCTCTCCATCATGTAGCTCTTTCCAACATTTGCCAGGATGCCTACTGTAGGGGGACATACCACCTTCCCCAACTCAGGTCAATTAAAAAATATTTATCAGTGAGGAACTATGTGGGGCTGTTTACTGAAGAGATTTATCCCAGAGAAGGTGAGGGTGACACAACAGTGGTCTTTAAGTATCTGAAGGGCTGGCAAATGGAAGGGTGATTAGCCTCTGCTCAGTATGCTGAAAGGAAAAACTGCCTAATAATTCAAGCTGTCCAAAAATGGAATTCAATTCCACAAGCACTAGGGCCTGCCATGGAAGGGAATGGGGTCTTCAAGAAAAAGCTAGCTTTTCATTTGGTGGGTTTGTTTGTTGTAGATTTGCTTCTTCTGGTATGGGTGGCTGAGGAGGGTCCTGTCCAATTCTGATATCCAATGGGCTTTGTAACATGAAGTGTAGGTCAAGATCCTGAAGCAGTAGTAAGGCTATGGGGTCACTGGGTCTCATCCCCAGGCCTCTGGCTAGTTTTCTTCCCTCCCAGTATGCTACTTCTTATTGGTCATTTGGGAGGGCCACAAATAACCATCAGTAAAGATATAAAAGGCATCCTTTGTCAGAGCAGGATGAGGGGCATGGCATCCTAGGTTAAGCTACAGATGTTAGTAGTGGTCATAACACCAGCCATACACTGAACTCTGACCTCCTAGTAGCAGGGTAAACCACTTGACTGCCTCAGTGTTAAGTAGATTGCATTTCTATTTTTTAATTCTGTCCCTTGCTATTCAGGATCAGAGGAGAAAAAAGGGTGGGCCCTGCTCAGCTTTCATGACTATCTCAAATATCTCAATCAAGGGCCTCCTAAATCTCCTCCCTTCCAGGCTAAATAAGCTAAGCTTTGCAAGCCCTAACTGGCTTATAATGCACCACTGTGGAAAGTCAAGAGCTGGAACCGGCAGCACCTGTAAAAACACACTGAGGAAGGATGCTTGGGGGAAGGGGGGTGGGGGGTACACAGCTTCCCAACCACCAGAAGCCAGGTGTCCTAACATAGTCCTGGCCTTCTGGTGAAAAGTAGCAAGAGAGGATGAAAAGTCACCACTGGACCAGACTGTTTTTTCTTGGTCCTGCTGGTGTCCAGGAAACATGGAGCTCAGCAGCACTCATATATATGTAGCTGTGGTATTTCTTGGTTGGTAAACTCATTTTGACCATGCCTATCGCTGCCAGGATCTTGCAACCTCAGACCCTGGAGTTTGTTCTTTCAGAGGACATTCAGGGGTAGGTTTCCTGAACTGTCCCCTCATTGAGTTCCTGAGGCAAAGATGGTGGGACCAACTTCTCCCTTTCACTTCCCTGGGTTTCTTCCAGCTCTAACATGTATAAACTTATGGAAATAACTTTTCTCTTTGCTTCAGAAAACCTAGCCATAGTAAGAATACCCACATAAGCAGGGAAATTCAAGTCAACTAAGTGACTTAAGAAGCGAAATGGGCCCCCCTGAATGAATAGCATTACAGAATACAGAAATGGAGGTAGGTGATTCACGAAGACAACGTGTTGGGAAAAAGAGGACTGGAGTGAGAAGAAAACCCCAGGTTCAAGTCCAGGCCCTAATATTTTTTGGCTTTTGTCCTAAATTTTCTTATGCATAAAATAGAGATAACATTTGAAGTACCTACCTCAAGGTATAAGGAAATCATGGGATGGATAATGACTGAAGCAGTCCTCTATCTGGGGCCTCAACGAATGTGGTTCATTTGAATAAATACCAATTTTTAGAGAGGCCCCAACCAGAGGAACACATAACCAGAATGTCTTGATTCTGAATAGAAGAAAAAAAGTCAAACCATGGCCCTAAGAAGCCACAAAGCTTTAACGAGACTGAACATTTAAAATTCAAAAGAAAGCTTCTTTAACATGGCTAAATGGATGAATGAGCATCAACTTAACCTACTATGGGTTAGGCAATGGGGTATATATACAGAAAAGCAAACCTCAAGGTTCTTTCATTCTTCTGGGAGAGTCAACACGGCCAAGGAAGGGACAGTTCATTATTAACAAACCCTTGTAGAGGCCATATTCTAGCTAGAGACAAGGACACAAAGAATCAGGAAATCCTACACTAAGCATATGAACTCTTCCTGGACATGGTCTCAGGGTTTATGGGGTTTGGAGGGGGCAGAGAGGATGTTCCTTTGTATCCCCAGCACCTAGAAAAGTGCCTTAATAAATGTTTACTGAATTGAACTGAAGTATAGCAAATAATCACAGGATAATAGCAATTAGATCTAAAAGGGGGCTTGGTGAGCCAGATGAGGAAACTGAGGTCCAGAGCCCTAGATCTGGTGAAGATCATATAAATGAAAACTGAAATAGACCCTTAAAGATGACCTGATTAAGGCTTTTCAACAGAAAAGACTGAGACCCAGAGAGGTTAAGGGTTATCCTATGCCATCACACAGGTCAACAATAGCAGAATAAGTAGCAGGGCTCCAATTCTAACCTGGACCTTCTGACTCACAGGCCAGAGCTCTTTTGGCCACATCTACATTGCTTCTGCCAACCCCAAACATTCCAGGGACTGAAAAGTCCAAGTTATAATTTCCATAGTAACTTTAGACACATTAGTCATCTCCAAAAGTTGATGGAAGGGAGATACTGTGAATTGTCACTAAAAATGGAAGGAAGTCTGGAAGTTCCAGTTGTGTAATTCATCCAAAATGGCAGGTTGAATTCTCAACAGCTGCAGATTTTCCTACAGTAATCTCTTCCAGTGGCATCTGCAGAGGTGGAAGGGGACAAAGACTATGGATGGGGGCAAATTATAACCTTAGCTCAGCAAAAATGGAGCCCGGGGCTCAAATGAAAAAGAACCAGAAACACAAATAAACAGCCATGAAGGTCCAGTTAGAGAACAGAAGCAGACCAGCTGGGCAGGAAAGGGGAGGTCGCACTTGGGTGACTTCTGAGCCAGCATAGGTTAAATGGCACCAGAGGGCAGGGCTTGTTCCAAGAATTCCAAAAGGATGAAAGAAAAAATACGAGTCCTTTCCCTCAAAAAGCTTACCAGTTTCACAGAAACACCCACGATGACTGCCCTTTTCCTCCTTAACTTAAAATAATAATTAAGATTTACTGGAACCTAGGAGAAAAGTGAGCTGCCAGAATGATTATTTTATACATACTGACCCACGTCAATATATTCTAATATCTGATGATGGACTTCCATTCAATCCAAACAAGCATTTCTTAGGCCCTTAGAATGTACACAAGGATTACATATATATATATAGAGAGAGAGACTCAAAGATGAAAAATCCCAGAACTGATTCTTAAAGAATTTAGGATCTAACTAGGGGAGAGGGAAGATTGGATGTGGATACAAAACCTGTTGAGATCTTCCCTGTGAAGGCACTTTCGGGATGACACAAGAATGTTCTCCCAAAAATTCTATACATCAGAGTAGATAAATTTGGATCCTTCTTTGATTGGAAAAGAGTTCTCAAAGTTTGAGAAGTGCTGGACCTTACCTGCCCAAGGTCCCACATAAAACAAGGGAAAGGGCACAGAAAAAGGCTAAGAAATTACACTGCTAGGATTTTCCACCCTCCATCCTCTCTAAAGGGAAAATAGGACTCAATTTTTAGTCAGATGAAAATGGGGAAAAAAATACATTTCCAATTCTTCAGGAAGCTTGAGGAGAAGGAACAGATCCCTGTCCAGGTTCATATCATTTCAATGACAAGATAGCTTGGGGTGGGGGGGAGTGATGTGATCTCAGGCAGATAACATCCCTTCAAAACACCTGACTTCAGGGAAATTGAAGCCCTTGGCCACAGCTACCACTCAGCATACAGTCTCTTTCCTCAGGAACACTGAAGATGACTCCCCTAAATAGAGCACCCACAAAGTGTCAGAGTAGCTTGTTCTTCCTGGGAGCTAGGCGGGTGTGAGCACAGTCCTGGTCCACAGCTGTGTGCTCTGCAGGCTTAACAAAGGTTCATGGAATGGTCCACTGAACAACCACTTCAGAGCACACAAGTATTAATTCAAGAAATCAATCAAGTATTCAATGGGGGTCCTAGGTTGAGCAGAGCAAGAAACATCGGAAGAATGACAGTCATTATATTCCAAGAGATCAGAGGCCTCCAGAGAGGTTGTGGGGGAGTGAACCCTGAAGAGAAAAGAAACCACTACTTCTGCCTTCCTTTCTCTCCATTCATTTGATCTGAAGCAGTACTAGTCCAGCTGGGTAAAGGGGAAATTGTCCTTTCCTCAAAAGAATGAAGAAGGAATACCTTCCAGTCATTAAGTGCTGAAGGGGATACGCTGGGAAGAGATGGGACCCCAAGAGGTTCCATGCTACCTCTTTTTAAAAAAAAATTGAAAAAAATATCAAGGCATTGGATTTCAATTCAGACTAAGTTCTCCATCCCCTCTGTTGTCCTCAAGTTAAGGGCTTCACTTTTAAGCAGGGACATTTGCCTCCCAGGCAGTGCAGGTTGGGAGAGTAATCCCCCTTGGGGACTCAACCCAAGGGGAACTCAGCCCAAGGCTAGGGGAATACCCCAAGTACTCCACATGTGATGGACATGCAGTTCTTTCACACAGACAGCTAAATGTTCATTTAAAAATCTTTCCCTCTGGCAACTCAAATGTAGGCTCTCCTGTCAGGCTGTGTGGGTCTGACTCTAGAGGCCTCAGTTATTCAGGTAATTCTTTCCCTGGCTTCAGAGAGAATAACTAAATGCAGCAAGGTGGAGAAATAGAAGGGAAACTGACCTGGGAGTCAGGTCTGGGTTTGAGGCCCAGCTCTACCACTCACCAGCTGGGCAACCCTGGGTACTTCACCCAAACCTCTTCTAGGTTTCTTTTTCTTTGGAGTCAGGAAATATGACCTCAAAACCCCAGAATTTCTGAGTTCAACAGGCACCTTGGTGGCCATGTAGCCCACCACCAACACCTGGGCAAGTTTCCCCACTGAATCCCTCCCAACAAGTGGCCATTTCGCCTTTACCAGAAATTCTCCAGGGAACAGGAGCCCATTCTTCCTCCTTGAACAGAAATAAGAGGCTGCCATTTTTTCCTGACATCAAACCAAAATTTGCTTTTTTTAGCTTCTATTTATCTATCCTAGTTCTTTTATTTGGATCTTCAATCTTAGTTCTGCTATTTATTTCTTTCTCCTCACTACATCTTGCTGGGCCTTAATTTACAATCACATGTAAAATAGGGACGCTGGAAGTAATCAGGGGCTCTTAACCTGAGAATAAACCATGAAATTATTTCTTAAAATATTTTAATACTTGTATTACTTTGTTTCATTTTATGCATTTAAAACAATAATTCCAAGAAAGGACCCATGCCACGGAGAAGGTCCAGAATGCCTAGGCTAGAAGATCCCAAAGGTTTCTTTCTGAGTTCTACTGCTAAGAGTAGCAACACAATGGTGACCATTCTCACTTGCCCCACTAACCTCAAAGGGTTCAAATGAGACAGCACCTCTTTGCTTTGTCAAGTCTCAAATGGAGAGGGGAGAAGAGAGAAGAAAAATGCAAATAAGAAATGCAAGAAAGTGCAAATAAACTCAAAAATGTCAGAGAACTGGGTCTGCACTACTTTCAGTCCTATTCACCCAGATAACAAAAAGGATTCATTTGGATGTGGCAAGCTGCAGAGAAACCTCCCCCACCCCAAGCCCCCCAAAGAGGAAAAAACCCTGCTTTTCTCAGGAGCTGACTTCCCTGACATATTGGTTTGTGTGCAGGGAGCTTAGAATCTTGCCAAGTTCCTATCTTTAAGAGACCCTTTTGTGAATTTATCATCAGGGTTGACAAAGAAACTGAGGTTCAAAGGCAGTAATGTTTGTCCTTTGTTCTCAAAGACTAAGACAAGCACATGAATTAGATTTGAGTAAGGGGGTGTTGTGCTAAGTTATCAGCCTCACTTTCTCCTCTAGAGTCATTCGGAGCTGAATCAGGACGACTGAAGATGGTCCTAGATGTGAGGCAACTAGGGTAAAGTGACTTCCCTAAGGTCACATACTAGTAAAGTGATTTGAACTCCCATCCTCCTGACTCCCAGACCAGTGTTCTATGCCTTTGGACAAATGGGAATATGGAAGAATATATTATCTGGAGTGCAAATATTGGCCCTGTCATTCCCCCATTGTGTGACCCTGGGCAAGTCAATGAACAACACCCTGTACCACTGGGTTTCAATTTTCACATCTGAGAACAGACTAGATTGTTCCTAAGATTTCCTCCTCCCTTTCTAACTCTTACAACCCCCACTGCCTTCTTTTTCTGAATATAAATGGGGATTAACCACACCAGCCTGAGTAGCCAATTAAGTGAAGAATGACCCCTTTATGGTTAAGGGCTGGATGGAGTGACCCTCTGGGAAGCAATCCTAACCTGAACTTTGGGGAGCATGTTCTGCACTAGAGTTGCCCATACAAAGCTGTGCTTCAGCCTGTCCTTTCTATTTTGGGAGGGGACCTCCCGCTACCAAAGGAAGAATATGCTGAGACTGTCACAGATCAAATTATCAGCTGCCTGGTCAAAGTGTTAGAACTTTTCCTCTATCTCAGACATCTGTCTATGAACTCTTCATACAAAGGACAAAATAGAGGAGGACCAGGTTGCCCCGATTCCTACTCCTAGCTGCAGGAAAAACCAGGCTTCATGAGGGCCAGGACAGGTCAAAGGGCCACTGGGGAAGCCAGGGAAATTGCCAACCTATACACACAGGAAGGTTTTCTGAGCAGATAAGCAGATTTAAGGCTATTTTTGGTTTGCTTTTAAAAGGCAAAGGACTGATGGCCTGGAGGAGGGCCAATTCTAAGATGTGAGTGCCTTAGTTGAGGGCTCCAATATAGCCTTGGCCAAGATCTGCCTCACCCTGCCACCAAGCAGAGAGGCCTGAGGAGGTCAAAGGAATCTGGGAGCCAAAGAGGCTCCTCTGGCTTTTCCACCTTTGACCCTCTTCAACAAGTCTCTGCTCAGGGGTCTCCTGAAACCACTTAAGTACTACCAAAGCCCATCAGGATGCTGGGGTATATCAGAACCCAAAGGACAGATCGATCAAAAGTATCTGGCACTTACGCAGCCTTCTTGGATTGTGAAGTACCCCATATCAGAAAGCCCAAATTTCAGGACAGGTCTCTTCATTGGCCATCAGTCAAATCAACAACATATTTCTCAGGTCCCATCTATGTGCTAAGAAGAGAAGATATGGATCCCTGGACCAGAAGTCCGGGCTCTGTTTTGTCCTCTATTGTCAAAAGAATAAAAGCATCCAGGTGTCCTTAAAAAAAAACCAAACTTATTAGCCCCATATGACAACTGAGGAAACTGAGGCACAGAGGGGAAGTGACTCGCTCCAAGACATCTAGGTCCAAACACATTGCCCACTCCTTCCACTTTGTCAGGCTGCCCCAGTAGGATGGAGCAGGCAGGGTCTCTAATCTGGCCCCTGGCTGATTTTCAAAAGTACCCAAGTCACTTCATCAATAAACTTGCCAGTAGGCTCCACTTCACAGGGCTCCAATGATAAACAGAAATAAGCAAAATTACTCTGTAAACCTTAAACCTTGCCAATGCTCTAAGGTCATACAAAAGATCCAAGTCAAATCAAGCAAAGAAAGAAATGGTTAGGAAGAGTAGATTGATTGCTCAGGTATGGTTAAGTGCTTCTCTTCAACACTCATCTGCAGTGGGGCCAGATAAATTCCCCTACAGTCTCCTGGCAAAGAGATCTAAGGAATGACATTTCCTTTCTGGAGAATGTTGGCAAGTCCTTAAAATTCCTGTCATCTAAAAACTCTAGTATTTTGTTATTGTTGTAAAAACAATGTCCTCTTCATTATTTGTGGCAGGTGTGCATGAGAAGAATGCTTACAATTCGCACAAGATAGTTTACCAAATAATTCTTCAACGTCTGATTGATCTGATTGATCATGAAACAAAGGCATTCTGGGTCTCCAATCATCTCTCTGAATTCAAGAAAAAGACCATAAACTTTTTAAACTGGGGAATATTCAAGAGAAAAACTACAGATGGACACAACTGTAATAATTTTGCTTACAAATATAGTAAACACAATTAACTTCAACATAAAACAAAGTGAGCTCAAATAAACCAGTTTAGTTATCATGACATTGTGACAAAGACAAAAAGAAAAAGATTAGTTTCTCTGTTGGTTGTAAGGTCTGTCAATAGAAATTGAGCACAATTTGCTTAGAATACAGGTTAACTGAAGCAAGGATTGAGAAGACCTTGAGAACAGAAAATGCCAGAGATGGGAAAGAGAACTGAAAACAAAGAGTACGAAAACAGGAACCTTAGAAAACAGACATCTGACAGGAAAGCAAAAGGCTAGTTCAGCTTTAGCATTTTGTAAAAAGTGACACTCAAATTTGGAATTATGCCTAAAGGGCAACAAAAATGTGCATACCCTTTGACCCAGCAATACCACTACTGGGTCTATACCCTGAAGAGATGATGAAAAAGGGCAAAACATCACTTGTACAAAAATATTCATAGCAGCCCTGTTTGTGGTGGCAAAGAATTGGAAATCAAGTAAATGTGCTTCAGTTAGGGAATGGCTTAGCAAACTGTGGTATATGTATGCCATGGAACGCTATTGTTCTATTAGAAACCACAAGGGATGAGGATTCAGGGAAGCCTGGAAGGATCTGCATGAACTGATGGTGAGCAAGATGAGCAGAACCAGAAAAACATTGTACAACCCTAACAACAACATGGGGGTGATGATCAACCTTGAAGGATTTGCTCATTCTATCAGTGGAACAATCAGGGACAATTTGGGGCTATCTGTGATGGAGAATACCATCTGTATCCAGAGAAAGAATTGTGGAGTTTGAACAAAGACCAAAAACTATTACCTTCAATTTAGAAAAAAAAAAACCCAATATATTACTATGTAATTTTGCTATCTCTTATACTTTATTTTTCTTCCTTAAGGATATGATTTCTCGCTTATCACATTCAACTTAGATCAGTGTATATTATGGAAACAGTGTAAAGACTAACCGACTGCCTTCTGTGAGGGTGGGGGGAGGGGAAACAAGATTAGGGGGAAAATTGTAAAACTCAATATTCCCCTCTTCCCTCCTATGCAATAACACTGTGTTTAATTGACAAGATCTTGGAATTCTTTCTAAATTGAGTTAAAAGTATACCCAGGACAGCATAAGATTTCACACATTCTTCAGGAATTTATGGCCCAGGTTCAAGGTCTGTGGGATCATTCAGTTTAACAAGTGACTGAACAGGGTGTCCTGTTCCTCAGTCAAGCAGGACAAAAAAGAGGTGATCACACATCATTCCCCTTCAGATTCCTTTGAGTAGGGAGCCTTCATTCATAGCTAGGGCAAGGAGAGCCCAGATTCAATAGTGACTAGAGTCTAGTAACAGTGACCCCTGGTCTTCTGATGCCAGGCCTGGAGGGCTCTCCCACCTCCTCTCTGTCTTCTGGCTAAAACCCTGCCCTCTGCAGTAAGTCTTTCCTACTGCACCAGACCCCATCAACATCTTGTCTGTGCAGTTTTTATGCTGCCTCCTTCACTGGACTGTGAGCTCCTCACCCCCCCCCCTTTTGGATCTCCTGCTCTCAGGACAGCGCCAACCCATGAAATTAATATACCTGACAAATAGAAAACTGCTTACTCACATGAGGTAACAATATTGACCCTGATGCTCACTATGTTTATATGAACTTGAATAAATCTCAACTTTTCTGAGTTTCCATTTTCAGACATATAAAATGGTGATAAGACAAAACCTTGTAACCCGCCACTGCAGCACACTACCTGTTCTCAAGATACCAATAAAGGGCAGTCCTACATCCACAAACCCCTTCTCTCTCCTCTGGCACTGCCATCCCTGGTGCAGACCCTAGACAACTAGACAGCTACTGCAGGGGTGAGGGGGAGTCCTGCTGCCTCAAATCTCTCCCTTTTCTAAGTCTGATCATGTCACTCCCACTAAACTCTCAGTGTCTATCATCTCCAGAATCAAATATAAAATCCTCTGCCTGGCACTCAAAGTTTTTCCTAGGCTGGCTCCTCTGATCTTTCTAGGCATCCCCTACACATATTGTTCACAATCCATTTGTAGATACTCATATATATTCCTTGTTGTTCCCCATGCCGGTAATGCTCTCCCTTCTAGATTCTCTGATTTCCTTCAAGGTACTTTTAGAGAAAATCTTATCTTATACAAGATGCCTTTCCTGGTTTTCTTCAATGCTAGTATCTTCACCCTGCTGATTAACTCCAAATTATCCTGTGTACAGTTCCCATTAGACTGGGAGCAATTTGTATCATCAGTTGGCAGCACAGGGCCTGGTTCTTCTTAGATGTTTAATAAATGGTAAATGATTGACTACCTTATTGTATCTGGCCTTTGGTATTTCATCTGTGTGCATAATGGGGGACAGCTGTCTTGTCTGGACAACTGCAAGCTTGATGAGGGCAAGAGTTTTATTTTGGACACTCCACAACAGTCAATCCAACTGTAGGGCTCCCAGAAGACAGGAAGTCCAGGAGGGCCAGCCTCAAACCCAACCACAACAGCTGACCAGGGGGTCTCCTGCATGACCTTCATGTTGCCGATGGGCTCCATCAGAGGCTGGCTCTTGTTCAACACCTCTTGCTGGACATGGCCATATTCTCAAACACATCTTCCTCCATGAAGGTTCTTCTGCCCAGTCCCAAATTCCCTCCCTCTATTAGAGGGACATCACCCCTTGCCAACAGTAGGCTGTTTCCTGGAGTAGGACACATACTGGGGTGCATGACACCAGGTTGGCCAGCCAGCCAGCCTAAAGACTCTGCACTGGGCACTTACCAAGTCAATCAAGTCACTAAGGTTCTTCTCGATTTGTTGGGGCGGCAGGCGCCTCATTAAGTCCAAGGCACAATCCAACTGCTGGTCACTCTGAAAAAAGAAATAAAGAAGCAAATCAATAGGAAAACAAACCATAATAGCAAATATGTCGATAACAGTTGACTACAAATATCAAAGCACCTCAGCAATAGGATACACTTGAGATTAGTCTTGGATTTTTTTGCTATTATAATTTAATTAGCAACAAACATAAACATCTCAATATAGAAAGAACAAATATGAAAGCCCAAGCTTCTGTTATTTAGTTTTTTAAAGTGAATAATGGCAATAATAAAATCACTGTTTGAGACATCCCTTTTTAGACATGGCGAAAGTGATGATTTGGTTTGCTCAACCACAGTGAAGTTTTTCTAAAGTGGAAAACAAAGTGGATGAAGAATATAGACATGTATGTTGACAGGTAATTCACTGAGTCCAAATCCCACGGAAAGATGCCGCAAATAGACAAGCCGACAAGCCCAAAACATAATGACCAGGGGAATTAAATCTAAGAAACCATGCCATTTTTTCAGTAACCCTAGGTGCTCATAAAAGTACATCATTATAAAAAGTTATCTGTTTAACATCTACATCCCTCAGGGGGACTGAGGAGTAGGGGGTATTACATAGATACATAGTGGGCAGAGGGGTCAGCATATTACCAAAGTAGGCTTGCATGGCAGAAGAGGCAAAATTGGTATTTAAATCTGAGTGACACTAAGCCCAGAATGATCTCCATGACAATAAGTAGAACCTTGCTACCTGAATATGATATTCCAAAACCAAACTCTTCCCTTTGTGAAAGCCTTCACAGGAAGATCACAAGTTAGGTTTGAATAATCAGGATTTTATGGGATCTCAGACTATGACTATGCTAAAAGGGCCCTAAGAAAATATCTATTATACTATATCTTCCACTGCCCTAGAAACTAGGTCCGACAAATGTCAACTAAGTGACATATCTGAGCTGACTGTTATCTATAGAGCTCTGTAATCCTGATGCCACCATTTACTAGTTATATAACCTTGGGCACATTCTGTAACTACTCCAAGGTCAGTTTCAATGGGTGACAAAATATTTATCATACAGCACTGTTAGGAAACTCAAATCAGATAAATTAGGTGAAAATACTTTGTAAATGGCTATATGAACGCAATATATTAACTAAATTATTAAGTACCTGCTACAAAGCAATGCACCAGAAGTAAAGAGATAGAAGAGATATACCAGAGTATAATCCAATAAGTTTCTATACAATTTTTGTTTGTATTTAGAAGATACCACCATCCCTTACCCTTTATGGTCATTGGCCATTCAAAACCTGGTATAAAAATCTTTCCAATCCAGTCACATGCCTAAGAGAGTTTCAGAGAGTATTTAACCCCAGGATTAGCTTGCATTAATACCCCCCCAATAAACTAGGGCTAACTTTGCTGAATTCCAGTAACGAGGAATTCCCTAGTTATGCCAACTTGGATTAGTCAAATGGATAGATTAATGCCTTTAGACATTGGGAAGGACTGAAGCAGAGTGTCTGGCTCAAGAGGACGTAGAGCCTGCCATTACCTGTGGGCCCTGTTAACCCTTCCTCATCTTACCAGAGCTGTCCAATCAAGCTAAGTCCTCTCTTGTTCACAGAAAATTAAAATAAGCCTGAATACTAAAAAGGCAAATTGGTTCAATGTCTTTTAAGTTATGGTCACTTAATATTTTTTTCGTTTTCAAATTGAATGAAACTAACCTGATTGAGAATGTATTCTGTAAATCTTGCAATATAAAGGTAGGTTTGAGGTCTGCAAGTTATTCTCAACTCGGTTCAGCCCATCTGTCAAAGTAGTTTACTGATGTGTGGCTGGTGTAGTCACTAGTTTCATGGAGTCATAAGAGAGCTGGGACCAGATAACCACCAAAGAGGGAAGAACAGTTTGAAAACGGCATGCAAGCTCTTATGCCAGATGTCTATAGTCCTCCCTGAACAGTCTATACAATAAACAGACCCCAGAATTGGAGAGATGTAGCTCTCTGTTGCAAAAGCCAACTCTAAACTTCCTTTCATTTTAGAACTCTGTCTCTTGCTATTCTTTCCAGGTCTGGCTTCACTTTAATCCATCCCAATTCAGTGGTCAGCGAGTCAGAATATTTCTTGCTCCCTCCTGGGTCTCTTTCTGATCCTTCCTCTGCAGTCATCTCTTTAAAGGATCACTCTATCCAAATATAGCCAATCAAGTCAACAAGCATATATTGAGAATTTATGATGGGCCAGATGTTGTCCAAAGTACTAGAGATGCAAGGAAAAGCAAAACCAGTCCCTGCTATCAAAGGGCTCCCATTGTAATGGAAGAGAATGACTAGATCCATGCAAAACATATAGCTTATATGGAAGGAAATCTTAGGAGGAAGTGACTGGAAGCAGGAGTACCTCACAGGGTACTCACATGGCTCAATCCCATGTGCAAAGTCCCAGGGAGGGTAACTAATCTCCGTAATTCAAACAATCATATGTTGGTACAACAGCTGGAAAAAACAACATACCATAACAATATGAAGAGGACTCAAGGAAGGTGGCCTCCAAGAACATGAAGGAGAGCCCATGGTTGGACTGAGAGAGGAGCAGGTTGAACAGCATTCCCCTGAGGAGGTTATCATTGATCCATGGACAATACAGAGCCTCCCTAGCTCTCCTGACCAAGCAATGGACAAGTCCTTTTTTTCAGCTTAGTTCAACAGAGGCCAGAGTAGAATGTCCTCCAAAGCCCCAGCATTTACTCCAAATACACATAAAAGGAGTACAGCCTGACCTATTAATATTAAGAGCTAGAACTAATCTGTCAGCTATCTACATACAATGTGCTCAAAGGATTAAAAAGTTTGTTCCCTTTCAACAAAGTCAAACATAACCCTATTTTTGTTCTGATTTAAAGGCTCCCAAGTTAAGCCAATCCTCTCTTCATGGACAAGCAAAGACAACCTTTTGTCTCAAAAAAAACCACATCCCAATGAATTCATGAAATCTTACTAGAGACTTCCATTTGCAGACCAGCCACCAATCACCCTTTGAAAAGTTCAATCTGTTTTCTGCCACGTGTTCAGGAACAAACTGTGCTCCAGGGCTATTTGCTGAAGAACTCTCAGGCAAACCCCAAACCAACCCACACTGCTCATCTAGAGGTCGTATGGGGAAAACTGCACATTCTGGATTAATAATCATTGTTTTAAGTGTTTCTCCCACTGACTGATTGTGTTCCAGCTCTATCCCAGGAGAAAGCAACCATGATTATAACCATGCATGGAGAGAGATGTCTCAGCAAGTCCAAATACAGACATTCCCTTTGGATGACTTGTTGGGCCCATGGGAAGACTCAAAATCCCATTAAGTGGCTTGAGAGATGGTGGCAAAGGCACGACTCCTTTTAAACTTTGAGGCTCCTTGGCTACAACTTCATCTTGGCTCACTAGCACTGTTTCCTCTGGACCAGGTTCATTTTGGTGGGGAGGGCAAGGAAAGGAAATTTTAAAATTATTAAAAGGCACAGGGCATGACAGGTCACTTTCAAAATTAAATCTCAAGTGAGATTGTTGGGAGCAAGATAATGGAACAGCTAAGCAACAAGGGCCAACAAAGGACCTTCCTCCACCTTCAGGTGATAATCTAGTCAATTAAGAGGCAAAGGGAGAAGGGAGTGTAAGTACTTACTTGCATCTTCAGCCTGATTAGCAAGCCTACATTTATTTTCTTATTTTGGGACAATGTTCCATATCTCCTCTTTCTAGTGTCCTCATACATTCTACACATCCTTGCCTTCTTAACAACAAAGGAACCAGATGTGTCAGTAGGTGCCAACATATTATAATTTTATTTTGAAATAAAATTTTTCTTCTTAATATCAATTGACCTGGCATTATTAGATTTTCAAAGACACACTGACATTGATGGATTAACTAGAAGAAAAGAAACATCAATCAGCATTCTTCCTAAGGACCACATAAATGTCCAACATGAAAATTACTAATATTTTGTCCTTCATTTTTGAAGAAGACAACAACATCAGGGAGGTGATGCCAATGCCAAGTGAATGAATTGGGTTTGAGTGAAGGGGTGCCGTATGTATTAGGTCACCAGACTCACTTTCTCCTCCAGAACCATCTGAGACCAGTGGTCAGATAGGAATCAGGACGACTGGAGATGGTCCTGGATTCTGGGCAATCAGGCTTAAGTGACTTGTCCAAGATCACACAGTAAGTGTTGTGTCTTAGGTTGGATTCATTGTCCTGAATCCAAGGCCCAGTCTCTACTCACTGCACCACCCAGTTGCCAGAACCCTGACATATTAGCATGGAAGTATACTGGGTGGTACTTTTACCTTTTCTGTTTCCTCTTCAACAGGCCTGACTGTTACATCTCACTCCTATCCTGAAACTTGGCCTGACTGTACACCCAACCAATGCTCTATCTCAAAGGAGATAATCAAGTTTACTTGGTCCATATACAGATACCTAAATTTTAGTTACTGATAAAACACTGTGTTACATTTTCAAAGTTAAAAATATATTAGAGGGGGCAGCTAGGTGGTGCAGTGGATAAAACACCAGTCCTGGAGTCAGGAGTACCTGGGTTCAAATCTGGTCTCAGACACTTAATAATTACCTAGCTGTGTGGCCTTGGGCAAGCCACTTAACCCCATTTGCCTTGCAAAAAAAAAAAACACCCTAAAAAAAGGTTCTTGTTTGTTAAGACAAGTTGCCTGGCTTGGGGGCAACAGAGGAGTTTCAAAGGACTTTTTTAGATTGTTTTCAGTTTTATGACTATTTTCTAGAACACTTGTAAAAATAGAAATGGATTCCTGGACCCATAATAACTTAGAAATTCTCAAGTTAACATTATCTAAATTTTTATTTATTTTGTTAAACATTTCTCAATTAAAAGTCTAATCTGGTTTCTCCTCTCCCAACTCAAGACTTTTGTGGGCTTCTGTTCTCAAGGACTGAGGCAACCCCAAAGTCTTAACAGCCAGACAATTGGAGTGTTGCCATTTTTTAAAGTCCAACGCCACTCTGATCATGTCCCCCACTCTACTTAAGTCATAACTATGTATCCAGCATCTTAGGTTCCTTAGCTGCTGAGAACACAAAGACAAAAAGAAAATCCTGCTGTCCAAGTTATATATTACAACAAACTTCATACCAACCTAATAAAATATAAAACTCAATCCTGTCTACATACGCTATTTTCATTCCTAGTTTGTTTGTTCCCTGCCACCTTTTTTTCCCATTTCATTTAATCCAATCCTACAGCTGAAAAGAACTCCCCTACTCCATACCCAAGTGAAGAAATCCCTCCCTAAAAGATCGGCCTCCAGGAAGCTTTTACTTGATTCTCTTTCCCAAATGAAAGAGTCTCCCCTCTACAATTTTTTTCACTGCATTTTTCCTCTTTGGACTTTAGTAGAATGCAAATCAGAATCAAGGAGTCTTGAGTTCAAATCTTTCCTTTCTTCACTAGCAGTGTAACTTTGGGCAAGTCACTTAACTTGTCTCAGTTTCCTCAACTGTAAATGGGGATGAGCACATAGTTTCCAGGGTTACTGTGACTATCAAATGATAATATTTGTACTATCTGTAAAACTCTTGCACAAATCCTAGTACCTAGAAGGCACAAATAAACACTTATTTCCTTCTTCCTTCTCACAGTTCAGTCTAAAACACTGCATTTCCACAAGCATGTCTGGCATCTACTATGTGAAAAGTACTAAAGCTTTAAAGACAAAATGACAATTGCCCCAGCTCTCCTAATAATCTATACAGTTTAAGAGCAGGGCCAGGGGAGAACTCCCACCCCAACTGGGCCATAAGTAGTGCTTGCTTCCCTTTGCCTAGAAGACTCTCAGTGTCAGTTAGCCACCCCTGCTCTACAAGAGTGACTCCTAGCCTTCCCTTCTGGGTATTCAGGTATCCAAAATATGTGGGGGTGGGTGTCATCACAGCCCCAGACCTGGGATTTCTTCTGCAACCTGAACAGATGCGTAAGTAACTAACCTCACCCCTGCTCCTCCTTAATGTTCCCCAGCCCCCACCTCAGACCCACCCAGTCATCTCAGATCCTCCAAGCCAGGAAGCTGAATCATCCTTAACCTTGGCTCTAACTCCTGGCCATTCACACCCACTGGCCTCGAAGGATCATCAGATCACCGGGAGAGGGGACCTCAGAGGTCACCAAGGAAAGTGTCCTCATTTTGCAGAAGAGCAAACTAGAATAGAGGGGGTCCAGTGATTTGCTAAAAAGTGGCACCAGCTACTCTGTAGTGGTGCTGGGAAAACTGACCCCAAAGGAGCCCTTGCCACTGCCCCCAGGCTTCACTTGGTCTGGTGCCTTAAGACACGTTGTGCAGTCTTAAAGTTCAAGTATATCTCCTGCCCAGAAGGGGAATTTCCACATGCTCTCCTCTGCATGTTTATTTCAATGTAAAATTTTTTTTTGCCTCCATATAGGCAAGACCCCACAGCAAATCTTACTCCTATCAACTATGGATTGTTTTCCCTCATACAGCTTTCTCTGGGAAGTGGAAAAAAAAAAGAAATGAATCACTCCCAGAAGTCAGAACTTTAGACAACTGTTGTTGAATCATGTCCAGCTCTTGAGTGACTCCCATTTTGGGATTGTCTTGGCAAAGATTTTGGAGTTCTTTGCTATTTCCTTCTCCAGCTCACTTTACAGATGAGGAAACTGAGGTAAACAAAATTACGTGACTTGCCCTGGATCACACAGCTAGAAAGCATCTGAAGCTGGATCTGAACTCAGGGCTTCCTGACTCCAAACCTACTACTCGGTGAAGACCCTACACAAGGACATCTGGCAATCTAATTAAGCCTAGCTCTTCCAAGCTAAAGAACCTCACAGAAAGAACCATATGCCTAGATGAAATGCTTTCACTTGCACAGGGAGAGATGAGTTAACACTACAAATGAGACACAGAACCAAATTTTGGGGGATCCAATGCCAGAAGCAATAGCTAAGCTACTAGATCACAGACATCCCACATCAAAAGAGCTTCACAAATTAAACTGGGATAAAGTCCTGCCCTTGGGCACAAGGAACTAAATACCCAAGCCAGAGACAGTGGGGGCCCAGCAGGGTGAAAGGTCGTGGAGATGTTAAGTGAACTGCAAACTTGGGTTACTGGCTTACATCTCCTTCACAGAACCCTGGTGCTGCGGGCTCTGTAATCCTCTGGCCTGGAAGACCATGTGTACATCAGAAAGCCAGACTATGCCAAAAGCATCAAAAAAGTAAGGAAAGGGACTGGGTCAAAGATCACTTAAAAAACCCAAAGAAACTTAAAACTTCAGGCAGGGGAACTTTTCAAGTGTGGGCTTGCAGGTAGGTATGCATGAGTGACCTCACAAGAAGTCAACCCCAAATACAGCTAACAAATCTCATCTCCATAAAATCACTAGTCTCTCTCTATGCAACAGCTCCATTATGGGTCTTCCACAAAAGTCGATTCATAGAGTTTTGGGCTGATATAGTGGTCTTCTACATTTTTAGATTTCCAAACAAAAAAAAAATAACAAAAGTTCATATTTAAATAACCCTTTAGGCAATTCTTTCACTTAGCCCTCACTAGAGTACCAGAAAGGAGGCTCAAGGAAGCTGAATGAGAGTCAACTTGAATCCAAGACTTCTTACTTTTAATCCAACTCTATCCTACAATGCCACATGGACCTTCAGATCTTGGAGATGACTTTAAAGCCCAGAGAGATGGATCAAGTTCATCGAACTAGTCTGTTTAAAGAACAGAGACTAAGACCTATCTTCTGACTGCCACTGGAGGACTTCGTCAATGAGGTTCCCAGTCCAAAATAAGAAAGGGGTTAGTTAGATTTTACTATCTTACTTAATGATATTAATGCTATTCCTGCAGAAGGGGAAAAGTGCAGTTAAGCAGAAATAGTTCTGGGTTTCACTGGCTGTCACATTACTACTGAGTCTCAGTCTTCTCAGTAGTGAAATGGGGATAACAATTAAACCATAGCCTCAAAAGCAGGGGAAGCTAAGTAATGCAGTGGATAGAGCCCTGGCCCTGAAGTCAGGACCACCTCAGGTTCAAATCCAGTCTCAGACATTTAATAATTACCTAACTGTGGGACCTGGAGCAAGTCACTTAACCCCACTGCCTTGCAAAAACCAAAACCAAAACCACAACAACCAAAAAAACCCAACCCCATACCAAAAAACCCTCCAAAGCTACTGTAGGGAAAGTAGGTGTTTTATAACCTTAAAGCACTATAGAAAGCTGAATTGAGGTGAATTATCTTTGGGAAACAACAGATAAAAAAAAAGCAGTCTTGGGGTAAGAGAGACTGATTCACAAGCTGCAGAAATCCTATCACCTTTGACAAGTTGGCATATATAAAACCTCTAGTCACAAATTCAACAGTGGTCCCCATGTGCTCTGGTGCCACTTTCTCCAAAAGACCTTTCTGATGACTTCCAGTTTTTAAGCATCTCTCTACTTCTAACCCTGCCATTCTGCAGAAATTACATGCGCATATATATGTTGTTTCTTCTAGTAAAATATAAGTTTTTTGAGGGTAGGGATTATTTCATAGGCTTATAGAACCCTAGACCTGTGGGGAACTGTGGAAACCATTTAGAATACTCTCTTCATTTTTTTTTTTTGCCAAGGCAATGGGAGGGCGGTTAAGTGACTTGTCCAAGGTCACACAGCTAGGTAATTATTAAGTGTCTGAAGTCACATTTGAACTCAGGTCCTCCTGACTTCAGGTGTGGTGCTCTATCCAATGTACCACCTAGATGCCCCCTATTCTCCTCATTTTACAGACCCAGGAAAACTGAGTGATTTATCCAGGTAGATAAATATGGGGCTTGGGGATCAGGCTCTCTGACTCCAGAGCCAGTGATCTCTTCCACTGTACCATGGTCCTAGAGGATAGCATAGTCTTGACACATTCCAAATGCTTAATGCTTATGGAATGAATTAAAAGTAGTGAAGTCCTTTTGACATCATCCTTTTATGGTGGATCAGAAAGTTTCCTGGACTCCTCTCCTATAGCAGAACATAGCTGTATGATTTCCCATTGTCTATTCATTAATGGTCCACAGATGTCCTCCTTGGTCTGATCAACCAAGTGACTAATCTCCCCACTTGGTTAAATGACAGCAGAGTGTAAAAACACAGGCAGCTCATGAGTGGTGCATGCCAATTCTTTAACATCAGTCATCCCAAACTATGGAGAGGAGCCTTAGAGAGGCCTTTCCAAGCAAGAAAAACGAGTCGGGAGCCTGCATTTCTTCTAAAATACACCAACTTTCTCTTTTTTCAAATCACAGAAAAAAGTGATCTGGATTAGGGTGGTGGCCCCTGGCCAATAGGGATAAGAATGAGAGCTTTTCTTCACATTTAAGATGGCTTAATACAATGAAACTTCTCCCCTAGAGATTTACAAAATGGATTAGACCAAGATCTGCCATTGGGGTGGGGAAAGACTCTGATCTTCTCTTGACATGGTTTTCAAGAGTATGGACATGTAGGGGTTGAGGAATGGAGCAATAATGTAAGAATCTTTGGGATCACTTTGCAGAAGTACATACTAATGAATCTGAAAGAGAAAAGGAAAACTTAAAATGATTTAAAATAAAATGAAGGCTCTGTCAATGCAAATATTTTATTTATAAAATGGGCTAGTTCTACTTTATGACCTCAGTCCAAAGGAAGGTTTAAGGGGGGAAAAATTCCGTCCATACAAAAAGTCATGTCACGTGGTTCATTTCTATTCCAGGCTCCCTGGGTTCCTTTTCAATGTCTGCATCAATATATACAAAAGGGGCAAGCTAGGTGGGGCAATGGATGGAGTCATAAGGATAAGAGTTCAAATACAGCCCCAGACACTTGATACTTGGTAGCTGTGAAATTTTGGGCAAGCCACTTAACCCCATTGCCTCACCCTCCCCCCAAAAAAACCCTACAAGAGTCTCCATTTAGTAACTTTGTTCTTGTTTTAGCTTGGGGGCCTTCTCCTACTCTACAGCACACAACATTCCACCATGGAACTGGAGTTGGGCTATACAGTATAAACTATCCCACACAAACCTATGATACACTCAGCTCCCTCACAACATACTCGGTCTTTAGCTAAAGATCTCTAAGAAGAAGAGTCATTCCAGGCTGTTCCAGGGAAGACCATTCCAATTTGGAGAAAAGCTTTAAATGTTGGGGGTCTTCTCTTACACTAACTCCTTTTGCCTCTGGCCTAACTCCTTTTGCCTCTGGCCTAGCATCCTCAGGCCAGATTACTAAAGACTCTTGACAAAAAGACATAATACTTTCAACTGGGAAATTCCCTCCCTGGAGCCCAACTGTACCCAGACTGGTGAGGAGTTTTTTTGTTTAAAATTTTTATTTCCTTAATCTTCTCCATCATCCATCCTTTGACTACCATTATACTGTCAGTTTCGTTGTGGTTCAATCATGTCTGACTCTTCATGACCCCATTTGGGATTCTTTTGGCAAAGGGAGTGGTTTGCATTTCTTTCTCCAGCTCACTTTAAAGATTAAGAAACTGAGATAAATAATGTTAAAGGCTTCAAAAAAACCCAATGAGAACTGAATAAAAGGTTCTTGGACTCGGTAATTTGGAGATCACTGGTATCTTTGGAGAGAACAGTTTCAATGAGATATTGAAATGTGAAGTAACACCATAGGGTGTTAAGAGAGGAATGAAGGGGAGACAATTTTCTCAAGAAGTTTTGTCACAAAGAGCAGAAGAAATAAAGGATAATATCAAGCAAGGATCAAAGATGATTTTTTGCATAAAGGGCTAATGCAGGCATGTTTGTAGGTGGAAGGAAAAGTACCCCAAATTATCAGAGGAACAGGAGATAAGGAGGGATTGAAGAGGTGAGAAAGTGGGGATGACAAAGGGGCAATCTGTTGGAGATGGGATAGAAGTGCAAGAGGGATTTATATTGGTAAAAAGTAAGGCCACCTCTTCATCTGAGACATGGATGAAGGAGGAGATAGTGGCAGAAGGTATCCGAGTGATGAGATAAGAAAGACAGGAGAAGAAGAACTTCAGTGAATCGCCCCCATTTTTTTTTTACTGTAAAATGTGAAACAAGGCTCTCAGCTGAGCGGATGAAAGGAAGCAGATCCATGAAGGCTTTGAAGAAGGATGAAAAGCAGGACAGTTGATGATGGAGGTACAGAAAGATTGCCTAGCAGCACCACAAGTCCCTTTTAGTTATATAATATAAATCTGTGATGTAATTAGTCAAAACAGATGGGTGATTTTTCTCCATCTTTGGTTCAGAAGTAAAAGCAATAGATGGCTGATTCAAGGAATCCAAGGCTGAAACTTGCCAGGAAATCACGACAAAATGATAAGGGAGCCAGAGACTCAAGAGGACAGCATAGAGTTGATCTGGTTCCCCAAGAGATCCAGATGGGAAAAAGAGAGAGACCAAGTACATAACTGATTAGAGTTAAGAGACTGGACAAAAAACAGGGTTTGACTAGGGAAGGGAGAGGGAGAGGTGGAAACCCAACAGATTATGGTTGGATAAGGATTTCAGAGATCTTGAACATGGAGGAGGGTTAGTGGTATTGTCTTTGTATATGAACAGAATCACTTTTACTTTTGGAGTGATGTTTTGAAGAGAAATATTACATTGCTATTTCTAAAGAGGGACAAGTGGCATTAATAAAAATTACTAGAGTGTATATAAAACATATACAGAAATCCAGTGAAAGACATCAATGAAAAAAGCCTAGCAGCTTGGACTAATGGAAAGGCCTGTTTTCTTTAGGTTCTTTTAGAAAGACAGTCTTTAGGTAGCTTCTGAAGGCTCAACTTTACAAACTCACCCTAGATGGGAAATACATCCATCCAGTATTGGTTTTAACTTCTCACTGCCCCTTAAGTCAGGAAGGGGGCTGGCATTATGGACTGCAAGGTCATGCTCTTTACTGAAGGATCATGGGAACACTTATGGAAACCCTTGTTACTGCTCTGCCAGCTGGAATCACTGCCCAAGAAGAGCCTGGAAGACTAGAGAGTATTGGATCGAAGGCAAGGAAGCAGATGTGCAGCAGTGTCAAAGTTATGCTGCCTATGACTCCAAGGAATGCACTTCTTCCAGGGCAGCTTGTAGAAAGCAGCCTTTTAAATGGAACACTTGAGTAAAACATTCGGAATACCAGAAAACTGAATGAAAGAGATGTTAGTGGTTCACTGGCCCCACAGATGTACTAGGTTCATGTGATGTGCTCATTTCTCTAGAAAAGGAATATTTAAGAGCAAGAAGGGATGACTTAAAGAGATCCCATGTCTCTGACTACAAACTTAGTGTTCTTTCCATGATGCCCCACATCCCTCTTATAAAAACATTAGCAACATTTCCATTCTTCAATACAACACACACATAGCCCACAAAGTAAAGATGATGCCCTTCACACTTATACAACGATGTCAGCATCAGCAAGACAGGCAAAATTATTGTGCAAATGGTCAGGGCAGGACTGAGCACTTTTCTGCTGGATGTAGTCCATGCTGGATGGTGCTCCCCTGATTATCTGAGGCATAAAACCAGGAAATCAAGAGCCCCCAATTAATCTCCCCTATTGGGCCTGGCCTGTCTTGAAGGCTCTTGATACTTGTCCCACCTGCAGACTAGGACCCAGCTGTGTAACCCTTTTCCTCTTGGAGGACTGGGACCATCATCTGATGGACTCTTTTCTCTTGAGATTCTTTCTTGGTGCCTGGGAATCTCAAAACAGGCTTTAAGCTTTCTCATGTGCATTAAAATGCACCCTCAGGAAAGGTGAGGGGAGGCACAGGGCTTGACACTTACCAATATGCTGACTCCAGCAAGTCACTTAATTTCCTGAAAGGTTGAACCTGAGGACCCGCAAAGCCCCTTCTAGTTCTAAATCTATGATTGGAAGAAAGAACTGCCTCTTTCGCAAAAGCTGCTTTTAAGTAAGTCCCAAAGCAGTTAAACTGACTGGAGGAGACTTTAGAAAGAGCTCAGCCCAACTTTCTCTTATACATAGGAAACAGACCCTAAGAGGGTGACTGAACTTTCTCTAGAAACCATGGGGGAAAAAAAGACCTCTACTAATCCCTTCTTCCTTTTGGCATGGAAGTAACTCTGGGTTCTTAAAAGCAAATACGAAGAGGAAAGGCCTGTCTGACATCGAAAGACCTAGGAATCAGAATTTGGAGAAGGCACAACTTTTGGGAGGGTTTTCATACACAGAAATTTAAAAAAAATAAACTCCAAGATGGAGAAAGGCTGGTATCTTTGCTAGTGAATGGAGCAATGCCCAGTTTTCTGGGGCCTTGGAGACTCTTAATCCCAAGGCTCTTAACAGAAGAGTCCCTGGGCCCCACCATCTCTCTATTGGCCACTTTCCAGATCCCTAATCACTCCTAAAGCAGCCTGCTGCATCTGAAAGGAAGATACTTCGTGTCTGAAGACAGGAGTCATGAGCACCCCTTTCCCAACCTTCTTCACATTAAATCTTAGTTTTAAATAACCTCTGAAGAGAGCTCCCTAAGTGCCAGGCATTATTATTTCATTTAATCCTCACAAAAAAACCAAGCATGTAGAATCTTCTGACTCCAGGCCCAGCACACTCTCTTACCAGGCCACCCCACTGCCCCTCATAGCAAGTTTTAAAGTCTCTTCTCTAAATGCTCTCCTGTTTATCACTGACACCTGCAAAAGGCATAGAAATGAAGATGAAGACCTGTGCCTGTTTCTCCATATGTAAAATGAAAGAGTTAAATTACATGATCCCCTTTTGGCCCCAGGACTAAAATGGGTATAATATAGTTTCCTCTCTTGGCCAACTGGGGAGTATTCCTCAGATGTCAGCCATTATTTTCACAGAGAATACAATACAAATAAAATCCTTACTCTTGCTCTAGGTACAAAACATCTAAATTTCAGAATAAGAAATTCAAGAATGAGAAGGGAAAAAGCAGTTGTCCTGATAAAGATGGGGGGGATTAATAAACAAAGCTCAATTAGGCATAAGCACATAGTTAATATAGAAATATATTTTGCATAACTTCACATGTACAATTGATATCAAATTTCTTGCCTTCTCAAGGAGAGAGGGTGAGGCAGAATTTGGAACTCAATTTATTTATTTATTTACTCCGTTATTTTATTTTTTAGGTTTTTGCAAGGCAATGAGGTTAAGTGGCTTGCCCAAGGCCACACAGCTAGGCAATTATTAAGTATCTGAGGCCACATTTGAACTCAGGTCCTCTTTACTCCAGTGCCAGTGCTCTATCCACTGCACCACCTTGCTGCCCCTTTTAGTTTCATCTAAAAAAATTGAGTTCTTGGGGCAGCTAATCCCAATGCCTAGCCCCCCAAAAAATTTACATAATTTTTTTTTATGTAAGTGGGAAATACTGAATGAAAAAAATTTATTTTTAAAAAATAGGGAGTAAGTGCAGCAATGGGATCAGAATAGGGACAGGACCTGTGATTTCATTTGCACAAGGTATTGGCAAGTCAAGAAAAGTCCCTTCTTTCCACCTTAGAGTATAAGAGAGGACAACAAAGCTAACACAATCTTGAGCTACATTGAGACAGGCTGACTTCTGGGTGCAGAGGGGTCCCACTGAAGTCTGTCCTCACCAAACAGACCTCATATGAAGAACTTAATTTAGTTCTGGGAATTTAAAGAGATGAAGAAGCTACAAGGTGTTCAGAGGATGACAAGCAACATGGTAACAGTCCCTGAGTTTATCTCACATAAGGATCAGATGATTGGAAGTTGAGAGATTTCACTTCAAGAAGAAAAGACTCAGGGAGGATGCAGGACAACTGTGTTCAAGGACTAGAAGTGGAGTAGGGGCGTTGATCCAGAGGACAGGTAGGACCCAGGGGCAACTGACCCAAGTGGTTAAGGGTCCAATTTAGGTTGATGTCTGTAAAAACTCCCTCAAAATAAAATGCTGCAATCAGACGCAGTTATTTCCTCTTCTATGGGAGCCATAGAGGCTGGCTGAGGATCTGCTTGGTGTGATATAGTAGAGTCCTGAATACACTTTGACTTGATAGATACCAACACCCTTCTTCCAGCTCTCAAATGCTAGCACACACAGAGAGGTACTCATAAATAAAGCTAGAGGAATCTTCACCACAAACTATGCTCCAAGTTTTATACCTTAAGCTAGTATCAGAAGACCACATTCTCCTCCAAACAGAAGATCTGCATGTTGAAATTCAACACTGTTCCTCCCTCCCCACTGGGCTGGGCCACTTGGGCTAAGCAAAAGCTCTGGGAGGCTGTGGGACCTTAATGAGTTCCGTGTTTCGCTGACATTACAGCACTTTCCGAGCACTTACACAAGTCCAAGAAAGCACTCCTAAGGGAGGAGGAGCAGGAGGAAACATGAAATGAAATTCTGGAGCAATCTGGTTGCTCTGAAGCACTGAGAAAACACAGGGATCTCAAAAAGTCAAATGGCCAAAAGAAACTTCAGCTTGGAATGTGAGTCTCTCTACTCCACTTCCTGTAAGGATGCCCTGCCTGCTGGAATCTTCAATTACAACGTTTGTTTCCCGGCAAAGAAAGTTCAGTTTTCTCTGGCTCTAGATTTTGGCTGCTTTTGCCTTCACTGGCTTCTACCTGTTTTCAGATTTTCAATACTATAGGAATCAAGTCACCACCTGACTGAGGTTGAGAAATATTGTGACTAGGTAGATCACAATATTTCCCAGTCTCAGACTCTCCATGTGAAAAATGAGGACAATAATGTAACCCATGTTTCAACTCAAAGGGGGGTTGTCAGGAGCAAATAATACTAACATCTAAAAAGTACTTTGCAGACCCTGAATGCTAGTTATTAACTGCTTCTATAAAATATGGACAAGATGAATTATTTCAAAGACAAATGAGAAATTAAATGGTATTTTTAACAAAAAGATAAAGATGTCTTCCAGCAGTTATAACTAACTATATGTCATAGAATTTAGAGCTAGAAATGACTTTAGAGGTCAATCACTTAACCTCTGTAGGTCTCGGTTTCTTCATTTGTAAAATGAAGAAAATTAAACTATGTGACCCATAAGGTTCCACCCAGTCTAAATCTGTAATTTTATGATCTAATCTAACTCCGTCATTTTATTTATTTATTTATTTTGGTTTTTTGCAAGGCAATGAGGTTAAGTGACTTGCCCAAGGTCACATAGCCAAGTAATTAAGTGTCTGAGGCCAGATTTGAACTCAGGCTGTCCTGACTCCAGGGTCAATGCTCTATCCATTGAGCCACCTAGCTCCCGCCCCCCTACCCAAGTCCTTCATTTTAGCTGATGAAACTGAGGCCCAGAGAGATATGTCCAAAGGACATATGGTTAATAAATAATTGAGACACAATTCACATTCAGATTCTCTTGATTTTAAATACTATGCCTTTTCTCATCTCAGAGCTTCACTTATCTGATGGTTGAGTTTGGAGATTTCGGAGTTTGGTTTTTCTCTAAATAATCATCTGAAGTCCAAATTTAGAGACATGCAAGTCTTGGGTGAGTATATCTTGAAAAAAAAACCTTTCTTAAGAAATTCCCTGGTCTTCAAAACAGGAATGAATCAAGCTAGGATATGTGGAACCAAGCCAGGAAGTGTTGGTACTGTCATATTAAGTTTGATATTGGTATTTTTTTAAATGTTCATTCCCTTGCCTGGGAAATTGAGCTGACCTAGAATTATCTTCTAGCCTCAATTCTGCCACTAAGTAGCTATGAGTTTTTTTGTGAGTCACTTTCCTCCTGGGCCTTCATTTCTTCTGTAAAATTAAAAGATGAACAAGATGAACAAGATGAACTTTATCGTCTTTTCAACCAAAATAATTATTCTTCACCTTCCCCAGGTGTAGTGTCCCCCCTTCCCAACTGCTTTAAGTTAATTTTTGACATACCCTGTATTTACCGGTGTGCTTTAGGGGACAGTTTTTCACTTCTGCAGAATTTCTAGCCCTAATGTCTGCTAGTGTTATACTTTTTTTAAAATCTTCTTTTCACCTGGTCCTCTGCATACTGCAAGAGCAGATCTATTCACAGTAATCACTAGGAAAACCTTACAGCCTGAAGCTCACCTCTCAATTTGAGGGGGAGCAAGTAAAGTGGAGGAAGGAGTGAACAACACTACTGCACTTGAACTAGAGATGCACTTGGGCTCACAAACTGTTAATGAAATTCAAGTTCAACTTCTGATCTCCCTTCAAAGAAATGTTTGGAGGGAAAGAAAAGCAAGCACCAGCTGAGGTTCACAAACAAAAGTTCAATTCAGGATGCTGTGAAATTAGGTACTGGACTCTCTGCACCCCTCATTATAGAATTGCTTCCTAACAGATTTTTACCCATGAGGCCTCATTAGAAAAGAAAAGAAAAGGGAAAGAAGAAATATGGAATGTAGTCAAAATAAGCCTTAAGTTAAAATAATCATTTAGATGAGTGGCTGAATGGAATATTACTCATTCCATAAAAAGCACTGCAATTTCATGAATCATTGATTTTAAAAGAGCCTATCCCTTTGGTGAAGAATGTTAGGGACCTAATTCAAAACTGTAGCCTGGCCAGGCTAAACCAAATCCATGGGAAAACCCAGTATCACTAGCAGAGATGGGAAAGAAACCACAAGAGGACGTCTAGACCAGGGCTGCCCAACTTTAAGTTTCCTTAGGGCTACATTACAATAATTATCTGAGGACCACACCCAGAATAAAAAATATGGTACACTAATATAATAGTTAATTTGTAGTCTTACCTTATTTAGCAAGCACTACAAAAAGTCATGGTACTTTTAACTTCTTTGAAAATGGAGGAATGGAGTTCACCTACTCAAGGTAACTTAGAAAAGAGCAGAAAGGCTCTGCTCCCCGGGGTTGGAGGGGTGGCCCGCCAGAGCATAAGAACTTCAGCCTCCCAGAGGCAGCCCCAGGGTGCTAGGAGCTGTGGCTCACAGCATCAGGGGAGTTTCCTGAGCTTCACTGGGGTAGCACCAGGTACAGATTGGGGGAACAGAGGGGGACCTCTGCCAGAGAGAGCACATGAAGCCCAGCCCTCAGGGCATACAGCCATGCAGAGTGGCCAGGGCAGCCCAGATCCAGGAACCAGAAGCAGGCAGGGCCAGTAAGCAGGAGCCCCCCAGGGCATGAGCCCATTGAGCTGAGGGAGGGGAGCAAAGAGAGAATGCAGAGCTCTGTCCTCTACCCCTGGAACAGGACTCTGGGGCTCTGACCACATTAAGATCTTGATCACAGTCTAGGCACCCCCCCCCCAATAGAACAACAGGGCCCCCCCACCTCAGCCCTGTGGCGGGGGGGGGGGGGGTGCATATGGTCATTCACAGACCAGGAGGGAGGACAGAGCATCACATACTGAGACCCTTGTGGGAGTGTCCCAAAAGCTCAGGAAGCACCCCAAAAACAAGCTTAGGCTGGGAAAATGAGCAAGCAGAGAAACAAGAGCAACACCATTGAGAAATACATTATCTATGATCCCAAGAAGGATCAAAATACTCAGCCTGAAGATGAGGAAGCACAAGCTCCTGCATCTAAAGACTCCAAGAAAAACAGAAATTGGGCTCAGACTATGACAGAGCTCAAAAGACTTTGAAAATCAAATGAGGGAATTAGAAGAAAAACTGGGAAAAGAAAGGAGAGAGATGTAGGAAAAACATGAAAATGAAGTCAGTAGCTTAGTCAAGGAAATCCAAAAAAATGCTAAAGAAAATAGCATGCTAAAACCCAGCTTAGGTCAAATGGATAAAACAGTTCAAAAAAGTTATTGAGGAGAAGAATGCTTTAAAAAGCAAAATTGGCCAGATGGAAAAAGAGATAAGAAAACTCTCTGAGGAGAATAAATCCTTCAGACAAAGAATAGAACTCAGGGAGATTGATGAATTTACGAGAAATCAGGAATCAATACTTCAAAAGCAAAAAAATGAAAAATTAGAGAAGAAAATGTGAAATATCTCAATTGAAAAAACAACTGATATAAAAAACAGACTTAGTAAAGATAATTTAAAAATTATTGGAATACCTGAAAGTCATGATCAGGAAAAGAGCCTTGACATCATTTTCAAAGAATTACTACAGGAAAATTGCCCTGGTATCCTAGAAGCAGAGGGCAAAATAGAAATGGAGAGAATCCACTGATCCCCTGGAGAAAGAGATCCCAAAAAACCAACCCCTAGGAATATTAGCCAAGTTCCAGAACTTCCAAGTCAAAGAGAAAATATTACAAGCAGCCAGAAGGACACAGTTCAAATATCGTGGAACTGCAGTCAGGATCACACAGGACTTAGCAGCAACTACATTAAAAACTCGTAGGGCTTGGAATATAATATACCAGAAGGCAAAAGAGCTTGGAATGCACATCATCAATAAGACTAGCGAAGGCACAAAGCATGAAAGCAAATAAAAATAACAAAAGCGACAACACAACTGTATAAAGGTAGGTGCATACTGACTAGTTTGTATCATACAGATAGAACACGTTCCACAGATCAATAGAAAATTCCTTGTGATATGTTCTGTGCCATAATATTGCTTTAAAACACCACAGAAAATTAATCAGATTAGTTATTAGTGATGGAATTAAGTCTAATACACATTCCATGCAAATTATTATTTTATTTTTTTGCTCATGAAAATTAAAGCCCATAGATAATTTGCATAAAATCACACAGCGGGCCACATTTTGAACAGCCCTAGTCCAGAATTAAGATACAATAAAGGAAGAATTCCAAGAAACAGAAAATTTCTTTGAAACTGATGGAGTGAAGAATGACTGAAAAAAAGAGTATACCCATTGATTTATCTGTGTTTACTCACTCCTTTTTCCTTACATGTACTCAAGGTCCTCCATGGCTGGGATCAATCTATATTCCTAATATTAACTGGAAAAGAGAGTTCCTCCCTTCCTTGTTCTCATTACTCCCACATGTCAGGAAACCTGCCCCTCCTTTTCCTCTAACTTTCCAAATACTATTCATTCATACTTTAGGGGCCAATTCAAGTTCCACACCTTTTGAATAGTAGTCCTTAAGCACTTACAGCTGCCACCACTTCTCTGATTTCCTAAAATCCTCAGGAGAAGGTCAAAACTTTAGTAGATTGTAAAGAAACTTAGAGAGTATTGAGGGCAATTCCCTCATTTCCAAGATCCAGGAGGAAAGTGATATTTTCTATACTACTTGTTAAAGATTTTAAACCACACTTTGCTCTGGTCACCATCTTTTTCACATGGGTCTCATCTCCCCACCTAAATCACAAGCTCCAGAAAGGGACACACTATTTGCCTGATTTTCCTGAACACATAACTAAAACCCACACATTACTCAATAAGCTGTTTCGTAGCTTGGGTGCCAAGAAAAAATGGAAATCATATCCCTAGGATTCAGAGGAAGGATGTTCTGGGAGTGATGTGACCACAGCCAAGTGTGTGGAGAGAGAAGGGAAAACAAAAAGTTTGGTACCTGAAATGAAAAAGGTTACATGTTAGGACACCTACTTGGTAAGGATGGTCAAACTGTTCTAGGTGGAAAAACACTAGTATAATGAATGGCTTGACTGCCACAGTTCTACCTGGATACCATAAATGAGTCACTTTATGTATCTGGGTCTGAATTTCTTTCTATGGGAAAAGACTATGACATTATTTTCAGATGTAAAATCAATGCTCCTAAGTCTGAAGTTCTAGAAGATCTGGGTACATTCATCTGCTCTCTGGCATGTTGCTAAGGCTACATCCAATTACTGTCTCTACCATCAGGGAGACATGACCTTGTGACATCTACTGAGCTCTATTGTCCTGCTACCCCAACAAAAGCATGAGCTCCTTGAGGATCAATTCCATTCTTTAGGCCATTTGAACTCCACCCCCCCAAACACACATTCACTCTATAATTCCAGTCAAATTGAGATATCTGCTGTTTCTCAAACACATTCCATTCTCACCTCTGTGACTTTGTACAGGTAATGCCTGCACCTGCAATGCTAGCCTTCCCTCCTCCCCTCCTCCTCTTCTCTCTACAAAGAATCCCATTTCCCTCAGTAAATTGTAAGCTTTGAGATCAGGGACTTCTGGTTCTGTTTTCATTATCTCCACTGACAAATGCTGTGCCCAGTTGGTTTTGTGCTTCTTGAAATGAAGTGAATTAAATTTTAGTTGGCTGTTGCTGCTAGAGAGGATAATGATGAAAAGGATCTCTAAAAACAGGGCTCTGGGGTGGGAAATGGGACAGTTTGGATTATGCCACCCTATATAAAAGAGGGGTTAGCTGCTACATGTGGGTTGAATATACTATTCTGAGAATGCTAGTTCTCTAATCTTGAGTGCCTTCAGAGAAGGACTAAAGCAAGTGCTCACATGGCAAACTGGAGCACGACAAAAGCATATAAGGGACATTCTATGGAGGACCTTCTTCCCACATTTGGAGGATACAGTTAAAGAAAGCATGATCCAAACAGCCAACACTTAAAAGTGGTATGTACAGTTCTGCCAAAGGTCAGACAGGCAGCACTGGCAGAAGGAAGGTCAAACTGAAGGCCTGAGGCCAGCACTGGGTGAGCAGGTAACTCTGCTAGAAAGGTAAGGTCCAAGGCTTAGAGCTCAGAAAAACTCGAGGTCTCATCCCAGTTTCTCCTAAGTAACTGTATAGAATGTCAGAGCCCTCTCCCTTTCTAAGTCTTTACTTCCTTCCCTGTAAAAAATGAAAGGACTGAACTAAATGATCTCCAAGTTCTAAACATTAGTCATTACCCCAAGTGCCCAAAGCTGGTCAGACGGGTTGAAATATTAACATCACACATGTGCATTTAGCACCCACAAGGCAGTTTCATTCATGGGTCACTGGCAGTTCACCAACAGCCAGAATACATCTGGACTGACATCAACCCCCCCCCCACCCCGTCCTTCATCCCTCCACAAGATTTTCAAAGGATTTGTTTTCAATACAAGCCTTTGAAAACATCTCCTCAAAGCTTCAGTATGGCCCTTTTTTCAATTGAACAAACATTAAAGCCCTGCTTTGTGCAGTCAGGACCAAAGACTAAAGAGCAACCTGGAGGAGAAAGGCAGAAGGCTGAACCCAGGATTCAAATGCCAACTGATACTAAATAAATCACTGCATTATTGATCCTAAAAGTACCTACTCATAAAGCTGTCAAGTTTCCTCACCCGTAAAATGGGAATAATATTCCAAACACTAGGGGCGGCCAGGTGGCACAGTGACTAGAGTGTACACCCTGGAGTCAGGAGTACCTGAGTTCAAATCCAGCCTCAGACACTTAATTACCTAGCTGTGTGGCCTTGGGCAAGCCACTTAACCCCATTGCCTAGCAAAAATTAAAAAAAAAAAAACATTCCAAACACTCTTATCATTCCTTACTTCTGCCTTTCAGAATCCCAGCTAAGTTCAAAGTTCAGTCCAGTGCCTCTCCACCTTCTCTAATAAGCCCCCTCTTCCATGCTGCCTTCCTTTCCAAATTACTTTGTAAATTTATCTTGTACATACTGTATACATATCTATGGATTATTATTTAAGTTGCTCAATTGAATTAGCATGTACTTTATGGAGTTGACAGCCTGAATGCGCCTCTAAGTTTTAAGCCTTAAAAATAGCTTCAAAGTGCACTGAAATTTTTTGATGTATTGATCAGTTGTGCTGATTTTTCTTTTTCTCTCTAAAAAAAATTGTTAAATGGGATGGCTCTTTAGGAGGGAGAGGGGAAGAGATCTTTGGGATATAAGAAACAGAAAATAGGAATAAATACTTAAAAAAAATTTACATCAAGACTTTTGTACAGGGTGAAAGGTCCAAGAAAGAATGTGGTAAGACCAAAAGACATAAGCCAGGTGCAAAGGTGAGGATATTTGTCCTTCATTCTCAAAGAAGACCATAACACATCAGGGAGGTGATGCTATAACAATGAATTGGATTTGAGTGAGGAGGTGCTGTACTAAGTCACCAGCCTCACTTTCTCCTCCCGAGCCAGCTGGGTTCAGTGACCAGATATCAATCAGGACTATTGAAGATAGCCATGAATTCAAGGCAATCAGGGTTAAGTGACTTGCCCAAGGTCACATAGCTAGGACGTGGGAAGCCAGATTTGAACTCCTATCCTCTTGGCTCCAAGGCTTCTATCCACTATGCCACCTAGCTGCCTATAAAAGACTCAAGGCCATGTGAGAAGGGTCTGGGGGCCTCCAAGAAGGCATTTCTGGGAGCAGGTACTTTCTCCATTGGGCTTTCAAAGCTAAGAACTTCAACAGAAGGACAGAGTTCCTGGGGCATTAGCTGGAGTCAAAGTTAAAAAAGAGATGTGGGAGAGAGGGATTGGGGGGAGGGGAGCTTCAGGGACAGCTAAAGAGGTTTCTATTTTATTCTGAAGGCAAGAGGGAGCCAGCAAAGTGTGCATACTTTGAGCCAGCTTGTCAGGAGGATGGCTATAGATGGCTAAAATAGGAATGCGTACATCAGGAGACTCTGTAAATGACCACTTGGGGGTTAGCACTATGGAAAATTATCTTCTCTTTAACTTGTTTTGCACCAAACCAAGTTATGACTCTTTAATATCTAAAACGGGGATGGGGTGCAATGTGTTGTGGGCCTTGAAATTTTGAAAATATTGCTTCCTCTTACTACCTAACACCCTAACTATCCAGCCAGTATTTTCCTTTCTCTACACCTCTGCTTATACCCTTTAAGGGAATCTTCTTATGGAAGATTCAAATGCCACTTTCTCTGTAAAGTCTCTCCAGTTCCACCATCCATTTATTCCTCAAAATGATCCTTCTTTCATACTACTTCAACTAAGACTCCCTAGCTTGTGATCCCCCATTCTTCCACTTTGCATTATAGTTCTTGGTCTTATTTTCCCCTACTAGATTGCAAACTGCAACAGAGGTCACACCTCCCCATATCTCCCTCAGTCCATGCCTACAGTACCCAGCAGGTGCTTAATGTCTGCTGAATCTGAGCAGCCAGACAATACTCATATTACAAGTATTAGGGAATGGTAGGCACATTGTATAGTGGAAATGAGAGGAGGATTTGTGATCAATATTTGGTTGAAATTCTGGTTCTGCTACCTGTGCCATATGTGACCTTAGACTTCACTCTCTTCCCCAGAGGCTCTGTTTCCTACTCTGTAAAATGAAAGGCAGGGTAGGGGAGAGCAGTGATACTAAAATTGTGAAATTTCTACGGTCCCTTTTAACTCCCAAAACTGTGATCCCATCACCTCCTTTTTGAAGGAAGAACAAATTGAAGCTTCCTTTTCTTCCCCCCCTCCTCCCCAAGGGATGAAGCCAGAGCAGTGTTTGTATAGCTCTATCTCAAAGTTTGCTGGGAGTAAAGTGCTGGATAAACATACTTAATGCTTTATAATCTATAGCACTATTGTGAATAGAATCTGTAGAAAACCTGTGGGAAAATCCCCCAATATATCTGCATTGTAGAACACACTATCATCATCTCTATTCAACAGCCAATTCCTAAAACAGTTTACTACTGGAGAAGCCCTCAAGAGATGCACCCTTAAGCACAAAAGCCTCCAGTCTGCCAATCCTTCCCTTTAAAATCCAATTTCCCCCACCTCTTTTTATGGGGCAAAGCAACATCTTAGCAATCAATCAAACTACCCTAAGTAGTTTGATTCAAGCACCCTACCCTTATGCCTCCCTTTACTTGATCAATACTTTCCAGTTGACTTGGACTATACCAAAGAGAATTTAGAGGGGGGCATCTTACTCTATCTAGCAAACTCCTTAGTCCACAAAGTCCAGTGGAAAAACTTTCATGCTGTCTCCCTTCTGAATGATGAATCAAAGTTCATCTGTAACTGTGACATCCAGGGCTGAGGGGAGACACCAATGTTCTCCTGTCTTTCGCTATCACTTACCTAGGATGCTTGCTCTGATTGGAATTCTTGTTTAGAGCCTTCTGGTGATGGGAATCCATTTTTGTCACATGAGTGGCAACAAGTGGTCACACAAGCAAACATACTCCCCAGGAGAGATCATCTTTAGCTTCTATCACTTCAGCAGCTGACTTTGTTCCCATCCAAAACAATTCTTCCCCACCCAAGTAGACCCCCTCTGCCTCTCAACTCCTCTTACCACATGAGCTGAAAGTGGCCACTTAGCCACCTGTTGCTCCTTTTCCATCCAAATCTGTCCAGTTTGTGCTTCAGTCTCTCCGCAATCACAAGATTCCAGAGCTGGAAGGGATCTCAGAATAGATATGTTGTGATAATACAGCCTAGGCAGACCTGGGTTCAAATCCTAATTCTTACATTTATCAGCTGTGTGAATTCAAGCAAATCACTTCCATCTGTCAAAAGGGTTAACCACATTCAAAGGAGAGCATGACTTCATATAAAGCAGTTTATAAACCTGAAAGTGTTGCATAAATGTCAACTCAATATAAATTTCCCTTTTTTAGAGATGAGGAACTGAAGCCCAAGGAGGAATAACTTGACCAAAATCAAAAAAGTAGTAAGGAAGGATGCAGGTCCTCTGACTCCAAATCTAATGGTCTCTCTTCTTAGCCCTAATTATCCTTCCTGCTTTGATGCTGCCCAGCTTCAAGAGCCCTGCTCCAGCTCCTACCATCTAAGTGACCATGGACAAGACCCTCTCCCTTAGAAAGCCTCAGGGAGAACCAAGCTCCTAAGGTTTCTGCTATCTGTCAGGTTGTCATTGTCCAAGCATTCTGGCTAAACACAGGGGACCAGTGTCACTGCTGCCACCATTTATTCTCTGGGCTGCTCAGCAGCCAAAGGAGATACTAGGCTGATGAGGCAATGGGAAGATGAAAGCTGACATGACAAGCAGATGGCTCAAGGCTTGCCCCCTCCTGACTTCTCCCATCTGGCTTCCATCTGACCCAAGCAACTGGCCAGGTGGTTTTCATTTAGAGATGAAGTCCTGACAGTTCTAACAAAACAGAAACTCCTGACTATAGCAACTTCTCTGGGCAAATTCACACCAAGTACACACATCTGTGGCACTAGTCAATGAGTGACCATAGAGATGAAATAGGTCTCAAATGAGGGCCAGCAGACAATGACAAGGCCACAAAACCACTGAACTAATTCTAAAGAACCAATGTCATTCTGAAAGCACCAACAAAAAAGGCCAAGGAGCAGATGCTATCAGCATCTAAGTATCCCCTGTTACCACCAATACTCTCCCAATGAGGTTCTAGAATAATGAATCTCAAAAGTAGATGGCCAAAGCACTGGAAGATGACTAGGGTTAACAAGGATTGGTTTTGATTTTGGGGGGAAGGGAGAACATAGCAACTTTTCCACACAATCCTCTCCGGGGGCCTCTCAGCCCTACAGGAAAGACAATGACAGAGCAGGCTAGGAGGGAACCTTGGGGTTGCCAAAATGGCCTAGTAAGAGGCACTGATGGACCAAGTTTCTCTGTGGGAGGGATAAAGGGAAAGGAATGGCCAAGTGACCAGGATATGAACTAGCAACAGACCTCTCTCCACAATGGTCTACCCTGGCCCAACAACAGAAGAAAAAAGCACAGAAACTTGTACTCCCCCAGGGGACTACAGAAAGAACTAAGTGTAGTAAATTCCTGATAAAGTGTTCCATGAAAGGTGGATGACATATTGAAGGGAGTTTTTTGTACAGAGGAGACACTGGGTGGGTCTCAGCAAGGTTGACAGATGACACAAGAACAAATCCATCTTCCCCCACAGATCCCCTTGCCTGATGTTCCATGGGAACAGGTGACCAGGAGGCTGAAAACCTGGGTGGAATGAGCCACTGGTCCAATTATCTGGATAGAAATGAAAACAATGAATACAAGATTGTCCAAATACCAAATTATCCAGCTGCACTTACCTCATGTTAAGCAATGACAGATTCAAGTAGAATATATACATTATGCTCACATGTTTAAAAGAGAGATCAAGGATGTGTATAAGCAGAGAAAAAAGGAGAACAGATGGGCAGGCTGAGCATTCCCCAAGTATTACAAGACAAGAAGTACTGGTTCCCACCTTGCCAGGCTCAGACCTCACAGGGCGCTATTGCAAAGAATCTGCAAATACTAAATAAGCAAACATACCTTTTTGAGGTCTTGTGCACACATGCACGCACGCACACACACACATACACACACTCATTTTTTTAAAAGCATGTCACTACCATTGTATATTTCATTTAAAAGTGTAGCCCTTTGGGCAGCTAGGTGGCTCAGCAGATTGAGCACCAGCCCTGAAGTCAGGAAGCCCTGAGTTTAAATTTGACCTCAGATACTTAATTACTTAGCAGTATGATCTTGGGCAAGTCACTTAACCCCACTGACTTACAAAAAGCAAAAAAATAAAATAGTGTGTTGCCCTTTTTGACATATAATCTCAATCAGTGGCATGGGACTCTGCAAACAAAGGACTAGGATCAAAAAATGTGAAATGAGGCAGATGACCTCTAGGTCCTGTTCAGTTTTAAAAGTTCTGCTTTTTTTTTTGACCAAAAAAAGGAATAAAAAAAAGGAATTCAAAATGAGTCATAACTACTGACCTAGAGCAAGGCCTCTAGCATATTGGGTGGATCCTTCATGGATGAGAGGAACACAGGATGAAAAAGCATGGATGGGTTGTGCTCTTAAGTATTTTATTGAATTAAAAGGGAATTATACATGGAGCTAAGAGTCCTGGGTTCAAGTTTGAGCTCTGATGCTAGTATGTGAACACTGACAAATCATTTATAACATGTAAGCCTGGTTTTCTTCTCTATCAAAAACACTACCTGTACTCTAAGAGGGATCTTTGTTAGTCTTCAGGAAGACCACACAAATGTGGCCATTCAGTGTTCCTGGGCCCACCTGAGTACCCCATATGGTGCTTCTCTGTCTGCTGGATATTTCTGCAAGCATGCTTGAAGAGGTTTCTCCTCGTAGAACCTTCCCACGCAGACATGTGGAAGTCCTTGGAAACATCAACCCAAACAATCATGACTTCAATATGTTGGCAGGAGGAGACAGAATCCAGTCCAAGTAAATCCTAATAGATTTTCCTATGAATCTTTAAGATTTTCCAATGGAGCTGAATACATTACAAATCTAGTCCCCAGGCAAGACAGATGGAATAAAATCTCTTCTGTCACACCCCTGCTCAAGATCAAGAAATTTGCTGCTGTAGTCCTTTTCCTATCACCCCTTCTAACATCTTCCACAATCCAGTAAAACTGGATAGGTTGCTCCTATCCCCATCCATACACATTCTAATTTTCCCACCTTTCCCTCTTTTCATTTATGGAACTCAAAAGTCCAGATCTTCCTGATCACATAAGGAGGCACGATGGGAGTGGAAAAGTGTCAAGAGCACATGAGTTCACCTCTCACCTCTGGAACTAATATCTATATGACCTCAGGCAAGTCATACTTCACTTCTATGGGCCTCATTTTACTCATCTGCAGAAAAGAAGAGATTGTACTAGCTAGGCTCTGAGGTCTTTTTCAGCACTTGATGTGATCCTAAAACATTATAGATTTGTGTCTGTTCCTCTCTTAAGTATTAAACTCCAGGACAGAGAGCAGGTCTTATCTAAACTTAAATCCTCTACCTTGTACTAACTACAGAGCCTTTTGGCATCACTAAATCTAAGATCTTGTGCAGTCCTTACTGTCTGCAGCTTGCTTTTTTCTTGGCAATCTCCTGATTTTTCAACTACTCTACTCATTAGGGGTTAAGAAGGGAACAGAGAGTGCATGTTGGTTTGATTACAATAGTCTATGTATCTTTGTTCATGTCCGAAATTTGATCCATATGGGTTAATTTATCTCTGGCTGCTCCAAATTCCTCTCAATTTCATCTTTTGATCAATCGATGCTGACAGCCTTGGGAGCAAGCTTCAACTTACTCCTTAGCAGTCTACTCTTCAATACAAAATGCACAAGAAAAAGTCTGTTTGTTATGTAAGAAGATGGGACTCCGGCCCCAGTACTGGGGGCCAGGCAGAAACTGGTGGTCATAACATCATCGATTCCAGGGAGTGCTAGCTCATTCAGGAATTATTTTGAATTCTCTCCCAATTAGGGCTAGAAGCTTATATAGGGACCCCAGTATGACTAATGTGACCTAGCCAAAGTTAATCTCACTAATCAGTCTGGCCACCTGGAGAAATAAGGCTTCTAAGATATAATTTTTAGCTTAAGGAAGAGTCAAAGGAGGCCTGAATTCAAACGACTCATTTATTTGTTTTGATAGTGAACTCATTCAACAATAGACATGAATCCCACTTTGAGAAAAATAGTTCTAACACTAATGCACTACTGGCATAGATGTGAAATAGTACTACAATTCTAGGAAAATTTGGAACAATGCCCCAAAGTTATTAAACTCTCTTACTGAGCAAAACCACAACTAGGCACATATCCTCAAAGAGATCAAAGGAAAAGGACCCATAATTACTTTCCATAAAAGCAAAAACCCTTGGAAACTAGAAGGGTACCCACCTTTTGCAGAACAGACAAAGAAAATATGGTAAATGAATGTAACATATAATTATAAAATAAACAATTTCAGAGGACAATGGGAAGACCTCTATGAACTGATGCAGAATGAAGGAACAGAGCTGGATAGAAGTACAATTTATCCAGTGCCAATAACACTACAAAGAAAACTACATAAGTTTTTAGAATTCTGATCAATGTAATGAAAAGTTACATTGCCAGAGGACTGAAGAGGAACACGGTACCCATCTCCTGCCAGTAAGGATCAAGAATAAATGAGACATCTATTTTGGGGCATGGTCAATATGGAAATTTGTTTTGCTTAACTAAGTTATTATGAAGGTTTTAATCAAATTTTATCATATAACAGGAAAAAGAAGAGGGGGAGGCTAAAAGACAGATAATAAATACATGCCAAATAAATAAAGATATGGATAAATAAGGTTAACCTCACAAAACCACAGGTAGTTTAGAGCTAGAAAGGGCTTTTCTAAACTCCTCAATTTACAGATAAGAAGACAGAACAGAGAAGTGAAATGATGTGCCCCCCACCCCCAGGGTCATACAGCAAGTTAGAGACTGAGGCCCATAAAAATCCAACCAGAATATAGTCATTTGAACAACTGAGGATGTTTACCATTTTGGAAAGGCCCCCTGCAGCACACTTCCAAGAAAGATTGTCCTGGTCCATTTGAGGCATACAAACTGACAAGTAAGCAGAATATGTATCACTCAAATCACATCTATTGTATAAAGAAAGGGTCATCTGTATTTCAGCACCCACCAGCCATCATTAACTAAGGTTTTCAAAAGCCCATTATCTACAATGATTCTGAAGGAAGACCACCAGTGTTAAGAGCTGGAAGGAAGCTGAGATTCCTAGTCAAATCCACTGATTTCAGAGGCAAAGAGACGGAGGCTAGGTTGGTGCAGTTGAGAAACACTAGGTCTAGAATTTTGAAGATCCATATTCAAATATGATCACAGACACTGACTACCTCTGTGACTCTAAACAAGTCACTTCATCTCAGCTTGCCTCAATTTCCTCAAAAGTAAAATGGGGATAAGAACACCTGAGATCTCCCAGGGTTAATGTGAGCACAGGCTTGGCATATAATAGGGCAATTAATAAATGCTTGTGTCCCGTCCCCCCCCCCCAAAAAAAATCAGGTCCCACAATAAGTCTGATAAGCTCTGGAAGTCCAGAAGAACAAAATGAGCATTTGGAGGATTTTTTGGCAGGCTGGTCAGGATCCCTTTATGGAGGGCAGGGCATAGTGGCTGGGGCTGCCTTTGCTACCAGACCTAGGCTGATGCTGGGCACAGTGCCCACCTAAAGCAGCAGCATCTTGTGAGAGCCTTCCCAGGATGACTCCAGTTTTTAGATTTCAAAACAGATTCAGAGATGCAAAGAGAACTGCCTTGATAGCAGGACTGATAAACTGTGCCCAGAAGCCAGGAGCCCAGCCTAGCCCAGTCCAGCCCAACCCTCTCTTGGAGCTCTTTGTTTCACAAGAATCTCTGAAGGAATGGATGGTAGAAACAGGCAATAAGCATTCAGTGCTCACTCAAAGTGCTGATGACAAAAAAAAAACAAGCAAGAAAGTAATCACTTGCCTTGAAACTTATAATCTCAATGGGAAAACAAGACCTTAGAAGGGACCCCCAAATTGGAAGTCTGGGAGGGGGAAGACAAGAGACAGCAAAGCTTGGAAATGACTTGGAGGGCATGGGATGGGGGTGGGGAGTAGGGTGGGAGCAGTCTGGGCAGAGGGGGAAGAGAAGGTGTCCTAGATCAGAGAAGAAGCAAGGTCACCTATCAAAGCATATGATCCCAAGGGCAGAATCTGAGCTCCAGGGGGGGCAGGAGAAGAAGGCCACAGTCCACATGGTATGCCTTGGAAATGGCAGGAAGTGACCTAATGGACTGTTCCAAGACAAGATCAGATGAAAGTTCAACCACCAATCAGCACTAGGTTGAGACAGGAGGAAAGCTAGAATGGTAAGACCAAGAATAGAAAGCCATGGCCACCTGCAATTCAGCAAATGAGTCCTCAGATCCTCCTCTCCAACCTGCTCACTTTACAGAGCAGGCAACAGAAGGGAACTGATCTGCCCAAAGTCTCAGCAAAACCAGGGCTATTAAACTGATGAATACATATTGATTTAAAAAGCTGGTTCTTCACAACAATCTTCAGAATAATCACATAGTAAGTAATTTATTAAGCAGTTACTATGTACCACAACCTCTGCTAAGCCCTAACACACACACACGCACACAAAGACACTCTGCCTTCAAGAAATTCACAAACTAATGGAGAAGACAACATGCAAATTCATACAAAATTACTAAACAGAATAAATAGGAAAAAATTAACAGAGGCAAGATCATGGAATTAAGAAGTTGGTGAAGGTTTCTATTAAAATAAAAAAAAAGTGAGATTTTAGTTGGAACTTAAAGAGATCCAAGCAAGGTCAGTAGTCAGAGCAGAGGAAGGAAGACTGTTTCAGTAATGGAGAACAGCAAGAAGGCCAGACGGAATCCAAATATCAGAAGGTGTATTTTCACAAAATCATGAATTTAGAGAGGTCTTTTTTCAGTGGCTCAATCCATACTGCCTCTGCTTGAAGACTTCCAAGGAGAGGGAGCCAACAATCAAGAACCCAAGGTTGGCATAGTAAATGCCTCATCTAACTGGTGTCCTGTGATTAACATGTGTTTGAGTCATGATGGTGGTCACCTTGGTGTCCAAATTCTTGTTCAGTTTTTCCTACAACGTCCCAACCAATATAGAGGACCTTGGCCATCTCTTCAGAGTATTTAGCTCCTATTGGGAGATCCTGTATGTTTCAGAAGGATAAAAGAATGGAAACAAGAAAAATTCACTGGGAGAAACTAATCTAATTAAAAGTCAAATGAACCAAGACTGTTTTAGAAGGATATACATAGGTGGCGCAGTGGATAGAGTACGGCCTTGAAGTCAGGAGTACCTGGGTTCAAATCCGGTCTCAGACACTTAATGATTACCTAGCTGTGTGGCCTTGGGCAAGCCACTTAACCCCATTGCCTTGAAAAATCTAAAAAAATTAAAATAAAAAATAAAAAAAAGAAAGATATACATAAATGAAGAAGTTAGGACAAATCCCCCAGCACACCATCACCAATGCCTGTCTTCTAAATAATCAAAAGGGGAATTGTTCCTAATTCAGAAAACTGTCTTTGCTATTCCATGACTTTGTTGAAGTCAGTCACTATCCTCTGGTGCCAAGGGAAAGCCTTCCCAAACACAGACTGTGTTGAAGTGAACACTGCCCACCATGTGTGACAGATATGGTACAAGGAACATATCCTCAATCAAGTACACATTGGGACTGTAAGGGTTTTTACTGCCAGCTGTTGTTCTTTTCCTGTAAAGTATTAGGGCTGGTGCCATTTCAAGCCTAGGACTCTTCCAAATAAACTGTTCAACAACTTAGAAGCTTCTTAAGGCTGTTCTCTCTTCAGTCTGTCTTTACCCCCCCACCCCCACCCCACCCCAGGGTAGCTAGGAGGCACAGTGGATAAAGTACTGTTTAGGAGGACAGTAGTTCAATCCAGATTCAAGGCACCTGGGCAAATCACTTCATCTTGAGACTCATATCTGACCACTGGAGGAGAAAGTGAGACAAGACTCAGCACAATATCCTCTCATTCAAATCTAATTTATATGCTTGTTTCCTAAGAGGACAAAGGACAAACATCCTTATCTCCCCTTCTCCCTAACCCCACTCATATCTCTGCCATGCTTTTTAAAAATCCACCTTTCATTCAATCAACCCTGTTGACTATTATCCTGTATCTTTTCCCCTTCTTAGCTCAACTCCTTGGGATTGTTGTTATTTTCCCAAAGAATAATAAGGGATCCACATTCACATAAGCTATATCTGCTTGCCCTGATGATCTCCCTGAGAGCAATTTTAATTGCTGTGCCTGCAAAAGTCCTTTACCAACACTAGTATTTACCTAGGGAGCTACTTGCTCCCCCCAGCTTTAGGCCAGTGTCCTTGGCAGCAATGTTCAATGTCACAGTACTCCAGGTCTTCAAGAGGCTGAGTTTGAGAAAGGGAATTCTAGCTAGATGTTCCCTAACATGCTCTCACCTCTGAGATTTAGTGGTTCTGTGCTCTTGAAGCAAAGTGATTCCCCCCACCTCACCATGAGCACAAGATCTGGATTCATTCACAAGCTGGGAGTGGCTTGGAGACTCAGATTCAGTGGGGAAACATGTCCACCCCAGGAACAGAGACTGCCAAATATTGTCCACTTCTACTATCAACCACAAGTGCATTACCTTGTCTCCACTGTTACAACTGGCCACTTCTGCAAAAACACCATCCCTGGCCTACTTTCTCCTTGGCAATGCCAATGCAGTGATGTGCGCAGGAAGAAGATGCTCAAGATTGGCTATACACCCAGGATACTAAATATGCCTCTGCACCAAGGGACCTGCAAATTATTTCTGGCCCAGCTTACATCCAAACTCATAAAAGTTCCCATAGGTTACTTATACTTGACTGTCATTGAAGAGGGTTCTGCAGCTGATAAATTAGCAAGGCAGCTTTAATGTAGTAATCAAGCAACACTCCAAGGTTAGGGGAAATGGTTTAAGGTGGAGATAAGATTACTCCAAATGCTGGCAGGAAAAGGACAGAGGGAAGGAGGGAAAAGTTGCCTATTCATGTAACCAACATTTATAAGATTCAGCCCCAGACTAAGCATAGAGGGAAGATGTAAAAATGAATAAAAAGTTCCCTACCCTCTAAGAATCTAATGAGGAAACTAAATATGGACACAAGAAACAGAATGTTGTTAGTATCTCTGGAAGACAAAGTGCAATCATTCAGAGAAAGAAGAGATCAGTCCTAGCTAGTATGGTGGTTGGGTGAGTGGAAGACATAACTATCAGGCAAGGCAGACCTGGGCGAAGAAAGTCATTTAAAGTGCTTCTTGAAACAGGTAGAATTTCAACAGGAAAAGTTTGGAGAAGCTGACCAAAAAAGCAAAATCAATCCCACCAAATGTTTGGGACTACAGAGGGGGATTAGTTAAATCTAATCTGACATTCTTTAATTTGGAATTAATCTTTCTGATCTATATATTTCTGATTTAAAATTTAAAATTAGTCTCTTAACTTTTAACTAATAGCTATAAATTTCAGTATGTAAAAACTTTAAGGCCTGTCTCCTACATCCCAAATGCTGATTTGGCCTGTGTCAGTACTATCTGGTCAGTCATCTCAATGACAGCACCAATAAATTCCTTTTACCTGATCAACAAACCTTAAGATAAGAGATCTCTTGGATGAGGAGAGAGCAATCCTATTGTTATTTGTAAACATATACTCTCCAGTTTAAGTGGGATTCTTATCAATAGGGAATGTTAAGCAAATTTTATAAAATCTAAGAGGATCATATTGTAAAAGCCATGTCTTCCATATGAAATTCCATTGGTCACTTAACTCAATTTTATATACTTCTTTGTCCTTTCTGTATAAAATGCCTCCAGAATTTTGTATCGGTGTTGGCGTTTATAAGGATGCCATCCACTCGTGGGTTTTGGTAAGATCCTAGAGAATAAAACTTCATTTATAAAACTAAATTTGTTATTTCATTTTAAGCCTAAGAAAATTATGGTTAACAGTTATAATGAAATGGAGTCAAGAGAATAGGCTATGAAAATTATACAATCCTATCTCTATCAAATACAAGGCAGAGGGGATAAAAGGTACACAGGAGCCAGAGCCTGCCCAGAGTGCCCACTTGCTGACTACTGTATGAAGTAACTCCAGGAGGATTATTAGATACCCTGGGCCAGGATTCAACAATTCACTCTCCATTCTGAATACCATCATGTAGGATGGCTAGGCTGTGCAGTGGATAGAGCACTGGCCTTGGAGTTGGAAATACCTGAGTTCAAATTTGACCTCAGATACTTAATAATTACCCAGCTGTGTGGCTTTGGGCAGGCCACTTAACCCTACTACCTTGAATACCATCATGTAAATGAGAGTTCTTCTGAAAAAATTTTTTTAATTTAAAAAAATTTTTAAATTAAATCCTTCTTTACAAAAGAAGGAGGTCTAGCATAAGAACCAATATTTACCAATATTGCTACTGAATTATGAATATAAGTATCAATAAAATATTTATCAAGCACTTTTGGCATTCAAGGCACTGGGTCAAGGGAGGAGGTACAATCCAAATAAACAGTCCCTGCCCTCAAGGCACTTACCTTCTGCAGAGATTTGTTTGTTTTGTTTGTTTTTAGTGGCTGCCTGGGTCTCCCAAGTGACAGAGAGAATAAGAAAAGCCGCTCCTTAGAGAGAAGGATGAAGAGTACTTCTGCCAGGGGAATAGGTTAACAAGGCAGCTAGGCCAAACATAAAGTGCCTGGTTAGTTCCAACTCCTTCAATATAAAGATGAATCATTTCACGAGGCACGGAGTGGGGGAATCTCAGCTTAGGTCTCCCAAGCATGAACTGAGCCCAAGAACCAGGGCTACAGTAACATGTCTTTGTTCCTGTTGGTTGCACCTGGGTAAGAAGAGCTAAGAATATTCATTTCACCAACCTTAAAGAGAAGCTTTTGAAGGCTTTATATAGGAAATGAAATGATCAGCATTCATGACTAGGGCTTGGAGATTAACCTGGGAGGGGAGAGTGCAAGGGTGGGAAAAAGGTGTTCAGGGACTCAATTTAGTCTCACCACAAAAGGCAGGAAGTCTAAGAAGAAGGCTTCCATTCTACCCTAGTCTCACCCAGCAGGGAGGTAGTCAGAGAAAGTTCAATTATAGTCATTCACAAAAGGAGGAGCCTAGGGATTAATGGACTCCTTAATTTTTTAATTTCCTGGGGTTTACTGCTAATTAGACCCATAGCAACTTTGTAAATGATCAAATTTCAACCCAGTTCATTTAACAACTGAAGGTGGACTAGAGCATAGAGGACAACACTGTGCCCTGGGGACCAGTGACAGCAGACAATGCCCGCCTACTGCTTTCCTCAGTACTAATTAGAAACCTCTAATTCCCTCCACAATAAATGAAAGACACAGAAGACAGCACAGAGGGGTCTCTCTTTTGCAGCTTCCCACCCTACATACTTTCCCAGGACAAGTCCAGGTCCAAAAGCCTATCCAGTTGAAGGACTGCTGTATATACACTCTTTCAGGCCTTAACAGTGCCCACAACAGATGATATGGAGTTCAAGGGTACTTCTTCCAAGATCATTCATACCTTCATTTTACAAAAAAAAGTCTGAGGCCCCAGAAAAGGTAGAGAGGTAGCCTTCTGAGGTGAAGAGAACCAGATGTGAGAATCAGAAAGACCAGTCCAAATTCCAAATCAACACCGCACAAGCCTAGGCAAGTTGTGTCCCTGGGGCTGATTCCTCATGAATAACTGTAGCCACAGCCTGTGGAGGCCGTGACCGCTGGCACTCAAGGAAGCTGGAACCACTGTGGTAAATTTCAAGGGCTATGGAAGTGACAACCACTGCTATTAGGGATTTTTTTTTGGGGGGGGGGGGGGCTTTCCAAAAGTCACTTTTCCAAAAAGCCTGTAAAGAGCATCAACAGGAACTGAACCTATTTGAAGACACTCAAGATGAGAGAATCAGAAGGATGCTCAGTGACTCCCCCTATCTCAGGACTTTCCGTACCTGCCTCTAAATCCAATGCCTATTAGCTAAAGCCACCATTACATATGTAGTCAAGGTATCCCTTTTGGAAGATGTTATGGACAAAGTGCCCTCTGGTCTCTTCTCAGGGAGCCACTAGCAAAGTGGGTTGAAAGCAGTAACATACCATTACAAAGCCCATGAATGTAGCAGTAATAAATATGCCTTTACAAACCTTTCCGCTCACAATCATTCAGATATGAAATGTGACTGGGAAGAAAGAAAGGAAAGAGGAAGAGGGGAGGGGAAGAAGAGAATGAGGGAGCAAGAAAAAGGAGGGGGGGGGAGGTGGGAAGACAGGGAGACACAGGAAAGGAAAGGAGAAGCAGAGAGACTACAAAAAGATAAGTTGAGTCCAGAATTGAATAGGACAAGGGGCTGACACATCCTTAGGAAACTAGTTATTTTAATGATTCTCAAACTCTTCCCAAAAAGAAAGGTCCATCTTATTAAAGACAATATTTTCTGTTTGCTATATGCGTGCAACTGTCTCTTAAGAACCGAAAAAGAATCACCCAGAGAATGAATTGGGTTAAGTGATGTGAAAGCAAGATGGTGCATGGGCACCCTACTGACAAGAGAAATCATGGAAGATCGCCTGAAGCAGTACCTCTTTTTTTGGCCGAGGAGAACACAGCATGGAACCAGGTCAAATTAAAGACTAAGTAAGTGTTAAAAAGAACCTTTGTTGATCACCTAGATAACATGATTTTTGGAATGGGGGTATGTGGGGGGTGAAGAGGGATTGAATTTCCCAAGTTTTAATCAGCATGAAACTGATACCTATCCTTACCAATCTCTTCCTTCCAAGAGGATCTAAAAACAGTCTACAGGGAAAACAGAGACAGGAAGCATCAAAGCTTCTGAGTCAAGATTTGATAGACTTGGCCCAACCTTTTAAGAAATAAGCAGTATTTCATAGCATAATTTAGGACTGGGAGGACAGGGAGAGCAAGTCTATTACCTCTCACACATTTTAAAGACATAGACTGAAATCCAGAGAGGTTAAGGGACTTTTCCATGGTTACACAGCTAGGTAGGATTCCACATCTTTTACCACCAGTTTTCAAACACATTTCTCCTAAAATTCCAAGCAATTTTTCTCAGTCTCTGCAGAAACACAGCTCTCTAAAACAATGACTCCCAGCTCAGGGATAAAAGACCACGGGGCTTCCAGCGTCATGGCACATACCAACAAATCCATCCACAAACTGGTCTTTTGGATTTGTATTTTGCCACACCAAACAAGGGAGCACTTCCTACAAGACCTAAGCACATACCATATACCTGCTGGAGAATGAATAAAACCTTTTTTTAATTGTATACAGATGGTGTGATTAATAAAATTAAAATGGCCTTTAAAGTATGACTGAATTCATTGACACTCTGGGATATCAATATAATGGCACAAGTAGGGGAAGAGTCTGAAAAAAGGATCCCTTATACTCAGACTCCAGATTGAGAGGCACTGCTGCAGGCTTAGCAACTAACTCGATTTCATTTAGTCATTTAAAGTCACCTTGAATCAGAAACTCCAGTTTTCTGTGGGCCTACTTAATGACAGAAGCTGGACAGATAACTACTATTTGATTTCCAGCAAACTTGGACCATGCCTAGAAGAAGATGAAGCCTAAGTGTTCAAAGGAATGACATTCTGAAACCATACTGAGACCGGGACTTGGACCAGGAGAGTTCTCCAGTTATCTTTCAACAGGTTCTGGCCATGGAAATGTGCTTTTGTATCCCTGCTGAAGCTCTGCACTGACTGCCACAGCTGGCCCCAGTCTCTGATGGAACTGGTGTCCCTGGTAAGAAGACACAACATTGAAAGGAGAGCCCCAGTTGGAAAGCAGAGCATGGAACTGGCACAAGCCTGCCATTTCCTAGAGGAGCACCCTGGAACCCAAGAGGTTTTCTATGATTCACCAAAAACCCCAGCTATGGTGCAGAGGAAGTAAAACCCATGGCTCCCAATTCCACACAACAGCAGTCTTATGGGTCTTCCAGCCTAGTACTGGGTATGAAGGGGATGGAAAAAGTCTAAGACACAGAGGCCCCAAAGGACAGAATCAACAAAGGAGGAAAAGATCAGTAAACAGGGCAGCATTCTCCACCTAGGCACATGCTAGATGGTTTTTAGTGGCACCCTTTGATTTTCATCAATGTGTAAGTACACCAAATGAGGACTTTCATTTTACTGCTGATTATCAGCCCCTTCTCTAGCTTTTCCCTTTTTTTTAGGCACTTAATAAATTTTTTATTGAATGATTTGTAGAGGAGATATAATTTTGAGTATTTGGGAAAGCAATCACTCTTCTGAGCTAATCAAAGGGCAGGATATCTTTATTTAAATAAGGGAGAAGGCATGAAATTGGAATGTACAGGTTCTAGGTACTGAGCGATCCTATCTATCAATCAACTTCTTTAGATGTGTGATGTACTGAAAACAGAATGGAGTAAAAATCCCTTTATTTAAACTCTGACTCTGCTGCTTTCTACCAACCTCTATGACCCTGACATGCTACTTCAACTCTCTGAGCCTCAGTTTACAATTTCACGTTTTAAAAGAACTGCTTTAAGAGCCAGAAAAGGGTTTGCCCGAGGATGCACACCCCCAAGTTGTGCAAAGAGGAAGATCTTGAACTCAAATCTTCTTGATTCCAAAATCAGATTTTTATCTACTATCTCAGAGCTAACCTATGAAACGTGGACAATCAAAAAAAAGTTATCACCAAGGTACAATGGAGGAGAAAAGAATCAAAAACTGCTGTTGGTCAGTGTTTCAGTTGTGCCTGACCCTTCATGACTCTATTTGGGTTTTCCTGGCAAAGATCTCAAGAAGTTTGCCATTTCCTTCCCCAGCTCAACTCATTTTATAGATGAGGAAACTGAAGCAGAGTTAAGTGACTTGCCTAGAGCCACACAGCTAATAAGTGTCTGAGACCAGATTTTTTCAGGGCACCCTGACTCCAGATCCAGGTGCTCTTTCTTCTGTTCTACCTAGTTGCCCTGCACAAACTGTGAAATCAAATAATTAGATGTAATTTTGAGAGTTCAGCCATGGCACCCCCTTCAACACTGTCAGTCTCCCCCCTTAATGCTCTGAAACAACCTTTTCAATTAAACTCCTATAAAATCAATGAAAAGAAGTGTCCAGACAGAAGAGAGGTACAATGGTGAGGAAAAAGAAGACAAGGGATAGAGGACAACTTAATTGTAAAACTTCTGCCATTTCAACTAAAAATCTAAATCTTAAAAAAATAAAATTCCTCTCCTTCCAGATGTACTTTCTCAAAATGAGGTAAAGGGGACTGCCTTCTTTATGGAGCTATCATCTTGTACTAATCTGACAATGTGCCTCACAGACACCTAGCCAGATGGGTCCTAGAAAATACCATTCCCCAAACCAATGGCAAATTCTTAGGTCATAGTTGGGCAAAGATTAGGCATATGGATTGGAAACATGGTGGATCAGGAAGAGTGCTGAAGTCAGCTGTGTGACCCTGGGCCAGTCACTGAATCTTTCTGTGTCCTGATTACTCCTCTGGGTCTGACAAACTCCAAGGCTACTCTATAAGAAAGAGTAAAGGTCTTTGGCCAGGAGATTTAGCCCTGGAAGGGAATGTCTAATTCAGCCTTCCATGTGACAATAGGAAACAACTGAAGTCCAAGGGCCCAGAGGGTAGAGGGAGATTCCAAACTCAACTCCACTGGACTAGATGAGAGATGCTTCATGACCTCTCAGCAGGAGGCCCATCTGGCATATCCTGGAGGCTGAGGAAGCCTGAGTGGGCAGGATGATAGTGTCCAGAACTCTTGGCAGCTCTAAGTGGCAGAGAAGGTATCCACCTGAATTGGCTAGAGTTCTCTCACCAGACATTTTGTCATGTTCACTGAGGAAAAATTCTCAGATCGGGGGCCCAGGAGCTACCAACAAAAAGCCCTCACAACCCCAGAGTCCTTAGTGGGAGAGTGAGTCAACATCAAGGATACTTTTCTAGGCTATCCTGGGACCCTAAACACCACCTCGAGCAGGGTAGGGGCTTCTAGGTGGTACAGAGTTAGACTTGGAGTCAGGAAGACCTGAGTTCAAAACCTACCTCAAATACTTATTAGCTGGGTAACCCTGAAAAAGTGACTTCACCTACATGTACATCAATTTCATTACCTGTAAAACAGGGATGATAATAATAGTGGCTACCTGCAGAGGTTGTAGTGAGGAATAAATGAGATACCTGCTCCCAGAGAGGCGGCCTCAGTTGGACAAGAGGCCGTTCTCCACCCAGCTCTCCTCTAGGAGTCATGGCCCTGCTTCCCTGCACAAAGCAGAGAGAGAGAGAAAAACCCAGAGTTCAAACTCACCCTTTGAAGATATTAAAAGAAATCTTAAAATTATTTAAAATATTTGATATACACCACTACTATTCAATATCATATTAGAAATATTAGCTTCAGCAATTAGAGAAGAAAAAGAAATCGAAGGAATTAGAATTGGGAAGGAAGAGACAAAACTCCGACTCTTTGCAGATGACATGATGGTATACCTAGAGAATCCCAAGAAATCATCCAAAAAACTACTGGAAAACAATTAGCAATTTTAGCAAAGTTGCAGGATATAAAATGAACCCTCATAAATTCTCAACTTTTCTATATAATATGACTAGCAAGATACAGCAGGAAGAGCTAGAAAGAGAAATCCCATTCAAAGTAACCTTACACAACATAAAATACCTGGGAGTCTATTTGCCAAGGCAGACTCAGAAACTTTGAAAACAATCATAAAACACTTCTCACACAAATTAAATCAGATTTAAATAACCGGGCAAACATCAACTGCTCATGGATAGGTAGAGCTAATATAATAAAAATGACAATTCTACCAAAACTAAACTACCTGTTTAGTGCCGTACCAAACAAAATTACAAAAAATTACTTTAATGAGTTAGAAAAAGCTGTAAGTAAATTCATATGGAGAAATAAAAAGTCAAGAATTTCCAGGGATTTAATGAAAAAAAAGTGCAAAAGAAGGGGATTTAGTCCTACCTGATCTAAAATTTTATTATAAGGCATCGGTCATCAAAACTGTCTGGTACTGGCTAAGAAACAGAGTGGTGGACCAGTGGAACAGACTAGGTGGAAAAGCAGGTAACAATTATAGTAATCTGCTGTTTGATAAACCCAAAGAGTCCAGTTATTGGGATAAAAACTCTCTCTTAGATTAAAAACTAGGAAAATAGAAAGTTAGTATGGAAGAAACTTAGATTAGAACAACACCTTACAACACCCTATACCAAGACAAGATCCAAATGGATACAAGATTTAGACAAAAAAAACAATATTATAAGCAAATTAGAAGATCAAGGACTAGTTTACCTGTCAGATCTATGGAAAAGGAAGCAGTTTATGACTAAGGAAGAGATGGAGAACATCACTAAAAACAAACTAGATGATTTCAATTACATTAAATTAAAAAGCTTTTGTACAGATAAAACCACTGTAACCAAGATCAAAAGAAATGTAGTAAACTGGGAAACAATCTTTACAACTAATGTTTCTGACAAAGGACTCATTTCTAAAATATACAGAGAACCGAGTCAAATTTAAAAAAAAAAAAAAGCCATTCCCCAATTGACAAATGGTCAAAGGATATGCAAAGGCAATTTACAGATCAGGAGATAAAAGCAATCCATAGTCATATGAAAAATTGCTCTAAATCATTAGTTATTAGAGAAATGCAAATTAAAGCTTCTCCGAGGTACCACCTCACACCTTTCAGACTGGTCAATATGACCAGAAAGGACAATGATCATTATTGGAAGGGTTGTGGGAAATCTGGGACACTATTACATTGTTGGTAGAGCTGTAAACTCATCCAACTTCTCTGGAAAAAAAATTTGGAACTACCCAAAGGACAACAAAAATGTGCATACCCTTTGATCCAGCAATACCACTACTGGGTCTATACCCTGAAGAGATGAGGAAAAAGGGTAAAAACATCACTTGTACAAAAATATTCATAGCAGCCCTGTTTGTGGTGTCAAAGAATTGGAAATTAAGTAAATGTCCTTCAACTGGGGAATGGCTTAGCAAACTGTGGTATATGTATGTCATGGAACACTATTGTTCTATTAAAAACCAGGAAGGATGGGAATTCAGGAAAGCCTGGAGGGATTAGCATGAACTGATGCTGAGTGAGATGAGCAGAACCAGAAAAACACCGTTCAGCCTAACAACATGGGGGTGATGATCAACTTTGATGGACTCATTCCATCAGTGCAACAATCAGGGACAATTTGGGGCTATCTGCAATGGAGAATACCATCTGGATCCAGAGAAACAACTGTGGAGTATGAACAAAGACCAAGGACTATTACCTTTAATTTAGGAAAAAACCTAATACCTTATTGTCTGATCTTGTTATCTCTTTTACTTTATGTTTCTTCTTTAAGGATGATTACTCTCTCATCACACTCAGTTTGGATCAATGTATACCATGGAAACAACGTAAAAGAGTGACAAATTGCCTTCTGTGGGGAGTGGGGGGAGGGAAGTAAGATTAGGGAAAAAAATTGTAAAACGCAAAATAAATAAAATCTTAAATCATAACCTCCAGTTACAAAGGGCTGTGAGACAATAGTTCTTTAATCATTTTCCTTAAAAAAAAAAAAACCAAAAACCCTCAAATACAGATCATTTAGGGTTTCCCAAAAAGCTCCTCTATAGATTAATGGACCCCATGAGAGTGAATGCTCAGTCTTAAATATCCCATTAAATAAAGCAGGGTTTCCTTTTCATTATTAAATTATGAAATTCATTCTCTAATTAACAAGAACAAGAACATGGCAAAGAATAAATTGTTCCTTTTATTCCTCCTACCCATGGGCAGTCATAGCAGCTTGGCTCAGGGTAAAGGAGCCTGGAGTTGTTACCAGAGGACATGGGTTCAAATTCTGTCACTGCCACTTTCTACTTAAATGACTCTGGGCAAGTTACTTAAACTTCTCTGAGCCTCAATTCCTCCTTCTTCTACTCAACCATCTGAAGTCTAGAAGGCTTTAGAGTTGACAAGGAGTTTTCTTCCTAAAATTGTTCCAAGGGAGGGAGGTAATGTAGATATTTTTAACCTCGTTTTAGAATCAAGGAAATGAGCCTCAGAAAACTTAAGCACCTTGCCCATAAGCAAACACATGGCAATAACAAGTATCCTGAGCTCCAGTCTTCAGAGTCCAAGGTCCTAAAACCTTACCTAGTACAAAGAAACAGCTAGGTGGTTGCAGTAGATAGAGACCTGTCTTGGAGTCAGGAGAATGGGAGTTAAAATCCAGCCTGACACTGAAGACTGACTAGCTGTGTGACCCTGGACAAGTCACTTACCCCTGATTACCTCACATCCAGGGTCATCTCCGATCATTTTGATTCATATCTGGCCACTGGACCCAGATGGCTCTGGAGAAGAAAGTGAGGCTGATGACTTAGCACAACACCCCCCCCCTAATCCAATTCACTTGCTTGTCATGGCATCCCCTCCCTGACCAATGTCCTGATCTTCTTCAAGGACATCACATCAGAGTCCAAGGTCAGTTGGGAATGCGACAATGGAAAAAAGCACCTGGAGGCAGGAAGTTCTGTGTGATCCCAAGCAAGTCATTGACCATTGTCTGCCTCAGTTTCCTCAGTTGTAAAATGGAGAGAGTAACAGCACCTGCCTTCCAGGGTTGTTTTGAGGTTCAAATTAAAAATAAATATCCAAATATGCTAGTATAGCATAGGTCTACACAAGAGCTCTCTAATTGCTTATATTCCTTTCCCCCCCCTTCCCTCTGCATAGCCACTAGTTTGGCACATCAAAAAAATTAATGTGGCTAGGTTATGAATGCATGATTAAAACCCTTACCTGTTCAGAAAAATACATTTTAAGTCAAACTCAAAGTTGACCAACTTGCAAAGACGAACTATAAAAACGATTTAAAAATTTGGATCTAAGAGGCGGCTAGGTGGCGCAGTGGATAGAGCACCAGCCCTGGAGTCAGGAGTATCTGAGTTCAAATCGGGCCTCAGACACTTAATAATTACCTAGTTGTGTGGCCTTGGGCAAGCCACTTAACTCCATTGCCTTGCAAAAAAAAAAAAAAAAGGCTAAAAAAAATACTATGTCTAACCTTTAAGGCAATTTAAAATCACTAGAAATCATTAGAGCTGGCACCCAGGATAACTAGAAAGGCAAGAGGCAAGAAGAATGAACATTCCCAACACGGGGGACCACATGTACAAAACACGGAAATTGGGGATAGAATGGCATAGGGTCAACCCTGACCATAGTCACAGAACTATACTGTGAAACACAAAGAATTTGAATTCAGAGAACTTGGATTCTAAATCTTGGATCTGTCAATCACTTAACCCCTCTAACCTCAGTTTTCTTATTTGCAAAATAAAGTTTGAACTAGATTAGATATGTCAAACACAGAGAATATGGCCTACAACACTCCTGAGTACAGCCTAAACTAGATTAAAAGATAACTGGAAGATATTTAACAAAATAAAAATACAATAAAATATGGATAACATTAATGTGGTTTTTCTAAATCAATACATAACCCTTATGAAAGATTTCACAGGTCATTCTATCTTAAGTTTGATACTACTGTATTAGATAACCTGTAAGGGTCCTTCTGTCTCTAATTTATGTCTTTTCACTATGACACTTTTTCTTTTTTATTCTGCATTTAAAAATTAAAAGCTGTAGCATTTTCATTGTAGAATAGAACAAGGAAGATTGTATATTAAACTGGAAACTTCTAACATACAGCAAGCTTTTCCTTTTAAGTATATTATAATAAAAAGCAGGATGTAACTTTCAAAGTTGTCCTAATTATCTGTTTCCTTCTGGTCTTTCTATACTTTTCTGCCTGACACTGTTTTCTAAGGGTCTCTCCCATTTTGACATTCCATGTTCACAAGTTTCTCCCAGCTCCATACCGCTTTCTCTGTTGATTCTCCCAGCTCTGAAGATCCAAGCTCTACAGGTTCTTCCAGCTTTCTAGGATTTTATTAGCAGAGGGCCACCAACCATTGGCCCAGCAGAATATCAAACAACCATCAGGTTAACATCATACTAAGTTCCTATGAAAGAGATATGAGAATTAAGTCACAGTCTCTCAGATCACCAAGTCCCAACACAACTGGCTTCTTCTGAGAAAGGGTCTTGCTTGTTACTGCCAAAGCATCAACAGCTTTGTAGCAAACAGTCCCTGGCACTATACAATAAAGTTAGTCTTGCAGAAGCAAACTAAAAAGTTCTGATAAGCAGTTCCACCCTAAAAGCATTCTGGTCTAAAGGTCTCAAATAAATGCTTATCAGCCTGGCTGCAGAGAAGGAAGTTAAGATCTTTCTTCTTGGGGAACAACTGTTTGAATTCCAACCCACACTAAACTATAGTCAAATGTTCTTCCCATTTAATTTTGATTTGCTTTCAGGACTGAGGGGCCAAGTTCCAAACATCCAACAAAGTCTCCCAACTCACAGGGAAATGTTAATTTAACTATTTGGGTTTAAACCCTAATTTGAATTGATAAAGTACCTCATGAAGCTTCCTAACATCTGCTTCTATAATAGCATCTCTGAAGTGAATACATCTGCCCTACCAGGTTGCAGAGATCTGCAAGAACTAGCTGTCTACCCCTAACTTCCCCACAGTCCTAAGACTGGAATCCCTAGGGAAAAACAACAGCTTAAGAATCCTTATTGCTACTCAACCTTTCATTATCTTGTTTGAGAGTGGGCAACGGTGCTACTTTAGGATAAGGAGAAAAGCACTTCCCAGTTAATGGTAAAATAGTAATGGTAAAAACTTTCCCAAAGTTATTCATTCAAAGCATTTATGAAGCATCACAGGAGCACCTTGTGAACAACCAATTTTCTGATCAAAATACAAAGTTCTCCAGCCAATGTGAGGACATATCCTATGGCTAAAGTCATTGTCATCTTCCTCCCTTTCCCCCCTTTTTCTGTCAGCGTTTTGCAGAGGTGGGAGGCCTGCAAATAGCAACACTGCATATATTCTCAGATTATTTTGACACATTGATATTGGTTTCATGATTGTTTTTATCTTTTTCCTTAAAAAAAAAAATGTGTCTGCAGTGGAAGGCCTTGATGTCTTCAATGTATGACTGACCAGGCTCTTAAAAGTTCCACATCACCTGCTTCAGTTGCTTTCACAGAAAAAAAAATTGTTCTCATTTACCCATTTTGCCAGGGAAAGTCTTCACTGCTTAGCGTGAACATTCCCTAACTCCCAGGTTGGAGGCCTGTAAGTTACCCTCAATCTGTTTTGCCCAATCTGCTGAGACAGGTTACAGGATATGGCCACTACTCATTTTACTGAGTCTTGGAACCACAGAGGAGAGCCAGCTAGAGATGAACAAAGAAAGATGAGCAGTCCTGAAAGGGGGCTTAGCAAACCCTCACACCAGAAGTGCTAAATTTTTGACTATCCCTCCAAATGAGATATGACAAGGATGGAATAAAAAGGAACCCCCTGCCCAGACCTAAATGTTATGCCTTTCTCTAAATGCTTCTAAGAATATAAGATCAGGTTTTTTGGCTGCCTTATCACAATGTTGACTAATCTTGAATATAAAATTCATCAAAACCCCCCTAGGATCTTTTTCCAGAATTGAGACCTGATCATGTATTCCCAATTTTATACCTGAAGCTGATTTTTTGTATCCCAAATTCAAAACTTCACATCTAATTAAATTAGCAATTGTGCCAATGCTCCAGTCTATCCCTTTGGGCCACCCGAGGATACCTTCATCAAGTCACTGATAGAAATGTTAAACAGCACAGAACAGAACAAAAATATGAATACAAATGGAATTATGCATTTTTTACTTATGTTATTTTTCTTGGTTTTTTTAGGTCTTCGTTACCAGTTCTAATCTATCTGACTACATCATTATCTAAAGCACTTATCACAAACTTAGATCAAGTCTAGGAGAATTCTATTCATCATCTTCCCTTCAACTACTACTTTAATTATCTTTTTCCAAAAAGGCAAGGAGGCTAACTGGCATGACCAAAGTCAAGAAGCCAAGCTGGCCCTGGGTAATCACTATTTGCCTTTCTCAAACTACAACAACCAATTCCTTATATGTAGTCTAGAATGCTGCAAGAAATCCAAGTCAAGCTTTCTGACCTAGGATTTATAGATACTATTCTTATCTCATCTTCAAATATCAGGACAACTTCTTCAATCTTGTGGTCCTTCTATATTTTCCAAGATCTTTCAAAGATCACTGAAAAGGGCTCAGAACCATTTCTTTCAGCTCTTTCAAGATCAAAGAATGTAATTCATTTGGTTTAGGGAACAAATTTCTCACAGGTAGTTACAGATGCCCTCAGCTATCTCACTCCTTATCTTGGTTATTACCCACCCCATTAGTCATTTTTGTTCCCTCATTTCCAGTGCAAAGTTCATTCTCGTAGGTGGAGAATACTGGAACCAAACAAAAGTTGGAAAACTCTGTGTTCAATATTATTGTCCGATCTGCCTCAAAGTCCCTCTTCTTTTTCTCCCAAGACAGCTTGACAGACAATGATCGGGGCAGCTAGGTGGCACAGTGGATAGAGCATTGGCCCTGGAATCAGGAGGACCTGAGTTCAAATGCAGCCTCAAAATACTTAATAATTGCCTAGCTGTGTGACTTTGGACAAGTCACCACTCTTAACTCCATTGCCTTAAATAAATAAAATTAAAAAAAAGAAGAAAGATAATGACTACCACCACAACAGCACATTTTTATGGTTCCTACTTTCCCTCATTCAGCTCATTTAGAACATGAACAATCCTACTGTTATCTGACATTCTTCTTAAAATCTAAGCTGGTCATGATTTAAAAAAGAAGAAAATACTCTAAAGGTAGTTGGCAAGTTTCATCTCCCTCTTACCCCTTTTGCTTTTCCTAGTTCTTTGGAGCCAGACATGCCCTCCCTTCCAGAGTCACAGGACAGTCAAAGACTTCATCCCACCCATCCTCCACACTACCTCGGAGCTCAAATCTGCTTCCTTCCAATTAGGAGTCTTTGTTCCTCTTCTCTGTTGTCTAAACTCTGGGGAAGGTATAATGACAGGCACCTAAGGTCATGGGTTTTACTAAGAGCTTCTTCTTGGACTATATTTCCTATGTACTTCTGGGTTTCTCACTGTTCTTTCTCCTTTCTCTGTAGCATTCTATGGTATTTGGCTTGGAGGATGGGCACAGATAGTCTTCTCCCTGCTTCATTCTTTTTACTTTAGGCCTTGGATTCCAAGAGCAGCTAACTGGGACTGGGACAATCAATTCACCTTTGAGATTCACTTTCCTTTCTCTGGGTAGCTGGAGGTAGTTAAGTAGTTATGAACTCTAAGGCTCCTTCCAGCTCAGATGATTTCTGCAGCTTGAACTAGCTCACAGAACAGGCAGAAAAATATCTCTGGAAATTTTAAAGTGCTACAGAAAATGTGAGCTATTATAATTACATATGAAAAAACTGCCACACTGAAAAGAAGAATGATGTGCTTGGGAGACCTATGACTAGAAAAGAGAATTTAAAGTAAACACTTGGAGGACTCAACCCCCAGGTGCACAGGCTCCCTCACTATGATTCAAGATTCCTGACTGAATCAAAACCAAAACTGGATCTGAACTTGCTATTTGTGACTATCAGCCCAAGTTGATCAATACTGATCAATCAATCACTAGATCATAATATTCCACAGAAAAAGAGGAACTAAGGCATAAGGTATAAAGAGGCATATTTAACATGGCAGTGTTGAGACTGGTCTAATTGAGAGGAAAAAATATCTTTTAGGGAGAATGGGAAATTAAGCTGCATAGGTAAAATGGTCTATGGCTTTTAATAAAGTATGGAGGTGGGGCAGTTAGGTGGCGAGGTAGATAGAGCACTGGCCCTGGAGTCAGGAGTACCTGAGTTCAAATCTGGCCTCAGACACTTAATAATTACCTAGCTGTGTGGCCTTTGGCAAGCCACTTAACCCCATTTGCCTTGCAAAAAACTAATAAACAAACAAATAAATAAATGAAAGCATAAATAATGAAGTATGGAGGCAAATTTGAGAAGATCCCAAGTAGGGGTACGTATTAAAATATTTCTTAGTAATAATACAAAGATATTTCTAGAGCAATGACAAGACTCAGTCTAATAGAAAAAGGATTAAGTCAAAAAGTAAAAGGATCTGGGTTCAAATTTTACCTTTCACATTTAAATTATATGACAAATTATATACAAATAAATCCCTTAATCAACTTCCATGAGCCTCAAACTATGCATTGGCAAAATAAGAAACCTGAATGAGGTGACCTCTGAAGTCTCTCAAGCTATGATCCATGACTATGAAAAAAATATTGGAAATGAAGGAATCCTATGTTTTTTTTATCAATTAAAAGTTTTTAAACAATTATACAATCTAGAATTGCTCTTATATACTTTTTAATAATTCATGCCTGTATATTCTTGTTGAATGTATACTTTTTTCTTGTACATTTAAAAAAATTGATGGAAAAAATCCTAGATTGACAATAAGAATTAGCTCTGTCACTAACTCTGTATGGCCTCAGTTTCCACATCTGTAAAATCCTTCTAGTACTGAAGTTCCTTCCAGTTTTAAAATTCTACAAACCCATAATAATCAGGAGCTCAGGATACCATCAATGTAGAATGAATTATTAGGTAAGATGTCACAGGCCTGACCCTTGAGTGGGAGCAATGGGACTATAGTCATCTCTTTTTCCTTTAAAAAAAAAAAAGAAAAGAAAAAATAAAAGATTGCTTTAGAATTCTCCACAAGTCCCAAAGTATTTTTCTGCCATCTCAATAAACATGGCTTACTCTAAATGCATTTATCAGAAATGTTATCCTCATTTTACAAGAGATTTCAAGCTAGAAGAGCCCATATGGATCACTTAGAGCAATCCCTTCATTTTACAAAGGGGAAATGGAGACTCAGTTCTTGGGCAACTTGTACCAGATCACTAAGACTCACAAAAATCCTAGAGGAAGAAAAAATCTATGGTCTATGGAAGCCATTCCTTGAAGAAGGCTTCTTGAGGAAATGAAAAAATTAATTTTCCATCGGATTTTTTGCCCCAACAAGCAGAATCTAAATGATATGTGTACCTTGAGAATCAATAGTGCAGAAAGGAGAACATGCTGAATTGCCAACTAAACTTCTTTAAGGTAAATAAAAGGAAAAGGAACAGAAAAGTCTCCAAGAGGAAACTTCTAGGATGACAAATAAGAACTAAACCAAAGGAATTTGCACACACATAGCATCCACCCCACTCCTCTTGTTTTGCCATAAACACCTTTTCAGAAGTGAACCAAAAAAAGGCTGAAAAATGCATGAGTTACTTAGACTGGGTCTTAGGAAGCCTGGGTTAAAGGCCTAGTTTAAGCACAGACAAGCAGACGCTACCTTAAAAGCCCGAGTTTCTTCAACTATAAAATCCAACTGTAAAACCAGGGGCAGGAAGGATCATAGGGGAAGAACCACAATAGATGGACAAATTCATAAAAATAAGTAAACATACCCCTTTAAGACTGAGGTCTCACATATGTGAATTGCTATTTTTCAAATGTCTATAAATGGTGCTACAAATATTAGGATATAAAATCATTTAAAAAGCACAAATGAATTCATACTAGGTGTTTATCATTTTCTCAACATATTAATCAAGAAACTATCATAAGGAAGTATGAAATTTTTTACATTAAGAAAAGATGCTCTCAATTTAAAAAGTTGGAAACAGGGGTGGCTAGGTGGCACAGCAGATAGAGCACCAGCCCTGGAGTCAGGAAGACCTGAGTTCAAATCTGGCCTCAGACACTTAATAATTACCTAGCTGCGTGGCCTTGGGCAAGCCACTTAACCCCCTTTGCCTTGCAAAAAAAAAAAAGTTGGAAACTATTGGGTAAGGACTTAAAGTCTCTCTGACCTAATGTTCCACGCTTTAACATACTATCTCCTAAAGCTCTTCCTAAGAGTTATTTACATGGCACATAAAGTTTTCCTCCTTTCCTCCATAACCCTTATGAGATAAGTAGTACAAATTGTATTACTGCCATATTTCAGATGAGGGGAACAGATAGCTTCTTGAACTGTCTTGCTCAAGGTCAAATAACTTGTTAAGTGGCTAGCTATGTTTTTTTGACCCCAAAATCCATAGTCCTTTAAACACTGCTTCCATAATGTTTAAAATTTTAAGGATCCTTTCCAGGGCTGACTTTCTATGTTTAATCTTTCTTCCTAACATTCTACAATCAAAATAATACTTGATGCTTAGAACAAAAATCAAAACCCTCTCAGCTAAACAAGATTAACTGTTGTCTTTATATAGCTGAGGAAATCCTTGAAGGCTTTTTCTCAAAACTAAAGGCCTAGCTCTCAGAATAGGGTCCCTACTACCATCTTTTGCACAGATCATGGTTCCCTGGTCTTATTCACTAGTCACTCAGTCTTTGAAAGAAAGCAATTTCCACTGCTAGCACATCAGTGCCAACAAGCAAACACACAGTTCCGACTCTGGCAGGAGGACAGCTGCTGGGGTTTCCCAAGTACAGTGAGTACTGTTCTTTGCAGAGCAAAGAAGGCCAAGTTCTTTCGTTAATGGAGAAAGGAGTGAATGGATGTGTTTGTAGAGATCTTTCAAGATGCCATTTTTATTAGAAAATTCAAGAATACATGTTCAAAGATGGATTGTTAAGCAGGACAAGATAATGAAATAGAAGAAGCATCGAGATGGTACCTGAGATTTTCTGTCTTCACTGCTGCTCTTCTTTATTGTTCTCTAAACATGGAGCTGGTTGTTCTACATTCGTATTTTCCTATTTTTCCATTTAATCTTTGGGCAACAATTTTTTAATTGTGATTTAATTAGTGTATAAATCCTGCTATAACAAATTCAATAGGTTTTTCCAAATTTTCCTCCAATTACCTGGGGCTTTTATTTTGGTCTAAATATATGACCTGGAGAAATCAGTATGCCACAGAGTCAAGTTCCAGCTGTCACAAATCCTGACAGTTTCCTCGAGAATCTCAAGTCTCTTCCAGCTCTAAAACGAGGCAACTGGATGAGATGACCTCTAACACCCCTCCCGACTCTATCATCCTGTGTTCTAAGGGTCCTCCCTGACATCCTGTGGTTTAAGGGCCCTCCCAGTTCTGACATTTTCAGTTCCAAGACCCCTCCTATTGGAAAATGCTAAGATTATAACTAGTCTTCTCTACTGTCTCACAAGCCTTCTGATTAAGATTCAAGTCTAATACAAACTTCGAGCTCTTCAGCAAAAGGTAACAAAACTCAATAGCCAATTCCTTTATTTAAAAGTCTCCATACCACCAATTAGTCTCATGACAGGAGGGCCATTCCTAAGATACCACAGCAACCATTTCTTTGAAATTTCAGGAAATAGTTTCTAAATAATATACATCAATCATAGTTTGTGAATCAAAATAAAAGCTTCTAAAGTTGAGACTTTAGGGGAAAAAAAATTTCCATTAAGCTTCTCAACTTTCTTCATCCAGGATTTCATCTGTCTCAGAAATATCAGTCTACTGGGGCAGTTAGGTGGCACAGTGGATAAAGCACCGGCCCTGGAGTCAGGAGTACCTGGGTTCAAACCCAGTCTCAGACACTTAAAAATTACCTAGCTATGTGGCCTCGGGCAAGCCACTTAACCCCATTGCCTAGCAAAACCCAAAAAGAAAAAAAAAAAAATCAGTCTATCAATATGCAGAAGAGAAAAAATTCCAACGAATTCTTTTATAGAAGGTAAAATAAGACAATCCCAGATGGGAAATACAAACATATAGCAAAATCAAGCAGTCAGTACAATCTTTGAAGGAAGTTGTTTAACTTCCTGTAATGCTAAAGTTAGTGTTGTTAAAGAACTGTGAACACTAGATGAAAATTCTGGGACAAGGAACTTGAATTACATTGGTAATATTTTCATTGGTCAGAACCCATGGTTTCCAAGCATTTTTTATTCTAGAACAAGGAGGCTGGAAGCTAACCTAGTCCTGGACCTAGAAAAGTCCACAGCAAAACCACCCCAGAGACACTGATCTCACCACCCCTCACACTCTATCATTCTATCAATTCTCACCTCAACAGCATCATTTCCTTCCCTCTGTTCTTAGGGAATTTCCAATTCCCAGCTCCAGTCATTATGTTTTCAAATTCTCTATACCAAGCATTCTTCACCCAAGGGGGTCATGGTTATATAAATAATATTTTTGAGAGAGCAAATGAATTTAGTTGGGGGAAAAAAATACTATCTTCATTTCCCCTAACCTTTGATTCCCTTTGGAACCTTTCTTGTTTTATGCATTTAAAAACATTTTTCTGAGAAAGGGTCCACAGGCTTCAAAGTGTCAAGGACCCCTACTAAGGTAAGCCTTTCTTCTCTTTAGCTCTGATCAATCAAAAAGACAAGCACTATATCCTAGAGGCAATAGGGATACATACACACACACACACAAATTTATTTTAACTTCTCTATATGCAGCACATGAATTAGATTATACCTTCTTTGAGGTCTTTTCAAATTACAGAATTTTGAAACTTGTTTCTTCCTCCTCTTTCACTTCAGTCTTCATCCACAATGAGCAAACAAATGTCTGAATCATCGCTACCTTCTCTCTCAGCAATTTTTATAGTCAAAATCTCATTACCTCCCACCTGGACTAATACGCATAAGTCTTCCTTCCATTACTGTCCCTCCTCCCTAATCTGTCATTACCACACGGTAGAACGACTTATCTTATGCACTGAGCTCACAAATATCATTCTTCTGCTCAAAAATCTTCAAAAAAGTCCCTACACTGAAGGGATGGCTAGATGGTGCAGCAGACAAGAACACCAGCCCTGGAATCAGGAGGAACCTGAGTTCAAATCCTGCCTCACCTAATACTTAGCTCTATGACCTTGGGCAAATCATTTAACCCCACTCTCCTGTAAAACAACACACCAAAAAAAAGTCCCTACTGTCCAATGAGGAAAGTTCTGAGTTCGCTGCCCACCCATGAGGTCCTCCATACACTAAAGCTGCCCCAATCCCTGGCTACCATGCAAGCCTGTGTTTTAACCTTGGTTCCAAGTTCCATCCTAATGACTCAATACTCTGGGATGCAATTGATGACCTTTGTTGGTATCAAACCCACCACACCTTTCATATGACTTTTCCAACTCTAGCTCTGAGAAAAGTAATCAACTACATTGCTGGAAAATACAAGTCAGTCATTAGCCCTCTGATTCCAATCACTGTTTCCTCTCTGACCTCCCTTTCTAAAATATCCTTCTTTGGTCACCCCTCCCTTAGACTTTTGTCTTCTAAAAGAATGTAAGCTTCTTAAAGATAGGGGCAGTGTGACTTGGCTGAACATACCTGACTGCATACAATTAAACAAATGTCTAATAATGTTTTTTCAATCATTCTTTTTTCCAACCTCATCTAATATTATTTCCATCCCAGACATTCTATGCTCTAGCAAATTATAAAATTCTCTATTTCCCCCATAAGCCCTGGGTTCTAACACTGTACCTTTGCTTATATCATTCCCCATGCCTGGTACCTCTTTCCCTTCATTATTTAGCTACTGAATTCCTACTCATCTTTTTTATAATCAAATTCAAATACAATCCCCACCCCCAAGCCATTTACACTATAAAGACAGTAATCACTTCCCCTCATGTGATCTCAAAAATAGCTTTATAATTTTCTAATAAAATGTCCATTGTAATTTTGCATGTTATAGTCATCAGTCAGAGATCTGAAGATGATCAGATACTGTGGCATTCCAACCATAAACAATGTCAACTAGTGATATGGAGGTATTATTCCTATGACCTGTAAGTAGCTTCTGGAAAACTAAGTCTTTGGGATTTGGGGGGAAATATGGTCAAAGGATTGAGAGGAAAGGCAGTACTGATCTGGACCTTGACAGTTTGGATTAACCATGTTGGGGCAGCCTGGCATTGCTGAAACATCGCTGATATGTATGTGTGTGTGTGTGTGTGTCACTATTTTGTCACCAGGTATTATCACATACTGGTACTTTGCCTGGTGTTGAACAGCAAGGTGCCTTGTTGATATGGGAGGAAAAATCAACTCCTTAGTATCCAGACTATCACCATTTGTCCTGTTTTCCTATTAAATCTAGCCTTAGGGTGAAATGGTTCTAGAAAAGGTGAGTGAGAAGGATGTCTTTGCACAAAATACCCCCCCCAGGATAATAACCATAATGTGCAAGTCATGTCATCATTCAATTGGTTGGCATCATTCTCTTCAACATGGACTATTATCATTATTACTTTTATTATTATTATTATTATCATCTTTCCACTCAAGAACTCTTGAGACTGGAGGCTTTCTTTATATTTCATATAACTATCTCCTTTATATAATAGGCACATAATAAAAGCTTGTTGAATTTATAAATGAATAACAAATCTGCCTTTAAGTCAATAGGACTCTTCTCCTTTCTCATCTCCTCTGGTCCTCTCCTTCAAATATCTAGTGTTTTCCAACTGGCTCCACTTGCACTGCTCCTTCCCTCCCCACTTGATGAAATTCCTCTTCTATATCCACTATATATCAATGCTCTAACTAAAATGGAGTCCTTCCTCCATATCAGAACACATCCCCTGGGCTTTCTTGCCTCTCTGCCTTTAACTACACTCTTCCAGCCATCTCTTTAAAGTCCAATTCCAACTCTACCTCCTTCTCTGATTCTTTTTCTGCTCTCCAAAATCTTTTCCCTTTTCTGACTTGCTTCTCCCTACCCCCCAAGACCAAAAAACATCTTAAGAGTTAATGTGTTACTTATATCTGAGTCTGATAGGATCTAACTCAGTACCTTAATGGAGCAGTAGTCTCTGAACAAATTATTCAGTGAATTTTATAAGCCCAACAACTTGGGCTGAATTTTGCTTTTTAAAAAAGTATGTAAAATATCTGTATACTTTTAGGTCAGAGATTCCATTAGGAATATAAACCAAAAAGGTAAAAACGGAAAGGAAAGCTCCACTCTATGTGCCAAAAAGAACTAGAAACAAAGTTCATGCCCATCAATTAGAGTAACAAGTTGTGGCAGGTGAATGTGGTGATAGATTATTGTACTATAAAAAACATGAATATGAAAAAAAAAACAGAGAAACATGGAACACATGAACTGATGCACAGTAAAACTGGTAAAATGATTAAAACAATTCACAACAGTATAAATGAACAGAATTTAAAAATACTAATAAGAATAAGAAAGTTTGGTCTTGGAGGAGAATTGAAAACATGCACCTCCCTCCCTTGCAAAGTACAGCACGGGTTTTGGATCTGATTGTCACACAAAGCGGATGTATTGTTGATTGGTTTTGCTTAACTTTTTAATTAAAGATTTTATTTGGAGTTTTACAATTTCCCCCCAATCTTACTTCTCTCCCCGCCCCCCAGAAAGCAATTTGTCAGTCTTTACATTGTTTCCATGGTATACATTGATCTAAATTGAATGTGATGAGAGAGAAATCATATCCTTAAAGAAGAAACATAAAGTATAAGAGATAATAAGATCAGACAATAAGATATCAGTTTTTTTTTCTAAATTAAAGGGAATAGTCCTTGAACTTTGTTCAGGCTCCACGGTTCTTTCTCTGGATACAGATGGTATTCTCCATTGCAGATAGCCCAAAATTGTCCCTGATTGCTGCACTGATGAAATGGGCATGTCCATCAATTTGCTTAACTTTTTTAAAGTTTTAATATTTGTATTGAGGATGGCTCATTTGGTTAGGGAGGGGAATGAGCACATAGAAATAAAGGTAACAGTAAAACAAAACACATCAAAATAAACTTAAAAATTCTTTAAAGAACCTAGACTGAGACCTAGACAGAACCTCCCACACCTGAAGACAAGAGCATCTATAGATCAGGTGTTCTTAAATATTTTTGTGTCCTTCGGTAATGTGGTGGACATTGGATCCCATGGACTCTTTTCTCTTGAGAATCATAATTCTAAACAAATAAAATACATTGAATTACAAAGGAAATAATTATGTAATGTAATAGTTATCAAAACATACCCCCTCCCCACCAAAAAATCCCACAGGGTCCAAGTTAACCAGATGATCTCTAAAGTACCTTCTTGGTTCTAATCCAGGCAACTTTGGAGAACACATCTGGCCCCCATTTTGAAGGGCCCCTACTCATTTACTGAAGGTTCACTTTAAGCCACTGTTTGCAAGTTGTCCTTAGGACTGAAATCTCCTTGATAAAGTCATTCAGACACCCAGACTTTCCAACAGATCCAAACCATTAGGGTAGGCAAGGTAAAGGTTTCACACATCTCTTGGCTCTTGCCACCTCCAATCTTAATAGAAAGAACCATAAAGACATTAACATGCAAAATTATCATATGAAAAGTCAGGTTTCTTTTTTAAATAAAGAACTGGATTCTTTCCTGAGTCACTGCCCAAGCAAAACCAGGAAGTAGCCAACTTTGCAAAGAAAATCAGCTTTGGGCTGCAGAAGTAGATAAGTTCTTTTTCATAAAAAATCTTCAGGTCTAATAGTCCTGAGAGTACAGTGGCAAGGCATCTTCTTTGAGTCATTACCACTGGTGAAAACCATATCCGTTCCTACTAGTGAACCATTTGATGGTGCTAAGCCTTTCGTGGCAAGAATCAAAAATTCTATGATCTTAAGAAGATAATGAAAGTACACTCATACCCAGAGTTATTGACCTTATTGAGAGAAGAGGAAACAAGAGATGCACATGGGTGGAGCAACTTCCTAATAGCAGATCCACTCAGCTCTTCTGACCAACAGCCTAAAAAAGAATGTCTAAGAAATGAATGGTCAGGTCCAGAGGTACAACTTGTAACCAATCACAGAAATACTGAAATGGCTAAATACAGAAAGAGAATTCCCTCCACCACAGAAGTAAACACCTCAAGAGAAGTGATGGAATGATCTCACCACAAGCCCTTGTGGCAAAGACAGGGCCAGAACCTAGGTCTTTCCTAATTTCAAATATATCATTCCAACCAATGGGCCAGGAGGCTTCTTTGGAAGCCTTCATTGGAAGATTAACAGAAAAAAGTACCAACATGATAGCTTTACCATTTCAGCAACACAGACCCAACCAACATTTGACCCCATTTAATTTCTTTCCATTGACTTGCGTTGATTTACATGGTTTCAAGAAAATAAAGAGGATCCAATTCTTTCTATCAAATTTCTCCCAACTCTCTTTTTCTTTCTCCCAATGTGACATTCTACTCCCTTGCATAAAACAAACCTGCAATATCTTGCAGACCTGTTCTCTGCCTCTCCTGTAACCAGAGATACAACCAGAGCTTTGCAGCTCTTCCTGCGGCTGCTTCACACTTCACTCTGCTATACCAGAGGGAGAAACAGCAAAACTCCAAAAAACCTGCCTCCAGCATCACCCAGGGAAATGGAAACCAAGGAAGAGGACATTTCATGGTACACAGTCAACAGCTGAGCACAAACTGCCACTAAGATTCTCAGAGCTTAATCAAATAGCTGAAAAATGTTTATAAAAATGTCATATTGGGCAGCTAAGTGGCGTAGTGGATAAATCACCAGCCCTGGAGGCAGGAGTACCTGGGTTCAAATCCGGTCTCAGACACTTAATAATTACCTAGCTGTGTGGCCTTGGGCAAGCCACTTAACCCTGTTTGCCTTGCAAAAAAAACTAAAAAAAAAAAAGGCATATTAACAGAGCAAAGCCCTGCCCCTCTATATACATCAAAGTGACCCTCCAGTGTCCAGTTCAGGCAGTTTGACTCTGAGGGTGGCCAATTATGCTACTAGATAGAGTCCTGGAGTATTAGATAATATCAGAGTCAGGAAGAACATTCAAACACATAATGTTCAAAATGGCAACTTTAGTACAGTTTCAGTATTGGGATGAATTAAGGAGATGATAACCAGCTTCTGTCTGCCCCACTCAGCCCATATTCAAAGTGTCCTGCTCAAATCTGTACATCACAAACTAGGAAAGCCAATGAGCAACTGAAGAACATTCACAGTAGGGCTTTAAGCTCCAGTTGTAAGAAGATATGTGAACAGAAGAGGGACATTTATTCTGAAGAAAAGATGATGATATAAATACCAAAGCAACAGCTTTGGTTAAGGTGGCTAGTTCAGTGAACAGTGATTAGATTTATTTTACTTTGCTGCAGAGGGCCGAACTTAAAAAATCCACAAAGATGCACATTTAGATTTGACTTCAAAAGTGGAAGAGGGTGCCTCTAGGCCAGAACAAGGGAATTTTAACCTGGGATCCACAGATCAATAGATTTCAAGAGGTAAGGAAATTTCAGTTGCACTTAAATAGGAAAGAAATTCCATTTTTATTTTCATTAACTTCCAAATGAAATTTAGCATTTCCTTCCATTAAAAAAAAATTCTTAGCAGTCCACAACCTACATTCCATTAGACCACCAAAGGGGGTCGAGATTTCCGCCTCACTGGAGGACTTTGAACAGTGGTGGACTGGCCACTTGTAGGATATGATGTGGAGAGGATTCTTTTGGGATTAGATTAGATGTCCCTTCCACCTCTGAAATTCTGTAATGCAGAATATTAGAACTAGGAGAGGAGAATGCAAAATGTTTCATCTAGAGGAGAAACCAGAATGCTTCCTTCATCTGAGAGGAATGCTAAGGGTCATTAGTTTCCCACTACCAACACAAAGGAAAAGAAGGTCAATATTATTTGCTCAAATTCACACAACTATTTAAATATAATAACAGTGATGACATTTATATAGTGTTTTTAGATTTGCTAAACACTTTCTAAATATCCTCAAAATAACACTAAGAGGGAGATACTATTATTATCATTCCCATTTTATAATTGAAGAAACTGAGACAAAATGAAAATGAACCTCTGAGACTTCCTAAGCCAGGTCTACCCCTCCCAGCTTTTACAGATGAGCAACTGAGATTTCCAATGGTTAAATGGAGAATCCACTCTACAATCAGAGTTGGAAAGTCAGTTGGAGTTGGCTCTCCAGGCCAACCAATCCTCCTTCTCATCTCAAGGCCAGGTCTGTTTTCCCTGTTCCATACCACTTCTTTATCAGGATAGTCCTCCTATTCCACAGATATGCAAAAATTTAGCTGCTTTCTGGAAGAATGAATTTTATTATAACATGTATCAAAAAATGCTCTTCCCCCAGATTCCTTATTCACTTACAAACCAGTACTTGTTTTACAGGTTTTAAATCTAATGAGGTTTCCTGCTGAGTTAGGGAGAGAGAGAGAGGAAACCCTCAGGGAAGAGCTGGCAAAACACCCAAGGTCAAGGCAAAGTGTCCCCATACCCAACACAATCTATATCCAAGGTCTTGAAAAAAGGATGAGGAAGGAAGATAACTTCTCAAGATTCTAGAATCTGGTATGCTGGTCAAAAAGAAGAGACGTACCTAGGCCCCTGGTCCCACAGACCCCAATTCTGATCACAGATTGATAGCTGGAAGGAATCTCAGAAACCAAGGAATCCTTTCCCCTGAATCTTTTTAGCTGCCACCCTGGGCAAGTTACAAGAGAAAATAACAAGGTTTTTTTTTTCCTTTCTATTTTTATGTTGTTATAACAACCTTTACCCTTCACAGGATAAAGAGAGACCATTGAACAGTTTTAAGGTCTATGTTGAAATGCTGGATAGGATGGCTAACACAGTTTACAGCATCTCAAAAAAAGTCAACTTCCTCTATTCAAAGGAAGAGTTCTCTATTTGCTTTATAGAAGGCTTAGAAAGAAGATTTTTTTCTTATCTAATTTGATCTGGTATCTTTGACTAGTTAGACTAAAAAGCTACTTAAAAGGTAAGATGTAACAGGTATTCCACATGCAGACCACTCCCTGCACACATTAAATGTGGTTCACTCAAGTTGCCTTTGGACTCATTTCAACTTCCAGAAATAAGAGTATTTTCTAACCTCTGACCTGACATCACATGATTCCTGCCATCAATGTGCCAGAGCACCCGGGAATCAGATTTCCTAGCAACACATAGCAGAACAAATGAGACCAATTCTGATCCAGACCGCCAGGCCCTCCCTGTTCCCCCACTTGCAAGTTTTCAAAACCTCAGAGTTCCTGGCTTTCCCTACAGAGCTGTAAAGAAGAGGGTCTTCTGGGGAGGACAGATGCATCACTGCATTTTAAGAGCAATCCAGAAGCCAGAGGGCTGAGGTCAATGCTCGGGGTACAGGACAGAGGAGGGGACTCCCCCACACTTTTCCCAGAAAGTAGGAGTCAGTTTGGCATGGATGATGTGAAAGAGACTAATCACCACTGAAATTAAAGCAGCAGACCTCCAAAACCTGGTGGAGCATCTAGGCTGTGCAGTGGCTAGAGCACAGTCCTGACCCAGAGTTGGGAGGATCTGAGTTCAAATCAGATTTCAGACACTTGACATTTAACAGCTGTGTGATCTGGAACCCTGATTCCCTCCAAAGAGAGAGATACCAGGGATGGTTCTGCAGTACTCAAGGCACCCTAAAATGAGACCTTTTGGTGAATACAAAGTTAACAGTGTCCCCCTCTTGTTTCTAAGTTAAAATTGTATGCAAAAAAGCCCCCATCCACTAAACTGTACATAACTTGCTAGGGAGATTGGGTGGGGGTTCCCCCAAATATTGTCTATCTCACATGTGGGCAGATTATGTTATAAGTCTTCCAGATGATTAGTTTTTTTGTGAATGATTCTACCATACAATACTAAGAAAAGGGACTCTAATCTCAAGAAAATGTCAAAAGTATGGTATTATATGTCATATAATACTAGATGATGTTACTTATAACAAAGGATCTTGGACTTTGGAGTCATAAAGACATGAGTTCAAGACATGACTCTAGCAATGATTTTGGGTCTCAAAAATAACCATACCATGCCTTAGTATCTCCATCAAAAATAGTTTTATCCTTGTATACTATTACCCCAAATTGGCTTGATTAAAATTTGAATGTAGCCTCATTGCCTTTATTCAGTATATCTATTTTCCTTCAAAGGGCTATCATTTGGGGTTTATAACATATGGGGGATAACCTTGAATACAGACTAATAAAATACTGTAATTATCCCTTCCACATCGGAGAGATTAGAGGCATGGCATTCCCACAATCTGGAAAACCTATGTAAAATTTTTTGACCCTCCCTTCATACCAGAGAAGATGTTTGAATTATTATGATGTTAAAAGATAAAATATATTGAAATTATGTAATATTTTACGTATATTTTATGCATTCTGAATTTCTAAATTTTTTAGTCATCTGCTGCTTCCAGAAAACTGCTAAAAAAAAAATTCCCATTTAACTTCTACCAACCCACAACACATCAAAACCAAGATGGGAAAAGTCTCAATGTGGATGGGACAACTATACTCATAACACTACCTATCCTCTTACAGCACAACTCGCAGGATTTAAATGAGAAAAGACATATAGTAAACTTAAAAGTACCAATGAGTAGATTGGCATCATTAAGCTATTATTAATCCTAATGGGACCCCATTTGCTAATCTCTCTCATCCTATCTCAGCTTTTTAAAGTACCATTTTCAAAGTGATGACTGATCATACACACGTTAGAGATTCCAATTTCCATGTCACTCCATATCTTTTCATTAAAAATATTTCCTTTCATAAATATAATTTAGCCAGCAACACTGAAGTATCTTATAAAAACATCATTAAAGAATTTAGCCAAGAATATTTTTAAGAAAATAGCTTCAGGGGCGGCTAGATGGCATAGTGGATAAAGCACCAGCCCTGGAGTCAGGAGTACCTGGGTTCAAATATGGTCTCAGACACTTAATAATTACCTAAACTATGTGGCCTTGGGCAAGCCACTTAACCCCATTTGCCTTGCAAAAACCTTAAAAAAAATAGCTTCACAGCTGATCTTAAACTGCAAAGGATGTTAACTTTATTCCAAAAGAAGAATGTGATAATATGGTTTGGGCAAAGGATTGTTAAGTATCAAGTCCTATTTGTTCATTGTCACTTAAGCCTTAACCTGAAAATAAGTGGTATTCTCTGGGCCACTTGGGGAATAAGGAGATGATGAATTTTATCTGTAAAACAGTTGAGGATTGTGAAAACTAATCTCAGTTCATATAGGCTACCATTCTACAAGTTACTAAATGAGAAGTCAGAGGCATTTGAATGGAATCCATATGACCTTTGTGGAAGAGGTCACAAAGGACAGCTGCTATGTTCTCCCCTCATGCCCTTCGGTGCCACCACCAGCTAGAAAACAGTGGGAGGAATGTAACATTAGTCTGAGCCAGGCTACCCCAAGCAGGAAGAGCCCATGCCCTTGGAGAATCTTAGTCTAGCCTTGCCCAGAGGTCACAGAGCCATCATGGGCTACAGTTTAGTGTTTAGATTCAGACCAACCTAGGCTTACACCTCACTTCTTACATTCAGTGGTTGTAGAGACCTGCACAAAACCAACTTCACTTAACTTCTCAGAGGCTATTTCCTCCTTAATAAAAGAGAAGATAGGAATATCTATCTCACAGGTTGTTTGTATGATCACGTGAAATAATACACACACACACACATATATATACACACACATACACATGTATACACACAAAATGCTTGGAAACATTTAAGTATTATAGAAATGGCTTCATATCTCAAGCCCTTTCACCAAGTCCCTTGACACAGGGGGTGGTACACAGAAAGCATTTAATAAATATTCCCTGCCTGACTGAAGTATCTTGAAGCCCCTCCCCAAATCTGGTCATCTATTCACTCTTTGGGTGATAAGACCCAAAGAACTTGACAATTAGTTAAATTCCTTCTACACATGCATCCTCTCATTTCTGCCTCCAAAATAACTGAGATACAGACAGAGAGACTCAGAAAGTTTAAGTGACTTTGCCAAGGAATGCACCCTTGGCAGGAAGGTGAAAGTCAATCAGTCCTACCTCCACAGGTTGCTGCTCCAAGCATTCATTAGGTACCTCCCTGGCCCAGAGAGCAAGGATATCAAACAAGTCCACACTAAAAATAGGCCACAGGGGAAGGAGGTCAGTCTACCTGCATGTATACAGAGCGGCAGCTGAAGTATGCCCCATTATACAAACCAAAAAGCCTAGAACACCACATCTGTATATACTTTTCAATATTAACACTTGCAACCATCGTACAATTCAATTCTTCCTGTCAAAACACTCCTGTCAAGGGGCAACTGACAATTCTCAGAAGAGACTGATGTAATGGGATGCTCCCTGAATTTGGAGTCCAAGAATCAAGTTGGAAACAAACCCAGCCTAGGTTCCTCACCCATGCCTGATCCGTGGGACTCCAGCCTCTTGACCCTTACTTGGCCTATTTTCCTCAAGATTAGACAAGAAGCCCTCCACTGTCTCCTGCAGCTCCAAATCTATGAGCCTGTAACTTGCAGCTGGGTCTTGCATGGACTCTCTCCAGTGAGCCAATTATTCACAGCTTTTCTCTAGTACTTAATTTGTCTACACAGATCCCAGACTGCCTCCACCCACTGCCCTGAGGGTGTATACACCCTAAGGAATGAAAACTAATTTCATTAGGAGAGAATTATCAAGGAAAGAAAATTTACTAGCACAAAATAAAAATGACAAAATCATGTCAAAGTCTTAAAATCCTAAGTTGAAAAGAGGCATCCACTTTAAGCCTTTCATTTTACAGGTAAGGAAAGAAAGTCAAACTCTGGTGTTCTCTCAGCCCACTCTTCAAATGCCCCATTTTGGTGGAGGCTAAGGAACCTGTAGGCCCTGAGGCCTAACATAGGAATTAGCATACTAAGAAGGTTGGGAGCATCTGTCTCTCAAAGTTCAATCTACTCTAGGTGGAAGAGAAACTCATCCTAAGAGGGCTGCCAACAAGGTGTTTCTGGAGAATGCCAGATCAGAGGGTAGAGGGATCTAACCAACAAAATCTGAGTTTGCTGAAATATCAAGGTGCTAAGAAAGCTTTCTTCCCCTTCAGAAATGACAAATGACTGTTCTGCTAAACACATTCACCAAATCCAGAGTTTATAATCCAGCCCCCACATTTTACACTGACATCCAGGGATGGATCATGCTCTGGGTCTGGCTGCTGTTGGCTGAAGTAGGGTATCGCAGCTCAAGGCTCCAACTGCTTCATGTCCAGGAGACAAACACAATCACTTCAAATTCATTTTTTAAGTGACTTAGATTAACATCACCAAGTCTCCCTTTTCCCAACTCTGAAAACTGGTTTAACTGGATCCAGTGGTATTAGTCAAGTATTTGCCTGATTCTTGCAGTCTAGACCTGGAAATAAATGGCTTCAGGAACTCAAATGAATTAGGCATAACAGATAGGCAGTGACTTCCTATCTTAAGGGGTGAGTGTAAACTCAAGGTTCCTAAACCTATATCCTGACAATAGTATCTAAAACAATGGGCCAGTTCTAGATGTGTGACCAGCATCACTGCACCCACTGAACAAGAAGACTGGATACCTGGGCTGAACTCTGGGGTGCAGACATCCCTGGACTTTTCTGGGCCTCATAACGTTAACAATGACTGGGTTTGGATCCTCTCACACATCAGGCTTCTCTCCCTATCACTGCTCTTCTAGATTGGATTTCTTCTTGAAATCAGCTTCAGAACAGAAAAGTTATCAAAGCTACCAGAGGGCATGAGGGGGTGAGGGCTGGGAATTGGGAAATCCTACTAAATCAGTCAGTCAATCATTTGGGGAAAAGGAAGACAAACAGCAAACTCTCAAGACATGGATTGACGATCACTGTCTTCTGTGAGTAAATGGCAAAGACTACTAGGTGTTTTATTTGAAGGAAATTTCAAAGAACCCTACAAACTTTCTTCACAAGTCTAACTGTCAAGTTTTAACGTTTAAAGAGCTCTCCAGAAAATGAAGATGGTTTTATTAGGATGAAGAAACTTGCTGTTTGGCCCTGGGAGGCAGAACTAAACTATTAGCAGGAAGGCAAATTCTGCTAACACTGATTTCTGCTGACTGAAAGGGGATGGACTGCCTCAGGAAATAGCAAGAAAATCAGTTAAGTAGAAGCTCGATGTTAGGAATGGCAGAAGACTCACTTCAGCTTTAAAGATGGATGGCCTAGATCACTAAAAGCCCTTCCAAGTCTGTATAAATTTATGTCTACAGTAAAAGAGATAACCTTTCATCCAACATCAGAATTCACCAAATTAATATTGGATTTAGAGACAGAAACTAAGTTAGAATCCTAACTTCTGGGGCGGCGACGTGGAGCAGTGGAGAGAGGAGGACCTGAGCTCAAATCCAACCTCAGACACTTAATAATGACCTGGCTGTGAGGCCTTGGGCAAGCCACTTAACAATTCTATGACTCCTATGCTACTTCACACATAGCAACCCTTAATGAGTATACTACAGACAAAAAAAATAATCATCCCGTAGTGGCTAACCTTCTGACCCTCAGGGAAGCGAGGGGAATTAGCTCGGTGTGAGGGCTCCCTCCCCTTAAGCAAAAAAAAATCGTCAAGAACTGGGTCTGGAATCAGGAGGGACTTGGGAGTCACTTGGGCGCGGTGGGCTCCAGTTTCAGGATGCGCGAGGCGGGGGTCTGTGGGCAGCAGGCCTCCAGGCGGCCTGGTCCCCGGGCGCAGCCCACCGGCCCCCAGCTCCAGCTACCCGTCCCAGCGGCTCAGGAAGGCGGGCGATCCTTGGGAATTTTGCGGCAGGGAAGGCTGAAGCCTCCGGCTCGTGGGGGCCCCCGCGGGGCGGCTGTGCCCGGAGCCTCGGGGTGTCGCCTGCCGGGGCTCACCTTTCTCGCGGTCTTCCCGGAGGAGGGGGCATTGGGGGCCTTTGGATCCTGGCAGTCGCGGCTCGCCGGAGGGCAGCGCCTGGGCGAAGGCTGCGTGCCGCCCGGTCCGGTGCCCGCCGGCCAGGGGGCCTTCAGGACATGCTGCGGGCTGGCAGGGCCCGATTGTGCGCGCATCCCCGCCCGCCGGCAGCGCCCCCCCCGGGCCGGGCCGCTCTGCCCCCCGCACGCGCGCCGGCCCCGGCCGCCCGGCGAGGCCGGGGCCCGGGCGGTGGGTGCGGACCGGGCAGCCCCAGGCCCTCTACCCCCCCAGCCCCTCCCCCCCAGGGGCCGGCGTCCCCCAGCGGCCGGGGCGCCCCCTCCCCGCAGCCCCCGCCCCGGGGTGAAAGAGGTGGGAAGGGCGGGGGACGCCCCGGCCAGGGGCAGCGCGGGCCTTTACCATGGCGGCGGCCCCACTTCCAGTCCCGGGCGGTCCCGCTGTGTCTGGTCGGCGGCGTCGGCGGCGTCGGCGGCGGCGGCGGCGGCGGCGGCGGCGGCGGCGGCAGCAGGGCCCGGCGCTTCCACTTCCCCGGGTGCCTAGGAGTGAACATCCGGGTCACCGGCTCCCCGCCCCCTCCGAGGCCCCGCCCCGCCCCCGGCTCGGCCCGGCCCCGCCCCGCGCCGCGCCGCTCCGCCAATGAGAACGCGGCTCCCGGGCCATCGCCAAGTATGGAGCGCGGCGCGGGGCGGCCCCGGCGGGCGGGGCCCGGAATGGGGAAGTGAGGCGAGGGGGGAGGAGCGAGGGCGGGAGAGGAAGGGAGGAGGAAACGGACGGGCCGGAGGCCGGGCCCGCCCGGGGGCAGCGCGTGGGGGAGGGGCGCCCCCAGCCGTGCCCTCCAGGACCGCCTGTCCGCCCCCCAGTAATGACGAGGTTCTCCCTTCCTCCACCCCCTCCGGGCTGCCCTTTCCGCCTTTGCCATAACCCCCCACATGCCCCCTCTTTTCATCTGCCGCTGCCCCCCACGCTGGAGCTCTGACTTGTGGCAACATTGGTCCCCCAAGCCCAGGTTTCTCCCCATCCAGTCCATCCCTTCCCCCAAAACTGGCCCAACCCCCTCCCCCCATGCCCCCGACTCCAGTGAACCCTTATTACCCCCAGGGTCAAATAGAAAGCCCTCTGTGGAGGGGCAGCTAGCTGGCCAAGGGATGGCATCAGGCCGGCCTTAACCCTTGCAAAACTAACACAAGGGTTGGGATAGGAGAGCCCTTCATAAGTCAGCTCTTTCTTACCTTTCCAGTGTAATTGCAACTAATTCCCATCTAAGCCCCTTTTTCTTCAAACCAGTAAAACTTATCTATGCCCAGTGGCATAAACAGAGTGGGTAAAGCAGCAGCCCCGGAGTCGGGAGCAACTGAGTTCAAAAGTGGCCTCAGATACTTAAGAGTTACCTGTGTGACCTTGGGCAAGTCACTTAACCCCATTTCCTAGCAGGTGCCCCAACCAAAAACAAAAAATACCAGTAAAACACAGGCCTCTTTGCTTTTGCTGGCTGGTGACCTTCCATCTCCTCATCCTTTACATTTTCATTGGCTTTCTCCCATCCCTGAAACCCTTTCTCTCCCCATTTCCATTACTTCTTGACTTTTTTGACTTCTTTTGGCAAGAAGTCTTTCCCAGTTCCTTTTCTTCTGATATCATCTCCCACTTACCCTGTCTATAACCTGTTTGTACCTAGTTGTTTGCATTTTATCTCCCTTATTAATTAGACTGAACTCCTGGGAACAAAGACTTTCTTTGAATTTAGCACAATATCTAGCACATGCTTCTTGACTGACTTGCTTTTGCCTTCTTTAGCTGGAACCAGGCCTCCAGGCCACATCTCATCCTCACTGTGCCACTGAGGTCATTATACCCCTATGCCCTTCTAGATCTTCCTGGGTTGTGTTCTTCCTCTAGAATATAAACTCCTGGAGGGCCAAGATTGTTTTGCCTGCTTGTATTTATAATTCTAACTCCTGTTGTCGCTAGTCAACATTTCATATATTGTCTATTTTTTATACAGTCTGACTCTGATGTTTCTGTGAATCTACCCAAGAAACCCAAATCTTCCTTTTCAAGACTTTCTCCACTTTTTTTTTTAGGTTTTTTGCTAGGCAGTGGGGTTAAGTGACTTGCCTAAGGCCCCACAGCTAGATAATTATTAAGTGTCTGAGGTCAGATTTGAACCCAGGTACTCCTGACTCCAGGGCCAGTGCTCTATTCATTGCACCACCTAGCCACCCCTGACTTTCTCCACTTCTGACTCCACTTTTCCCATGCCTCTCAACTTAGTGAAGACCATCACTGCTATCTATGACATAGTATCATGGACAAAGCACTGGACATCTCATCCAAACCCCTTCATTTTACATATGAAGGAAGTGAGGCCTAGGAAGATTAGATCTTGGGCAATAAGTGGCATTGGCAGGTCTTGTCCACTTCACTGGGCTGCCTCCCAAGAAACCCTACAGAATTATTAGCTTCCTCAGGCATATAAAAATTAAGTGATTTTTTTTTCCCATGGTCATAAAGCTGGGGTGGGTAGATTTGAACCTAGCTGGGTCTGACTGTAAGCCCAACACTATATAGTATTGTATTAGGAGCTGGGAGACATTTTTAAAAAATTAAAAACATTAACCTCTTGGAGCTAGTAAAGGTGTAGGATTCAAATAAAGATAAAGCAGAGTAGCTAGGTGGCACAGTGGACAGAGCAGCAGCCCTGGAGTCAGGAGGGCCCGAGTTTAAATTTGGCCTCAGACACTTAATAATTACCTAGCTGTGTGGCCTTGGCAAGCCACTTAACCCCATTTGCCTTGCAAAAACCTAAAAAAAAAATGACAAACTATTACTCTTAGACTATTCTTAGAAGAAAGAGGGCCTCAGACACTTAATAATTACCTAGCTGTGTGGCCTTGGGCAAGCCACTTAAGCCCATTTGCCTTGCAAAAACCTAAATAATAATAATAATAAATAATAATAATTTGATGAAGGATTAGAACAGGACTTGGGTTGAATAACAACATGGAAATGATCACTGAACCTATGGGAACTGATGAGGTCACCAAATGAGAATAAGAAAGAAAAGAGAAAGTGGCCCAGGACAGAATCTTGGGGGACAATCACAGTTAGATGGGCACGATTGGATGAAGATCCAGCAAACACTGAGAGGAGGTCAGACAAGTAGGAGGAGAGCCTGTCATGATCATGTCATGAAAATCTATATCCAGTCTGTTGTCCAGTCTTTTCTCTCTCTCTCTCTCTCTCTCTCTCTCTCTCTCTCTCTCTCTCTCTCTCTCTCTCTCTCTCTCTCTCCAATAGGTGGTCTTACCATTCACACAGCTACCATCTCTGTTCAGTTCTCACCTATAAAATTATAATAGCCTCATTTTGTTTCTCAGCTTCAAATATTTTCCCACTTCTATCTAACTTCCACATCACTGCTAAAATGATTTCCCTAAATTGAAGACCTAACCCTGACACTCCTTAGACTCAATAAACTTCAATGTTGTCATTAGAGTCTGACTTCATGATATTTGATTGGAGGTTTTTGTTTTTGTTTTTGGCAAAGATGCTGGAATGATTTTGGCATTTTCTTCTCTAGCTTATTTTACAGGTGAAGAAACTGAGACAAAGGTTTAATTACCTGCCCAGGATCACAGAGCTAGTAAATATTTGAATATAGCCCAAACCAGATTAAAATGTAATTGAGTTATAATTAATAAATTTTAAATTTTTTGTTGTTTTAGTCATTTTGAGTTGTCATTACTCTTTATGACATAATTTGGGGTTTCCTTGGCAAAGATAGTGGAATGGTTTGTATTTCCTTCAGTCCATTTTATAAATGGAAATTGAGGAAACTGAAGCAAACACGGTTGTGACTTGCTTAAGGTCACACACCTAATAAGTATCTGAGGCTGCATTTCAACTCAGAACTTCCTGACTCCAGATCTGGGCTCTGTTTACTATGGCACCCCCTAACATCCTTCCAATGCCTCCCTGATCCAAGAGCAAATAGAAATTATTTTGTTCTGCATTTTTTTAAAAAACTTTGAAGCCTTCCTGAACCTTCCAGTTTTTTTATACATCACTCCCCTCCATGCTCATTGGAGTTCAGTCACTCTGACCTACTTTATTTTTTCTTGCTTTTGCACAGGCTCTTTCCCATGCTTCCTCTCCCCTTTGTCTCTTAGAATCTCTGACTTCCTTCAAAAATCCCCTCAAATACCACATTTTGCTGTAAACCTTTCCTGATTCCTTCTCCACCTCTCAATATACACCACCAGCAACTAGCATCATCCCCTCAAAGGATACTTTCTTCCTAGAATTCTTTATGTATATGTTGCCTCCAATAAATGGAAGCCCTTTATGGATGAAGAGTAATTTTTCTTTTTCTTTGTGTATCCAACACTTCACACTTTACCAAGCATATACATGTTAAGCAATTATATGAATCCTAGTTGTTTTTATTACACCAAGCTACCTCTCAAAAATAAGTTATATAACAATACTACAACTAATAATAGCTAACATGTACATAACACACCTTAAGGTTAACAAAGAGCTTACAAAGAGGTTGATATAAGGGTTAAGTGGGAAAATGTGGATAAGAGCTCTTTATAACCCAAGTTCTGAAGACATCTCAGTGATGAAGATGATGGTAATGAGGGCCATAAGGTCAATGACCTTTCAGGTGTTTTAATCAGATTTCCCCCTTGGTCATGAGTTTTAAGCATGATGCATTCTACTGCTCTAACTGAAAATGAGATTTCTCATCATCCAGAATCACAACCTAACCCAGACCATTTATTGAATGAATAACTTTGAGTTAGGACATCATGCTAAGTACTGAAAACACAAAAGACAAGACAAAACCAAACAAAAGCAAAAACCCACACCAATTCCTGCTCCAGGGATTCCTATTCTACTAGGGTAGGATGGACACAGATGAGTAAATGCTAACTTGTTAGTTAACAACTAAGGTAATCAGAAAAACCTTCCTTAGGAAGGAGCATATGAACTGAGCTTTGAAAGAAGCCAGGCCCGCTGAGAGACAAGGAGCATCTTAGGCTTGGGGGACAGCCAGAGCAAAGGCAGGAAAATGGAAGATGAGGGAACAGCAGGGCCAGTTTGCCTGGAACATTGAGTGGGTGGAGGGAAGTCATATGTAATAAGCCTGCAAAGGTAGGCTGAAACCAGATTGTAAAGGGCTTTAAATGCCAAGTTGAACAGTGTATTTTATCCTAGAAGCAATCCAAACCTCTTGGCATAGAGACAAATCAGAAAAACAGCAATTGTAGGAAAGGCATTGAATGTAACAAAGTAAAAGATCCCAGTAGGTTCCTGCTGAGTCTCAGAACAAGCAGAACTAAGGGACAAACTGGAAGATTTCCAGTGGAGAGCAGAATATAGGTTAATGGTTATCCAAGGAAATCAGCTGTGCCTAGACCCCCTGAGCATAGGATACCAGAGCTGGCCAGAACACTAGAGAATCTCTTCTCCAAATCTCTTAATTCAACAGATGAAGAATCTAAGACCCAGACTGGAGCAATGGCTAGATTAAAGTCACACAACCAGTGAGTGAAAGTACTAGCCAGCATCTGCATCTAATTCTAAATCCCAATCCATTGACCTTCCATTCTCCTGCACAACCTCAGTCTCATACTTCTGAACTGGCCTACTAGAAAATTAATATTCAGTTGGGCACAAGGTAAAAATGACAATAACTGATAGTTACATACTACTTTGTGATTTACAAAGCTAGAAAGATTTTCAGTATTTTAATGGACTCTCTTTTTGAATTCAGATTTAAATATAAAAATTCTTACTTTGACAATAATGCTCAGAAAATTTAAAGGTTAGATTTCAAATCAAGTCAGTTAGCCTATATTTATATCATGACATCTTAGAATTTAGAGCTGGAAGGGATCTTAGAATTGTTATCTGTTCAAGATTACATAAGGATAAAGAATTACAACTGAGGAAATACTAGTAAAAAATCAGGTATATTTTAAACCTACCCTTCAAAATAGTTTATTTTCTTTGGCTATACAATCTATGAGTTCTTTTTTGCAAAGAAATGGAGGTGGCAGATTCCTAGAATGATAGGATTTAGAGCTGAAATGATCTTCCAAGATAATGGAGGTTAATGCCTTTCTTTCCTGCTCTGGATTCCTCCATCCTGATGTTCCCCAGGCTCATTCCCTCCCAGGGATAAGTTCAACAACAGGAAGCTGATCATCCCAGAGACAGCTTCAGCTTTGGTACCCATCCCTCATCAGTAGCCTCAATTCCCTCTGGATCTCTGATTGGAGAGCAGAGCAGAGCATAAAACTCCTTGCACAAACTTCTTTTAAAAAGAACCCAGAAGCTTGGTTAGCCAATTCTTCATTTCCCAGCATCTGCCCTGTTTGATTTCAATTTCACCATCATCTGGTCCACCCCCAGTGCCCTTTCTTTTCAGTTTCTTTTTGTATATTGGCTTTCCCCATTTCCCCCTCCTTGTGGGCAGGGATTGTCCCTTCTTTTCTTATTGTACTTAGCATTGTCTGGCACTTAACAACTGTTTATTGTGTTGTATTATATTTTACAGATAAACTGTAGCTCCAAGAGGAAAGACTTGCCTCAAATCACATAAGTGATTTGTAGCAGGAACAGGATTCAAATCAAGTTCCCTAAAATCTAAATATAATTCTCTTTCCTCTTTACCAGCATTTCCTTCTCTCTCTCTCTCTCTCTCTCTCTCTCTCTCTCTCTCTCTCTCTCTCTCTCTCTCTGTCCTTTTTTTTTTTTGTTGTTGGAAGGCAGTGGGCTTGGGGTGACTTGACAGGGTCACACAGCTAGGCAATATCTGAGTCAAATTTGAATTCAGGTCCTCCTAATTCCAGAGCAAATGCTCTATCCACCGTCTAGCTGCCCTGATTACCAGCAGTTCTCAAAATTTTTGTTCTCAGACTCCTTTTCTATTCCTTAAAAGAAACTATTAAAGATCCCAAAAAACTTTTGTTTATATGTGTTGTATCTATAAATGTTTTAATTTTACTCTGAAAATAGTTTTGACCTATGAGTCCATAAGAATTGCTGTTCTACACTATGCCCAGCACAAGTCTAGAAAGAAACCAGATTGTGGACCCCAAAATAAGTGAAAGTAGCAAGGAATAAACCTTCCAGCCCAGGATAATGGAGTACAATGCTAACAATGTTGAGCTCAGTTAAGACCAATTCAGATTTGATCTCTACCCCCAAACCTGAGGAGCTAGCTGTGTGATCACAAACAAGTGATTAGCTATCTCTAAGCTGCAGTTTCCTCATCTGCAAAATATGGATAATAATAATAATAGATCCTAGCATTTATATATCACTTTAAGGTTTGCAAAGTGCTTGCCATACGTCAAATATTCACACCAACCTTGGGATCTAGGGGCTATTATTCTTCCCATTTTACAGATGAGGTAAGGTTATATAATTTTTTTTTCCATGATCACAGAACCAGTAAGTATTTGAAGTAGGATTTGAATTCAGAACTTCTGCTCCCAAGCCAGTGATATTTACTATGTAACCTAGTTAGATAGTAATACTTTTGTATAACTTAACCTAAATATGTGTATTTTAGGGAGCCTGCTTTATAAACCTTAAACTACCATAGATATATGAGCAAATTCTATTAAAGCTGAAATCTCTTAGGTAGGATTGTCCAAATTATGACAGTTAAAGTCCCAGGCATCATTTACTAATATTTTTCCTCCCAAAGTAGTATCAGAATCTATTGCTTATTTGTAAAATCATCAGTACCCTTCTTCCCAGAGAGCAGAAGCATCTTGAAAGAACATGTAGCATGAGGGAGGAGACCACTGGATCATCAACAGTCTTCTTGTTTTTCAAGTGTTTCCAAGAGCCCAAGTGGTTGTCAGGGCCAAGAGCATGCTCTAGTCTGTAGTTAAACACAAGCATCTTGGGGTTTGGAGTTGTTGTTCCTTCCTTAATAGGTACATGCAAGAACTAACAGCTGCTGTCTGTTTGGATCAGAAGTATTTGCATTATAAGCATCTGCAGAGCCTTACTTTAAGTAATGGGCTGGTCTCCTTCAATAGAGGCCAGCTGTTGGAAGGGGTTTGGGGTTTTTTTTTTTGTTTGTTTTGTTTTGTTTTGTTTTTAATAGGCAAGTTTAGAAGAACTCATGCTTTGTTTATTAAGATACTGATCTTGCCCTCTGGATTAGATTTTTACAATTGGAGAGGGATGGAAATGGAAGCTTGTCCAAAGAATTTTGTTCTGAATTCAGAACCCACCAGAATCCCAGTCTGTAGCAGAAACTAGACTCCTGATACCTAGACCATGACACAGGAAGGCAGCTTCTGCTGGAGGAACTGAGTACCTTGTGATTAGATAGAGCATTATAGGATAAAATTATGCAATAGACAATAATAATAACAAAGATCCAAGAGTGGAATCAAGAAAACGCCCATAGGCAACATCTGCACGATCTTATCCTATAATAGTCGACAAAGTTTAATTGAAGAAAGGTTGAATCATACAAATCTGTTTATGGAATTGGAGGAGCTTATGTTAATAATTCAGGTCCAAGTCATCACCACCAGAAAAAAATAGGTTATCTTTGAGGAGCTTGGATTTATTGATCATTGTGATTTGTTCAAGTAAACAGAAGAAACTGTATAACATATCATGACAGGTTGCAAAAATTTAGCACCTATCAAATACATGGAAAGATATGGTTACCATATTGACAGGATTCTACTTCAGAAAATCAGTATTGTTGATTCCTGAACAGGCAAAAAAATCACCTACTATAAATACAAATCTGAAAATACCCTTGAGAATTAAAAAAACAAAATAACAATTGTCTAGGAACTGGAGTACTATTATAGCTAGAACATTGATCTACAATCATCCTCACATTACATTAATCCATAAAATTTAAGAATGTTTTAAATAGATACTAATGTACTAAATATTCACAAACTCCAAGTTATATAGAATGAAAAACATTCAAAATATAGAGACTTATTGGAGGAAATTAAAACCATGTAGGAACAGAACGAGTTATATGTAACTCCTGTTTTTTCAGCTGATACAGAGTTTCAGATATGTTTCTGTTAGCCCATAAAAAATGAGGTAGAAAGGCTCTCCTTCAACTCTTCCTCATATCATATGATATCTAGAGATCCTTCACTATTCTGATCAAATTCTCCTGACCTCAGCTTAATTTGCTCAATGTTCCTCTTAAAATGTGACAGTTCTCCAGATATTATCTCACCAGCACAAACAACCGAAAATGATTACTTCCTGTAAACTGTGAACTAGATATTTTTAATTTAAACTACAATCTCACTTTATGAAAGAGCAACATGGCACTCCTGATGTATTAAATATGGGAGTCACTGAAATTCTTTAGATATTTATTTAACTTTTATCCATTTATCTGTAGCCTTACAGTCTTTGAATATGGAGACTCATGGAACAGTAGAAAGAACTGCAAGTCTAAGTACTTGGGTTCACATTCTGGCTTTTCTACTTAATACTTGTATGACCTTGGGCCTCTCTTGGTCACTGTTTCCTAAGCTGTAAAAGGAAGGATTGAACAAAATGACTTCAAAGCTGCTTTTCAGTTCTCTATGAGCTATCAGCCTACAATTTTATAATGGCTTTGTCTCTCAAGTCATGACTGTAGTAAAGATACTTCCCCTCTTCCTACCCCCATGAAACTAAAGTATTGGATTAGATGATCTTTAAGATTATTGTTAGGGTTTGTCTTCCCAATTTTGATTTCTGTGTTCTAATGGGATATCCCATTCATGTTTTCTTTGATATTCTATGGTCTCTTCCAGATTTAACATTTCATGTTTAAACATTTTATGTATTAAGAACACTAATATGCAGTGTTCTAATATCTTTTTCAGCTCTGACATTCTGTGTAATTCCTCATGACATTCTAAGGGTTCCAAGGACTCCCCCTGCTCTGAAATTCTGTGGTTCCATTCCCTTCTAGTTTTGACATTCTAGGTTCTAATATTTTATTTTCTCTCCTTTCCAATCTCCCATTCTATGATATTTGATTCTATTGTCTATGTGAGATTGTGTCTTTCAAGAATACAGCTAGTGAACCTGGACTCATGCCCAGGTAACCAGAGAAGACCTAGAGATTGTAATGGTTCAATATATATTTTATTTTCTTTTAACAGTTTAGTATATTGTCTTTCTAATTCTTTTTCTTTTTGAATCTTAATAGTATTTAATTTTTTCCAATTATATGCAATAGTTAAAAAATCTTCATTTTTTTCTTTTTTCTCCAATTACATGTAAAGCTAGTTTTCAACATTCATTTTTTGAAAGTTTTGAGTTCCATGTTTTTCTGCCTCTCTCCCTTTGCCCCCTCCTCATAACAATGAAATTGATTTGATATAGGCTATATATGTACAATCATGTTTAACATATTTCCATATTAGTCAACGATATTCATTTTTATAAAATTTTCTCCCCCCTCCTGAAGACATTAGGCAATCAGATATAGGCTATATGTAACATACTCTTTATTAAGCCTGATTCTACCACATATAAAGAGGTGTTTAAGAAATACTTTGAATGATGATAGCAGTGATGATAGACTAAGAATTATCCATAATTGACTTTCTGGCATGCTCCCACCAGGAATTCCTGCAAACCATCCCTGTTGCTTTCTAAGATACCATGAGGATAAAGCAAATGACATGCTGTAATGCTCATTGTGCTATAGACATCATCCAACAATCTGCACACCCAAATTCCCAGAGTATTCAGTAGAGGTCAGCTGAAATTACAATCATTTTTACCAGCCTGCAACCTGTGTTTACAAGTCTGGTCAAAGTTTTTCAAGACTGTAGGTCTATATTTTATGTATAGTATAATAAGGTTTGTCCTTCATTTTTGAAGAAGACCACATCAGGGAGGTGATACCATGACAAGCATATGAATTGGATTTGAGGGGGAGGCTGTGTAAAGTCACCGGCCTCAGTTTCTCCTCCAGAGCCATCTGGGTCCAGTGGCCAGATATGAATCAGGTCGACTGGAGATGGACCTGGATGTGAGGCAATCAGGGTTAAGTGACTTGCCCAAGGTCACACAGCTAGACAGTGTCAGAGGCTGGATTCAAACAGTGTAGTGGATAGAGCACTAGTCTTGGAATCAGAAGGAGTTCCAATCCAGTCTCTGACACTTACTAGCTGTGTGACCTTGGACAAATCACATAACCCTGATTGCCTCACATCCAGGGCCATCTCCAGTCATCCTGAATCATATCTGGCCACTGGTCCCAGATGGCTCCGGAGGAGAAAGTGAGACCAGTGACTTAGCACAGCACCCTCTCAATCAAATCTAATTCATGTACTTGTCATAGCATCACCTCCCTGATGTCATGGTCTTATGTATAGAGCACTTTCTGCAAAGAAGTGGTATAGAGCAATGGAAAGGACAGAAATGTTATGTCAAAAGACCTGTATTATGTGTTCTCGATCTACTGCTGACATCCTATGTGACTTTGGACAAATCACTTCATCCTTCCAAATATCAGCTTCTTTATCTATAAAATGAGAAAAAATGAGACGAGTTTTTCGGTTTCAAATGTAAACATAATCCAGTTTAGAACTTCAACATAATTTTGTCTTTTCTAACTTCTTGGGATATAGCTGCAAAAGAAGTAGATTGTAAATGGAGACTGGAATTCCAATGTAGTATTATAGTAAGATTCTGGATATATAGAAACAAATATAGTAAGATTCTGAATGTCACTCTCTTTAAGGACCTCAGTTTTTGTTCCACAAAATGAAGGGGCTAGTCTAGATGAGCTCTCTAGATTTAAACCTTTCAAAGCCTTTTTTCTTTATAATGTTACTTTCCTTGTATTAAATTATATTAGTTCTGTTCATTTAACTCTGTATCAGTTCATATTTCCCAGGATTCTCTGAAATCATCTATCGTTTCTTGTGATAGAATAATATTCCATTACTTCATATACCATAATTTGTTCAGTAGTCCTCCAAACAATGGGAAACCTCTTATATTCTAGTTCTTTTCTCCTTCCTCCCTGCTTTATCACCTTTCCTGTAGGATTAGAAAGTTTTACTTGATTGCAGCTATACCCTCTCTGGTATTATCCTCCCTCTTAACTCTTTCTCCCTATCCCTATCCCCATTAGTTTCTCTGTTGATTTTGATATATTTCTATACCAAACTCTAAACAGAGCTGTATTCAATCAATGCCTGTACTCATTACTCTTTTCTTCATGTTAATAAACTCATCTGACCCACCTCAATTCATGAGAAATAGTAAATCCTACCCCTAACTTGTTTTATTTTATTCTATATTTGTGTATTACTTTTATCCTACATTCTCTTTTCCCTCTTAAAGCCTTCAAAACAACACCAATCCATTCCCCAGACTCTCACTTTTACTTATTTAACTCCCTCAATACCCTTTGAAGATGTTATGGTTCTGAAAGGAAACTTGTTTCTTCTTTCTTTATTAGAATATTAGCACTGATTCATCATACAGTCCTTTCTAACTGCTCAACCACATTTATCCTTCTAGGATTTTCTTGGCTCTTATGTTTGTATTTTAAAGTTCCTACTTAATTCAGGTATTTAAATCAGAAATTCATGAAAGTTTTTTATTCCACTAAAAATCCATTTTTCCCCCTACTGTAAGATTATAATCAACTTTGCAGGATGCTTCTTGATTATAAACCTATATTTTTTACCTTTTAGAATATAGTCAATTCTCACTTGACATAAGTGATCTGTTCCACAGACTTCTCCCTTCTTTTAGAAGGCTTTGAATGACTCCTCAACTCTGCAGGCCCCACAGTTAGAGCAGCTTTAGTGCTTGGGGTCCCTTCATCTGGGAGCTGCTTCAGTGCTTGGAAAAAAGGATACTTGGCTCAGGGGTTGCATACACCCACTACTGCCACCACCATCTAATGGAAGCTGGGAGCTAGATGGCATGGATGCCACCACCTACTGACTTAGTCAAATGTGCATAATGTGAATATATGTAAAGTGAGAACTGTCTTACTGAATTCCAAGATTTTCTTTTGTTCATAGTAGAAGCTTCCAGGTGGGGTGTGAATCTGACAATAGGTTTTCACAACATCTTTCTGGATCCTTGAAGCATTTTTTTCTTTAATGTAGGAACTCTGAACATTGGTTATAACATACTTGAGACTATTCCTTTAGTGTTTTGTTTTGTTTTTTCAGGAGATGATTGGTAGATTATTTCTATCTTTATTTTGTCTTTTGGTTCAAATATATCTGGAAAATTTTTATTTAGGATTTCTTGAAATATAGCACCCAATATTTTTAATCAGAGTTTTCAAGGAATACAATGATTTTTTTTCAGTTTTATAATTTTATTTTTCTTTAGTTTATATCTTTAGGATTGATATAGAAAATGAAAGAACTCTTACAAAACTTGAGAAATTCAACTTTCATATCAAATAGATTTAGATAATGGATTAGTTTCCAAACTTACTTCTTTGTCCCTATTAAATGAAAGAAATAGGTAAAATGTTCTCTACAAAGAACTAGCTAAAGTTTTTAAAAATTTCTTTTTTTTTTCATCCATATGCACATGTAAATTTCCTTCCAACCTCCCTTCCCACCTCCCCTTCCCTCTGCAGTGAACAGTCAGGTTAGCATTGTACATATATATTTTGATTAATGTTTACAGATTAGTAATTTTCAGTATGAGGAATTGGGATTAAGGGAAAGAGATACATAAGAGATAATTTTTATAAAGTGTTCATCAGATTCTGAAAGATTGTTTTTGTAATATGTGCTTTTTTTTGTTTTTCCTTCTTCTGGAAGGGGATAATATAGTCCATAGCCAGTCTAATACAGTTGTCCTAACTCTCTGGACTGCTGAGGTTGTTCATTGCACAATGTTGTTATTGATATATTCATTGTTTTCTTGGTTCTACGAACCCAGTGATTCTTTAAGTATTTCTCCATGATTGTTTCCCAGGTCAGTTGTTTTAAATATCAGAGATTTTACATTTTCTTCTATTTTTTTCAGACTTTTGATTTTCTTCTAACACTTCTGTCTTAAAGCATCATTGATCTCTCTCTTTGATCTAATATAGCTTTGAGAATCCTATATTTGAGTAAGGTTTATCACTTTCTCTCTTTTTTTTTTTTAGGTTTTTGCTAGGCAATGGGGTTAAGTGGCTTGCCCAAGGCCACACAGCTAGGTAATTATTAAGTGTCTGAGGCTGGATTTGAACCCAGGTACTCCTGACTCCAGGGCCAGTGCTCTATCCACTGTGCCACCTAGCTGCCCCCAACTTTCTCTTCCAAACTATTTATTCTCCTTCCATTTCCTTCTTTCAGAACTTTTTATTTTATTTGTAATTTCTTACTTCATTTCTTCTATTTTTTTATGTTTTTCCTTGTAGAAAATCCACATTTCCCTTTGAATCACTATTTGTAGTTATTACAGTTACTCTTTTGTTTTGGGGTATATTTTAGGATATAATTTTTTTTTAAACTGATAGTTGTTTCCTTTGAATTACTCATCTCTTCTTCTTTAGCACCTGAATTGAGGCTTTAGGCCAGGACTGGGCTTTGTCTTCTGCTGCTATATTAAGTGCAGTGACTAGTATTCTCCTAAGTCTTCTGGTTTTCTGTGATGATCCCTAGCTTTATTTCCCTCTCTAAATCTTTGAGGTTCCTAATTCCCTCTGTGGTTTCTCAAGAGAAAATGGAGCTACTGGAAGCCTGCCACACTATTCTTGTTGCTGCTACTCCTCTTTTTTTTTTTGGCCAGGCAGTCAGGGTTAAGTGACTTGACTTGCCCAGGGTCACACAGGTAGTAAGTGTCAAGTGTCTGAGGACAAATTTGAACTCAGGTCCTCCTCTCTCCAGGACCAGAGCCCTATTCACTACAATTCAGTATGCCACCTAGCTACCCCTGCTGTTTATCCCTAGGCCTTCCAACTTTTCTATCCTGTGACTCTATGATCTGCCTAGGTTTTTCTAGAGGTGGGGTACAATGGTGGCCTCTACTCTTGCTGCCTCCAGACACAAAATACTATGGGCTACATATTTCTCTGGTCTTTTGATATTTGGGAGACAGAATTTATTTGCTTGCACTGGAGCTGCCCTTGCTGCAGCTTACCTTTCTATTCACTTCAACCTTCTTTGTTCTCAGGTCTAGGGCAGAAGATGTCACTGGAGTTTCTCATTAGATTTCTTGATCATTATTTGATTGGCTGTAAATTTCAGGGTTTTGCCAGAGCAGAGCTGGGAGCTGGGAGTCTGCCTCCATTCAAGCAGCAATTTTGGTTGATGTCTCTGATATTCTATACTCTAGAGTGCCTTCCATCTCTGAAATTCTATGTTCTAAAATTTCTTCTAGTTCAATTAGATTTTTACTTTATGAACCCTTCAAGCTCTAACATTCTATGTTGTGAAATCCTTTATAGACAGGATATTTGATTCTTTAAGGTACCTCCCATGTTCTAAGGTCCATTTCTGCTCTGAAATTCTATATTCTGAAGTTCCTCCTAGCTTTGACATTCCATGTTCTGGAGTGCTTTCCAGATCTAATGATTTATGATGTTGATTTGGCATTAGTGTTCACTAATGAGAATTATTATTATACAGACCCCAATTTCCCAGGAATGAAACTTCAATGCTTACTAAAAATAGAAGATCAGGGATAATATTGATAAGGAGGTAAAAAAAGTCATGGCTCCTTTGAATAAAAGAGAAATATACCCACTATTAAGATTCCCCACCTCGTCATTGAGAAGATGGCAACAAGAATGGATCGAGTCTTAGGAGCTCTCTGATAAAATTCATCAGCTAAGGACTCTAACTAAACTTTCGAGAGACAGAACCCACAAAGGGACCCAGTGAGGCAGTTCTCCTACTCAAGGTAACCTGGAAAAGAGCAGAAAGGCTCTGCTCCCCAGGATTGTAGAGGTGGCTGCCAGAGGGGTGGCCCCCCAGAGCCAAAGAACTTCAGCCTCCCGGAGGCAGCCCCAGGGCGCTGGGAGTCTCAGCTCACAGCAGCGGGGGAGTCTCCTGAGCTGCACCCCGAGGAGCACCGGGCACAAAGTGGGGGAACAGCGGGGTGGGGGGGGACCTCTGCCAGAGCGAGCACGTGGAGCCCAGCCCTCAGGGCACACAGCAAGCAGCATGTCTTTCCCCAGCCCTGATCCAGGAAACAGAAGCAGGCGGAGCTGGTAAGCAGGAGCCCCCAGGGCATGAGCCCATTGAGCTGAGAGAGGGGAGTAAAGAGAAACTGCAGAGCTCTGTCCTCTGCCTCTGGAACAGGACTTTGGGGCTCTAACCACATTCAGATCCTGATAGCAGTCTAGGCCCCCCCATAGAACAGCAGGGCACCCCCCCCCACCTCAGCCCCGTGGCAGAGGGAGGTGCTTATGGTCATTCACAGACCAGAAGGGAGGACAGAGCTTCACACACTGAGACCTTTGTGGGAGTGTCCCAAAAGCTCAAGAAACACCCCAAACCAGGCCCAGGTTGGGAAAATGAGCAAGCAGAAAAACAAAAAGAAGACTATTGAGAAATATTTTGCAAATGAGCCCAAGAAGGACCAAAATACTCAGTCTGAAGATGAGGAAGCACAAGCTCCTGCATCTAAAGACTCCAAGAAAAACAGAAATTGGGCTCAGGCTATGACAGAGCTCAAAAAAGACTTTGAAAATCAAATGAGGGGGTTGGAAGAAAAACTGGGAAAAGAAAGGAGAGAGATGCAGGAAAAACATGAAAATGAAGTCAGCAGCTTAGTCAAGGAAATCCAAAAAAATGCTGAAGAAAATAGCATGCTAAAAACCAGCTTAGGTCAAATGGATAAAACAGTTCAAAAAGTTATTGAGGAGAAGAATGCTTTAAAAAGCAAAATTGGCCAGATGGAAAAAGAGATAAGAAAACTCTCTGAGGAGAACAAATCCTTCAGACAAAGAATAGAATTCAGGGAGATTGATGAATTTAACAGAAATCAGGAATCAATACTTCAAAACAAAAAAAATGAAAAATTAGAAGAAAATGTGAAATATCTCATTGAAAAAACAACTGATATGGAAAACAGACTTAGGAAAGATAATTTAAAAATTATTGGAATACCTGAAAGTCATGATCAGGAAAAGAGCCTTGACATCATTTTCAAAGAATTACTACAGGAAAATTGCCCTGATATTCTAGAAGCAGAGGGCAAAATAGAAATGGAGAGAATCCACCGATCCCCCAGAGAAAGAGATCCCAAAAACCAACCCCTAGGAATATTATAGCCAAGTTCCAGAACTCCCAAGTCAAAGAGAAAATATTACAAGCAGCCAGAAGGAAATATCAGGGAGCTGCAGTCAGGATCACACAGGACTTAGCAGCAGCTACATTGGAAGCTCATAGGGCTTGGAATACAATATACTGGAAGGCAAGAGAGCTTAGAATGCAGCCAAGAATGAACTACCCAGCAAGGCTGAATGTTCTCTTCCAGGGGAAAAGATGGACTTTCAATGAACCAGGGGAATTTCAAATGTTCCTTTTGGAATGGCTAGAGCTGAACAGAAGGTTTGATCTTCAGATACAGGACTCAGGTGAAGCATGGAGATTGGAGGAGAGGGGGGAAATATGAGGGACTTAATGGATGAACTGCATGTATTCCTGAATAGAAAAATGACACTGATAATACTCATATGAACCTTCTCAGTTAATAGAGCAGGTAGAGAGAGCTTTTATAGTTGAAGCACAGGAGAAAGCTGAATTTGAAGATAAAATATGGTGTAAAAATGGAGTCAATAGAAAAAAAAGGGAAATGGAATGGGAGAAAGAAAAAGGAGAGGGGGAATAGTCCAAGATATTTCACATAAGATTTTTTTTATTACAATGAGCTATTGCAATGATATGGAAGGGGGGAGGCAAGGGGGAATGAGGGAAACTTTGCTCTCATCAGAGATGGCTAGGAGAGGAAACAGCAAATATACTCAATGGGGTATAGACATCTGGAGTAAGAAGGAGGAGGGAGCAGGGGGAAGGGGTGGGGATGTGAATAAAGGAGGAGAGGATGGACCATGGGGGGAGAGTGGCCAGATATAACACATTTTCTTTCTTACTTCTTGAAAGGGGCTGGGAATGGAAGGCCTGCCCAGGACCACAGGGCCAGGTGGATTTTGGGTGTAAGGGGTGGTAGGGGGGCTCAGGGCTTCTTGGCCCCAGGACCAGGGATCTGTCTGTTGAGCCACTCATCAACCCTACAGCAGAGTCTTAGTGAAAGGAGAGAGAAAATAGAGTACATGGTAGTGGAGAAATAAGAAAGGAGGGAGTTGCGATCAGCAATGGCAACGGTGGAAAAATATGGAAATAACTTTTGTGATGGACTTATCATAAAGAATGAGATCCACCCATGACAGAGTTGTTGGTGTTGGAACAAAGACTCAAGCACATTTTTTGTTATTATTATTTGGGGGAGGGTGCAGGGCAAGTAGGGCTGGATGGCCTGCCTGGGGCCACATAGCGGGGTGATCTTTGGGTGTCTGGGGCTGGATTTGGACCCAGGTGCTCCTGGCTCAAGGGCCAATGCTCTGTCTGCCACGTCTTTCTTTTTTTTTTTTGGTTTTTGCAGGGCAGTGGGGATCGGGTGGCTTGCATGTCACATGGCTGGGTGATTGTTGGGTTTACGAGGCTGGATATGGACTCGGGTGCTCATGGCTCCAGGGCTGGTGCTTCATCCATTGCACCACCTGGCCATACCTACAATTATTACTATTATTATTTTTTTATTTTAATTTTTTTCTCTCCCCTTTACTTTTTTTGCCCAAACAAGTCTATCTATATTCATGGGGGAGGAGGGGTATTTTGTTTACTTGTAAACAAGAATATTTTATTAATGTAAAAAAAATTTGTACAAAATGAGAATAAAAAAATAAATTAAAAAACAAACAAACAAAAAAAAAGATTCCCCACCTCATTCCCCTCCTCCTGGGGGATTTCACCCTAACCCTTTCTGATAATATCACTATGATGATGGTCTCTATAAACAGTTGGAAAATTCCAGAATGAAAGAGAAAAGTATTTTTCTTCCCTAACCAAAGCATTTGGCTTTATTTTAGGGATCGAGGCAATGTCATCTGGGGTAAATTTGGAATGCAAAAATCTGTTCTTTTAATAATCTCCTCTTCCTTTGTAAGGATGAGCAAAGACCTTGTAAATCACCAGTTCATAGAGAAAGAAGAGGCCATTTGAATGTCTGCATGTCTGAGGATGCTCTCCAGAAAAACATATTGCAATAATCATCAGAAACAGATAAGAGACTTGGGTTTCTTACACCCTTTGACTTTTTTTTACACCCTGCTGAGTCCAACAAAGGCAAAAAAAAATATGGTCTTGGGGAGGATTTTGCCTGGGGAGTAGAAATTGGGACTAGAATCTGAGGGAGTAGGGTTTGGTTGCCTGCCACTGACCCTGATTCCTGATCCAGAAGGGATGGAGAACCATTATAATTAAAATCTCTAGTGTATTGACATCTGCTATAACTGACATCTGTCATCTTCATCCTTTATGTGGTTCTCTAAAGCTCAAAGTGCTCTTTGAACTGCTGACTGGATTTGCCCTGATCTCAAAAGCACAATGAGCTATTTTTGTACCTTTTTGCAGTTTCAGGAACTGTGGGGCTCCTTGCTCCATCTCTGGCTTGACTTGACATGAATGCTTCCTTCCTCTTCCATGTGCTGGTCTGACCAGTCATTTATTCAGCAAGCATTTCTTGAATTCTTTCTATTTAAAGAACATTGTGCTAGGCATTAGGGATAGTTGGTCCAGTCAGCATTTATTAAGCACTACTCAGGATACCAATTCCAGCTACTGCTCCTTTCAAGATAGGTCTATCAATGAGGAAATGGTGAAGTTTTCTAACGCTATTGTTGACAAGCCCCCATCTGTTGTGCTCCCTCAAATATCAATTATCATGTGATATTTCTCTTTTATTCTTAAACTCATCAGCTTCAATTAACTTTTATAAAAGGATTTTTTTACTGTGAAGACATAGTAAGAACAGAAAAATAAACATTTTCCCTCAAAACTCACTAAATGAATTAACATCAATTAGTTGTGTATTTTAAGGGATATTTATTGGGAAGATACAGCAAGAACAACAGTATAAAGTTATCCCCTTAACATCTGAGGATATTCTCTCCTTTATACTGTCTTAGGCCATAGGGATAATGGAATCAAACTTAAAGCACCTTCTATATAGTATTTGCTCCACAAAGTTCACTTTGAATTTAGCATAGCTGATGGATTTATTGTTCTAAAATCTTGGTTACTTTCAAACTATGATGACTTAAATTTCTCCAGCTTTGTTTCTGGATGGCTTTTTGGATGACTTTAAAAATCTTCCTTGAAAAAAAATAAAATAAAAAATTAAAAAAAAAATCTTCCTTGGACCTCTGAAGTTTTTCCATTCTGACCTTTTGAAGCTCACAAGATTGAAACAGTCTCTCATACTCTTTCCCCTAAAAAGCCAGGGAGAACAAACACAGAGAGACAAAGAACAGAGGTCCATGCTCATAGTTTATAGATATTGGCTGCAGGTGGTGAGGGCCTCAATCCTCTTCCCCTCCAAAAGTTTATAGTATGTTTCTTTTACTCAAACTTAGACGAATAGGAAAGAGAAGAAGTCTTTCTTTGGTCAATTAGTGCCTTTTGAATGCATCCCATTTCCAGTTCAGCAGTCAACCAACCCACCCATATGGGTTAGAATATCTACAGAGTCCATATGGGGATTACAATGGCCACACACATGTGCACACACAGAGCACATTCTCAAACGTGCTTTTACAGATGAAATCACAAATACATTGGAACATGAAAGTATAAATTTAAATCTTGCCCCATCTGGGGATAGGAGTAGTGTGTTCTTTTTTTTTTTTTTTTTTTTAAGGCAAATGGGGTTAAGTGGCTTGCCCAAGGCCACACAGGTAATTATTAAGTGTCTGAGACTGGATTTGAACCCAGGTACTCCTGACTCCAGAGCTGGTGCTTTATCCACTACGCCACCTAGCCGCCCCAGAGTAGTGTGTTCTTTAAGAATGTGTTGTCTTATCTTTAACCATCTTGGAATACTTGCAATGTGATCTTCAGGGACAACAGTGCCAACTTTGGAGTCAGAAGATTTAGTTAAGGGTACTACTCCTGCTACTAACTGGATAAATACTTTCATTTATCTATTCCTTGAGATTTATAGATCCTCTATTGTGTTGAAGTCTTCAAACAAGCCTTGATGACCTTTTGAATGAATGAATAAATGAATAGAGCATTTACCATATTCAAAATATAGAGGATACAAAATGCCAGAGACACAAATATTAAAGTAAGATAGTCCCTGCTCTCAAGAGTTTACGTTCTAATGGGAAAGAAAGCATATATAGAAGATTTGTCATTTGCCAAGGATGCTACAGAGAGTATTCCTTTTCAAGTATGGGCTGTACCTAATGGCCACTCCAGTTACTTCAATTTGTCCTTAAATGGCATGGATTCCAGTCCCTTAATCAGTTGCCCTCCTCAAGGGCACCCCAGTTTATCAATGGGCTTCTTAAACCATAGTGTCCAGAACAGAACTCCAGATAAATTCATACTCTAGATGTGGTCTGAGCAGACTATGATGGGGTGCTGATCTCTACACTCCTAGAGGTCATTCTTCTCTGTATGTAACGAAAGTTCCATTTGCTTTTCTGTTGGCCATGTCCCATTGAACTGGAAGCCCACTAAAACACACAGATATATTTTCATACAAACTGTTGTGTCTAATCCCATCCTGTTCTTGTGAAACTGATCTTTTGAATCCAAGGGTAAGGTATATTTATGCCTATTGAGTTTCATCTTATTCATTCATTCAAAGCAATGCCATAACATATATAGAAGGTTCCAGCTACAGGGTAGATAAAATAGCTTGTCATTTGTCAAGGATGCAGAGGGTATTCCTGTTCAAGTATGGGTTGGACTTAATGACCTCTCCAATTTCTCCTTAAATGACATGGATGCCAGGCCTTTTGGATCTCAGCTCTGTCATCCATTTTGTTATCTATTCATCTTTGATTTGTATAATTTGCAAATTTGATATGTATCTCATCTATGCCATAATCCAAGAGAGAAGAGAAAAGGGGAAAAGAGAAGATGAGATAGAAAAAGAATTTAAGGAAGAAAGAATGGATAAAACCTAGTGCAGAGTGAAATATATATATGAGGGGACACAGTTGTCTAAAGGGCATGCAAATGAAGGACAACCCCTCTTTGTGTCAGGCAACTGATTATTTGATGATTATACTTTGTGCACCCCTCTATACTAAGACAACAAGCTAAATAAAATAGAATTTTGATTTAATGGAACTAAAAGAGCATTTGGGGAGGTGAGTACTTGAGCCAATTTGGAAGGAAGTTAAGGAGATTTATTGTCTGGGAATCAAGAATCATTTGGTGTGAGCCCAAATTTCTCCAACCATATTAGAGACAGCTGGTTATTATAAATCTTCAGAGGGGGCAGCCACTCTTTATTGAATTAGTTTTAAGGACTGAGGTTCAAATCCCAGTTATGATGCTTTCTGGCTGTATGACCCTAAGCAAATCATTTAACCCCTTTGAGACTCAACTGTCTTCATCTATAAAATGGTAGGGGTGGGAAAAAGGGGAACAAGCATTTATTAGGTACCTACTATATACTAGGGATACTTTTGAACACTTTTACAATAATTTATAATTATTATTTTGTTTGATCATCACAACACTGGGAGGTAGATGTTATTGTCCCTATTGAGGAAACTGTCCCAGTTGATGAAACTGAAGCAGAAACAAATTAAATTACTCAGAGTCACACAGTCAGTTTCTGAGTTTGGATTTGAACTCAGGTCTTCTGGACACCAAGTCCCACATTCTGCCATGCCATCTAACTTCCAGATCAGGGCAATAATATGTGCAAGCCTTTCCTCACAAACTGTTTGGAAAGAATGGGTTTATTAAACATTTAAGTACTATGAGAGTACCCCCTTGGTCTCTGGGGATAGTGGGTTCATTCTTAGCACAGTTTCTACATGATTTTGGTCCAGTCAAGTTTACATCTAAGGGTGCCATAACTACTGGATAAATTTTTGCCCCAATTCTTGAGGGGCTGGGCTCCAAAAGTCACACTCATTTCTTCTCAGGCATTGATATTGAACTGGCTGCAAAATCTGCATGCTGGGATACCAGAATATTGATCTCCTCTCATCTAAAATAAAAGATCAGATTCTGAGGGGTGCAAATAACTCAAACAGGCACTCACAGCACCTTGGCCTCAAAGGGGAAAAGGTTTTCCTAACCCACAGAATCAACCACTAGCAAAGCATCCAGGAGAATGGTGGAATCTCACTAAGAGATCTCATCCCTGAAATATAGGCAATTGAAAAGTCTTCTTCTACATGCTTAGCAGACCATATCCAGAAAGAAAAAGTCTATACATGGTCCAAAGTCTCAGATAATTTCCATGAAGTATCATCATTACTCTACTGGAAGCTAGTTCTACAGCCTCTCTTTATGGGGAATTTGCATACTACTGTTGTACCCCCTTTATCCCTTTGAAAAACTTACTATCCTTCATAAATGGCAGGGGTATAATTTGAATATCATGTACTTATCCTCAGCCTTGGGGGAAGCATAAATATTATCTTTTCACTTGCTTCCTCAGTACCCTTCAGGAAAGATAGTCAATGGCACAATGAAAAAACACAATTATCCCCAAATGCCAGAGTGTAAAGTTTTAACCAAAAAGGACAATATCTTAAAGGTTAACAAATATTATTTCTTGTTTAATAGTCAACATATACCTGACAGAGGCTTTCCTCAACCCAAACACAGCAAAGAAAAGAAAAAGCTGAGGACTGCTATCTGTCTCAGGAGGAAACTTGTCCCTTTAGAGTTTTCCAGATGATATCCTGAAACCCAAGAGGATTTCAGAATCTAGGTCCAAATGAAAGTCACCTCCTCAATCTCAGATGAAAAATCAAACTTGGTGTTGTAAGCCAACTCTGGATGCTAGGACTGTAGAGTACTTCACCCTCTCTTTCCTCCTGGGGCTCTCCTCTTCTGTACCAGATCAACATTCACAGAGTTGATTTACTTAAAGGGTCACCCATGGGTAAGAAACCAACTGTTCTAGGTGAAAACTCTTCCATGACTTCCTTTTACCTTTTTTGATCAATTACAAAATCCTCCATTGGGATTTCTAAGTTCCTTCACAAACTGGCCCCATTCTACCTTTCCAGTCTTATATTTTATCCTTTCATTTTTTGCAAGGCAAAGGGGTTAAGCGACTTGCCTAAGGTCACACAACTAAGCAAGTATTAAATGTGTGAAGTCACATTTGAATTTGAGTCCTTCTGACTCCAGGGTTGGTGCTCTATCCACTGTACCATCTAGCTGCCCCTTCATATATTTTTCAATCTAGTAAAACTGGTCTTGCCATTCTTCTATCCATCCCCCATGCATGGGATGCACTCTCAACTCATCTCCTTCTGGCTTTCTTCAAGACTCAGCTCAAATCCTACTTTCTGCAAGAAAACTTTGTTTTCCCCATCCCTTTAACATCTTATTTACACTGTGGGTTGTGCATACATAGTTATATTAGAAATTGAACCTCCTGAGTAAAGAGCTGTTTTTACCTTTCTTTGAATCCCCAACACATATCACAATGTCTGGCTCTTGTTAACTGCTTAATAGATGTTTGCTGATTGATATTTGAGATGTTATTCTTTTCAGAGGGCAGAGTGGGAGGATGTCCAGTATCTGCAAGTGAACATTTGTCTAGTTTTCATCTCCTCCCCTTCAGTCCAGACTGAAGGAGTTTCTCACTAATCTCCATAACTATTCACAAATCCAGTCTCTTTGTTCATAGTTTCTACTGAACCAACCATCTTTCAGTTTTTTTTTCATTGTTCTGTATTTCTTGTCTGGAAACTTGCTCTATTTTTCTCTAGTACCCTAAGTCATTTAGTTGTTCTTTTTTTAAATTTTATTCATTTAGTTCCATTAGCGCTTCCAGAGAGAGCAGCTATGCTGTTTCTATCTCTACCTAAATAGCTAGACCAAAGTCAGAAATTAGAATTACTTGATCTGAGAAATAAAAGGCAAGTGAGTTCAAAGCATCTTTGGATTTCAGATGGCTTTATCTGTATATGAAAGACCAGGAATGTTACAAATAAGATAGAGGAGAAAATAACTGTGTTTGAAGCTTAACTTTAAGACTTTTATCCTCTTCTAATCATCTACATAGGAGAATGGAAGTTTTGAATTGTGAGAACTGTGGAACTCCTCATTCCAGAGTTGTTTGGACTGGTTGAGATAATAAACCTCACATGGATTTTGAAAAGGGTATAGTCTAAGATTTCAATGATTAAAATCGGGAGTTCTAGAGACTACACACCATGAATTAGAGTGATGTTTCTGACAAAGACCCAATGTCCTGGTCCAAGAAACAAGATCTAAAGAAGAGATTTATCCTGAAGGCTTTAGTTAGCTGGGAAGACCTGCACTTTGTTGTAAACTTCTTGTTGTGTTGGACCTAAAGAATCTGATAGGGAAATGAGAATTCTCATGGCTAAGACTCAGAAAGAAAGAAGACAGAATACTTAATTAGGGGAGAAAAAAGCCAAATGGCCTTTTTATGAGCCCATGTTTGGAACAGCTTTTCTAAAATAACCATTAAAAATAAGCCTCTGGCTTTTGTACTGAAAGATCATAGTAGAGTTCAATTGACAATAAAGAGACAGTCAAGGATAGAAACTGTATCCAGAGGGGATCAGCAGAGGAGTATCCCTCTGGCAAACTACAATGCCAGTGAAAAACAGGGGGAGTGGTACAATGATACCATAAGAAAATTATTAGTGACTATGTAGCACCAGGGGTATGAGTTACCCCTATTATACATGTGCCCTGGTCAAAAATGATTCCTAAGTCTGTGCTTTTCAAAGCATATTTCCTATGCATTTCCATTCTTCTCGTTGTGTATTTGTCGGAAAATGTGTCCCAGGTTCCTGGGGGAAATGTTTTACTGCTATTTTTACTATTAAATGAACTGATTTTGTTCTCTGATTGACTTTTAAAAGTAAGGACACTGGTAGGAGCTCATAAGTTATGATTTCAAGTGAATGTAGACACACAGAATGCCCTGAATTTTGGGCACATCCTGTGAGTTTGGGGGTACCTACAAGGGCTACATAATCTAAACATGTATTCCATCTAGGATATAAAGTCATGGATTCATAGATTTATATCTTTAGCAGGAGCTCAATTAGTTTTTGATTGAATATTTTTGGGAATTCACTACCTCCTGAAGTAGCTCTTTCATATTTGGACTATTTTGAATGTTAAAAAAGATCTGTCTAGGAAAATTGGTATTTGTTAGAAATTAGGTATATCAAAATTTCGCACTGCATCCTATCTTGAGGATAAATTGAGTATATTATTTAAACATAAAGGGTGATATATTCAAATCTATTTTTTTTTTGCAAGGCAGTGGGGTTAAGTGGCTTGCCCAAGGGCGAACAGCTAGGTAATTATTAAGTGTCTGAGGCCTGATTTGAACTCAGGTACTTGTGACTCCAGGGCCAGTGCTCTGTCCACTGCACCACCTAGCAGACCCATAAAGGGTGATATAATAAGCAAATTAGTGGAATACTTAAGAAATTACCCATCATATTTATGGATAAGGGAAGAGTTCACGAACAAACAAGAGATAAAGAGGTTCACAAGAACTAAAATGGATAATTTTGATTACATGAAATTAAAAAGGTTTTGCATAAATAAAAGCAAATGAATTTGAAATTAGAAGAAAATTTCTTGGGGAAAATGTTCATAGGAAGTTTGTCTGATAAAAGTCTCATTTTTAAAACTAATAAAAGAATTGAGCTAAAATTTTTAACAATAAGGGCCATTCCCTGATTGATAAATGGTCAAAGAATTTGAACTGGTATTTTTCAAATATCAAATTTATCAATAGTCATATAAAATATTCTAAATCATTAATAATAATTACTTTTTAAACAAAAAAGATGTTTACTTAGTCATGGCAAAATAATATTATGCCACCATGTCTCAAGCAATCATGATTGACATTTTCAACAATGAGTTTTCCTTTCTGTTTTATTCTGTCAACATATTTTAGGTATGTCAATTAAAAACTCAACTTCCAGAATTTCTAGTGAACTAATATAGATATATAAGGACTGGATTCCCATTTTCTGCCAATTACCCATCAGATTTTAATTTTAGTTGTAGTATAATAATAGATTATAATAATAATAAGAAGAATATAAGAATAGAAAGTTTGAACTCAGAAAAAGCATGGAGTCATGACTTGCTGTTAAAAGAACTCTAATAGTCAATAAACTTTTTATGAAGCATGTACTATATATGTTAAGTATTGGGGATACAAAGAAAGGCAAAAGCATGGTCTTTGCTCTCTAATGGGGAGACATGTAAATAACTGTACATTTGTAGCCCTTTATAGACACTGGGGATCCTTTTCCCAATTCCCATTTGCACGGCTGAATTGGTCTTCTAGAGCAAAGCTACCTACTGCTCTCTCAGAATTCCATACAGCTGAAAAATAGTGGGTTTTCTTTAAGGCTTTCGGCTTTCTTCGTGGTGTATCCTTCCTAATAGTAATTGACCATTACAGTTAGTAGTTCCCCTATATCACTGATACCCAATATCATTTAACCAACTAATTAATATCAATTAGCTTTTATAAAGGGACATTTCCCCAGAAGCTATAGCAAGAAGAATCAACATCTCCCTTTAACACTTGAGAATTGGAACAAAAAATGGAGAAGAGATACACCTTAGGGTACCTCAGAACCCTAATAACTTTGACACCAAGAGAGTGGGCCCAGAGTAAATATGTTACAAATAAATGAATGACTAAAGCTTTTGTTAAGTACTTTCTATGTGGTAAGCATTTCTGCTAAATCTAGGGGTACAAAAAAGAAGGTAGTTTCTGTCCTGAAGGAACTTACATTCTAGTTGGTTCTTGTCCTTTTTTTAATCATAGAAGGCCAAAATGACATCATTATATTTGAGACAAATCACAATGTGTCTGACTGAGACTGATCAGACTGATACATTCTAGTGGGAAGATAACATCCCTAGGAGGAGTCATGGCTGAGAGGGTTGTTTTAGTTAGGGAAATCACCGAGAGTGAAAAACTAAAGATAACATGAGTTACACTATGACAGCTCCCAAACTTTCAAATTCTTTCTTCATTTTTCCATATCTTTCCATCTGTCAGCTCCCATTGCACTTTTGAGTAGGATAATTAAACCCTGGAAGACTAGGTTTAGTCCCATTTGCTCAGTCCTACTGCTTCTGGGTCCAAGTTGCTAATATTGTTCAAGAAAAATCAAGCTTTTCTATTTCAGGAGGGAATGTCACAGGTGAAAGATTTCATCACCAACACTTCCTGCAGCTGTCTAAAGTACTGTTTATCCTTCTCTATGGTCAGAAAGCAAAATGATGCGAGTCTTTACCACAATAGCTATGACTGAGTGTTTTAGCTCAGGATTTAAAACTAGAAAGAACTTAGATGAGGAATTATGAATTATGCAAGAGGAACTAATGAAGCATGTCATTAGAGAGACAGTTATTTGCCCTGATGAGTCTAGCCTCCTGTCCTCCTCCCAGATCATAGTTACTACATTCTCTCATGTCTTTAGTGGGTACTCCTGAGGACTTGGGATTTGTCTTTCTAGTGCTATGGTTCATGAGATCCCCCCCATTATTTGCCTCTAAGATCATCAGTGAGAATTAATAAATTAATTATTTTAGATGGATAAATTTCTCTATAGAGATTGATAAAATTTCTTTTCAAAATTTTGAATGTTGTTATTTATTTGTTTTTCCAACAACATGCAACAGTAGTTTTCACTAAACACTTTTTACAAGGTTTTGAGTTTTACATTTTTCTCCCTCCCTTGCTTCCCTTCCCCTCCCCCTCCCCAAAACAATCTAATATAAGCTCTACATGTATAATTGTGCTAAACATAGATCTATATTGATCTTGTTGTGAAAGAAGAATCAAATCCAGTCAGAAAAAATTAGAGAGAAAATAATAACATAATAAGACAACTTTTAAAAATTGAAGCTATTAAACTTGAGTTCTTCTCTGGATATGTATGATATTTTCCATCACAAGTCTTTTAGAATTGCCTTTGATTATTGTGCTTCTGAAATGAATAAATCCATCAGTATAGATCATCACCACTTGTTATTATTGTGTTTAATGTTCTTCTGGTTCTGTTCATTTCACTCAGCATCAGTTCATGTAAGTCTTTCCAGGCATTTCCAAAGTTCCACCCCTCATGATTTTTTTTTTTTTTTTAGTTTTTGCAAGGCAATGGGGTTAAGTGGCTTGCCCAAGGCCACACAGCTAGGTAATTATTATGTGTCTGAGGCTGGATTTGAACTCAGGTACTCCTGACTCCAGGGCCGGTGCTCTATCCACTGCACCACCTAGCTGCCCCCCCTCCATGATTTCTTATAAAACAATAGTGTTCCATAACATTCATATACCACAGTCTGTTCAATCATTCCCCAATTGAGAACATTCCCTCAATTTCCAGTTCTTTGCCACCACAAAAAGAGCTGATATGAACATTTTTGTACATGTGGGCTTTTTACCCTCTTTCATGATCTCTTTGGAATACAGACCTGGTATTGGTATTGCTGAATCAAAAGGTATGCAAAGGTATTGTCCTTTGGGCATAGTTCCAAATTGCTTTACAGAAAGGTTGGATCAGTTCATAACTCCACCAGCAATATATTCTTGAATGAAAATTAATTTAACCACTAGTGTTCAGTGGCTTGTAGAAAGGAATATTTATTAAAGTAGAGCTGTAAGAATACTCTAAAAGGTCTGTAACACACTCTCTCTCTCCAGGGAAATGATCCCAAACTTGGAGAGAGCACATGTAGCAAAAGGATATCTCATGGCTCCTGGATTCTGGAAGCCCTTTTTTCTCTACTTCATGGAGGTACTCGTTATGTTTCCCTTCTCAATGGTGCAATTTTCTACTGTGAATCTTCATCTAGTTTTGTTCTTTGGTCCAATGCATTCACCACTATTGGCTGTTCTGGAGATGCTGGTAGAATGCCGACAGAAAGATGGAAAGTTTGTTAGACTTCAAAGTTCACAAAGTTCTCAAGTCTAAGAGTGGGGGTGGGAGGTGACCAATGCTGATTCTTAAGTGCCTTCCTTCCTATTCCTCTGTGATTCCTTTTTGGGAAGTTTAATTGGAACCATCTCCTAATTTATGGTTCATAGACATCTCTGCCATTTTGTGCTGATCTGCTCTTTTATGGAAAATCCATTGGAGCAAGACCACATGTTCTCAGCCATTCCAAGTACTCTTCCTACAATGTCACTCTAGTCCATTCAATGACTCACCAAAGACACTTTCTAAATTAATCAAAGCTTTTTGATTGCTTTGCTTCAATAATGACTTTTACAATTGATTCAGATATCCAGATATCTTGAAGCTCTTAGTACAGATGGAAGAGGTGATTTGATTGATTTTTTTAAAATTGACTCCACATTTACAGAGGATTGGGGGAAATGATGGGCAAGTTACACTGCTTACACTGCAGGAATGTCAGATTTACTGGATGATATGGACAATAGTCTCCCAGAATGGGCAAGCATGGATGGGTTGCAATTGCCATGATGGAAGGGAGTGCACTCATAGAGATTACAGATTCACTTGTTATACTAGAGTAACTTAATTGTCATCCAGTCCAGTTTGCACATTTACACATGAGGAAAATGAAACTCAGAAACTATGCACACAGCCACAGTGATAGAACATGGAAGAGCCATTTGGCTGGTAAGTCCATGGCATTGAGGCCATGTTGATATGATTATGAACAAATTGTTTTTTGAGCATAATAAGAATTATACTTTTTCATAAGGTTGTTGAGAGAAAAATACTTTGCAAACTTTAAATAGTACTCAATTAACAAACCTTTATTTGTGGAGAAACTAGACTAAAGAAGTTACACTTATTATCTTAACACAATACTCCTGGGAAGAAGGGGCTATTTTCTCCATTTCACAGATGGTGAAATGGTGAAGTGATTTGCCCAGAGGCACCCAGCTGGGAATGTCTTAGGTTGGACTTGAACTCAGTCTTCTTTTTAAATTTTGTTTATTTAAGTCAATGGGCTTAAGTGACTTGCCCAAGGTCACGTGGCTAGACAATTATTAAGTATCTAAGGATGGATTTGAACTCAGTTCCTCCTGACTCCAGGACCTGTGAGCCACCCAGCTGCCCCCTGAAGTCAGTCTTCATGACTCTAAATCTAGTATTCTCTCCACTGTGCCACATCATCAGCATCAGCATCATGATTAACATTTGCATACAGCTCTTTAAGGTTTGTAAATCACTTCAAACATATTGTTATCTCATTTGGTCCTTCCAACAACTCTGAGGGGTTGGCACTATTATTATTATTATTCCAATTTTCTAGAAAACTGGGGGTAGAGATTAAGTGATTTGATCAGGGTCTCACAGCTAGGAAGTGTCTAGGATAACATTTTGAACTCAAATTTTTATGATTCCAAGCACAGCACTCTATCTGCTGGGTCTTCTGTCTGCCTTTGTATATGTTGAATATATTGAAAGTAAATGCAATGCAATTTCAGTGGGGAGGCAGGGTAAGGGGTGCAGAAGTGTGGGGGGATCAGGGAATGCTTCCTGTAGAAGGAGGCCCTTGATCTAAGGTTTGAAAGAAACTAAAAATTCTAAAGGAAATATGAGAAGGGAAGGGACAGCACATTCCAAGTATAAAGACCTAGGGTACTCTCTGTCTCTCTTCTTCTTCTCTCTGTCTCTCTGTCTCTGTCTCTCTCTGTCTCTCTGTCTCTCTGTCTCTCTGTCTCTCTCTCTCCTCTCTCTCTGTCTCTGTCTCTCTCTTTCTCTCTCATCCCCCTTCTCTCTCTCCCCTCTCCCCTCCCATCTCCTCTCCTCCCCTCCCCTCCTCTCCTCCCTACCTCTCCCTTCCCTTCTCTCCCCTTAGTATTTTCTGGAATGGTCTCAGATTGGAGAGTTTCCTTTTTTCCCCCCTCATGTATTATGGCATTGATTCATTAACACTGAACTCATGGCCAACAGTTCTATAGCCCATGCCTGAACAAAACTTATTTAACACATATTTTATCCATAAGTCCCATCACAGCCTACTTGCAACTAAAAAACATAAGACAGTACTTCAACATTATGTTTGGAGTCATTTTAAAACGACAAAATCAACAAAAATCACAAAAATGTGGAGAACAGCACTAAGTAGCCTGAGAAAAGGCCACTTGTTTACAGTTTGAGCTGAATCAATAAGGCAGAGCCATCACCTTGTTCAGCCTCAGTTGGGAATGTGGGTGTCCAGTGACTCAAATTTTTCCACTTTGTGGAAGTCTGTTAAGCATTACGAGTATTGATTTTGAGATTATAAATAAATTTCAGTGAGTAGGCAAATTTACAAATGTGAAATTTGTGGTAGTTAGCATAATGATACTAGCAAAAGTCAATGTTGCTGTTTTACAGTGGGACTCTGTGCCCCATAATTCCTCACCTCTGACTTTGGTTCCAATCTGTGACTGTGATACACTGCCGAGCACATCTTTCTTCTTGTGCTCATAATCCCTTCAGGTTCTCCATTGGCTTCTAGCTGCTTCTTATTGAGTTGCAAGTGTTTTGAGGACAGATCTATATATGACTTGGCATTTATGTCTGGTTTAAGCTCATTTCCTCCAGAGGCAAGTCCACATGGACTCACTATCTCTGTGTGACACAAGCTCCTTTCTGTCAGGGGTCATATGGATATTAATGGCCTTTGGCACAGGCCTTTTCCCAAGTTCATATGAAGCTTGGTGCCTTTATTTCATTGAACTACCATTGTAACCAGTTCTCCTTGGTGATGTCCTCTGTCTTGTCTCCATGGCTTCAATGGCCTCATACTGAACTAACTTCCCTTTTACCTGAGTTTCTTTCACAAATGGGGCAGGGGGGGGGTTCCTATTTGCTCTTAGTGGATATTCAAAATTCTCACAAAGGTACCTTGACTGTTGACAACATGGTGCCATGGTGTACATGGTGCACATGATGCCATGGAAAGAACACTGAACATGAAATGAGAAGACTTGGGTTGACTTAGAAGTTCTGACACAGATTATTTGAATGACCCTGGTTTCTGGGTAGAGGGTTGCAGTAAATGTCCTCTCTGTAATCTTCTAGTTTTATAAATTTGCATTATTATCATTCATAAATCAAAATAACTGCTCCAGGTTCATTGCTCATCAAAAACCACTGAAGTTTTAAACTGTGAATTTCTTGATAGCTGGAACTGCATAAAGCCCAGTACATTGTAGGTGCTTTATAATTGCTTATTGGCTGACTGCCTGAAGCCAGATTCCCCTCCCTTGGATCATGCTTTGCCACTTCTGCTGATGAATTTGCCTGGACTCTTCTATTACAGGGACCCCTTGCTTAACATAATAGATGGGTTTCTGAAAAACTATGTGTAAATTATAGTGGCCATATTTGAATTTGAGAATAGTAAGATGTGCTCTGACCAAACAGCAAAGAAGGAGAAATCCTATCTGAAATCGTCAGCACTGTCTGACCAGGCTCAAAGATATGACCAATCATTAAGAACGTTCCAAGACAACACTCCTCTATGGCTAGACAATTTGTTGTCCTGTTAGAAAAAAAACTTGGGTAAATGAAATCTGTTCTTTCTAGACTTCCAAGACCATTTCAGAGATAAATGAGGTAATAGAAGGAACCCTGGTAGAAGAGTGACTTGGATTCTAGTCTCTAATAAGCTGTGTGATGTTGTACAAGTGATTTTATGTCTCTGGGCCTCAGTTTCTTCATTTGTAAAATGATCAGACTGGAATAAATGATAAGTGAGGTTCCTTCTAACTCTGATATTCTTTTTTTCTTTTTCTTTTTTTTTTTAGATTTTGCAAGGCAATGGGGTTAAGTGGCTTGCCCAAGGCCACACAGCTACATAATTATTAAGTGTCTGAGACCGGATTTGAACCCAGGTACTCCTGACTCCAAAGCCGGTGCTTTATCCACTATGCCACCTAGCCGCCCCGCTCTGATATTCTTTCAATGCTTTTCTTGGACTCTAACATACTCTATCCTATGATTCCTACCAACTCTAATATTCAGTGTTCCAAGATTCCTCCCAGCTGTGACTTTCTGTGTTCTAAGGTCCCTCCCAGCTATGACATTCTTTTTTCTGAGGTTCTTCCCACCTCTGACATATTCTAGAGGCCCTCTTGAATCTGACATTCTAGTAGACTATGATTTTATCATTTATCTTCATTTCTATAGGGAGCAGGCAGTAGTTTTAAAATGGAGTCCCTTTTCTCCTCTTTCTTTCCCCACTCCAGTCTTTTATACTTCATTGTATATGAAATCTGAGTATCTTAGAAAGCTTTTGTTTAAAGAAAATCTTTTAAAAAAAATAAATGAAGCACCTTTCATTAATAGTAATGATTGGTCCTCTCGTTTATATGCTTTGTAAGTTTGCCTTTTGGGTTCACTGATTTTTCTCAAAGGCACTGTGCTTATACACTATTTCCTGGCAGAGAAAAAAGGGTGCAGTTTTGAGTCATCCCAGACTGTAGTCAGCTAGTTCACAGGCGTTTATTGACTGAGGAACATGAGCTGGGCCCCTCACTAGACGCTGTCATGAATCTCTAAACATCAAAACCATTGTTTCCGAAGACAAATAAAACTCTGGGGTCAAATGAGATCCACTTTCCAAGGCAGAAGGAAGCAGCAAAGCATTAGGGGGGATTCTTCAACTAACATATTTCCCATCTCTTTGTAAACAGGAAACACTACACTCCTAGCCTCACAGTCAGGGGTGAGTGATACAGTCCTATTGACTATTCACTGTGGCCCCGATTAAGGAAGTTTATTAGGTTCCAAGAAAGATGCAGAAAATTAGATCCATGCATTTTAATTTGGAGGTGGAGAAATTTTTATGAAAGGGAGAAAAAGAGATGGAGATAAAATGAGAGACAGAATGGGGGATGGATGGAGAGGGAGAAAGGGAGGGAAGGAAAAGAAGAAAGGAAAGAAAAAGAAAGAAAGAAAGAAAGAAAGAAAGAAAGAAAGAAAGAAAGAAAGAAAGAAAGAAAGAAAGAAAGAAAGAAAGAAAGAAAGAAAGAAAGAAAGAAAGAAAGGAAGGAAGAAGGAAGGAAGGAAGGAAAGAGATAGAGAAAGAAAGAAGGAAGGAAGGAAGGAAAGGAAAGGAAAGAAAGAAAGAAAGAAAGAAAGAAAGAAAGAAAGAAAGAAAGAAAGAAAGAAAGAAGAGAAAGAAAGAAAGGAAGGGAGGGAGGGAGGAATGGGGAAAGGGAGGAAGGGAGGGAGGGAAGAAAAAAGGAAGGAAAGAAGGAAAGAAAGAAGGAAGAAAGAAGAAAGGAAGAAAAGAAAGAAGGAAGGAAGAAAAGAGGGAAGAAAAAAGAAAGGAAGGAAAGAAGGAAGATGGAAAGAGGGAAGACAGAAAAAAGGAAGGGAAAAAAGAATGAAGGAAGAAAGGAAGGAAGAAGGAAGTGAAGGAGGAAGAGAACGTCTTGGAAAGGAATGAGATTTGAGTAGTTACTCTGGTGGTGGTAATGGGTTGAACTGAATGATTTTCACTCTCTTGGGTTATCCCTGTCCCCTTGACATATGAATAGGACTTGCTGGGAAACAGCCAACTGCCATTAGGGTTATAGGTATCAAAACAATTGTCTTTTAAAGGCACTGAATTAATGACTGACTTTATTGTCACTAGAGAAAAAATGTTCCTCAAAGATAGAGGAAATCCATAAACTCTTTGGCATGGGGAACAGCTAAATGAACAATGAACAAACAACAAATTAATCCCCTACTATTTTACAGGCATTGTGTTAAGTGCTAAGGATATAGAGGAAAAGACAATCCCTACTTACAAGGAGCTCAGTTGAATATGGAAGACAACATGAAAACCAGTATGTACAAATATATAAAGCATAAGTAAGAAATAATCAACGGATAGAAGGCATTAGCATTAAGGGGGATCAAGACTATTGTCTTGTAGATGAGATTTTAACAGATCCTGAAGTCAAGGAAGCTAGGAGATGAAGATGAAGAGGGAAAGTATTGCAGCACAGAGACAGTCAAGGAGAATGCCTGGAACCTAGAGGGTCTCTAAGAGATGCTGAGTTTATTCCTCTGTCACATCCATATTCCCTCTTCTCTGTTTCTCAGTTTCCTGGGCAGCTCCTATGAGGGTCAGAACAAAAAGGGAAGATTCTATGAGTCTCTGGCCTCTGGTTGACAGGGATGTTGTTGGCTTTTGTGTTGGCTTTTTTTGTCCCCCTCCAAAAACAAAATCAAATTCCAGAATCTTGATTTAAAAATAACTGGGAAATACATGTTTCTCCCTAGAGCCTTTTGACAAAAATGAAGTCCTTCACAAAGTCACATTGCACTGACTTATTTTCAGAAAGCAACCTAGCAACTCAGCAAGAGGGGAGCAAGTCTTTATTCAACTGGAAGGGAAGGACAGTGTCTATAGTCAGAGAAAACCAGAACCATGTGAACCCATAGGGATGGACTTACACCAGTGAACATTCCTCCAGCTTCCCCTGGGACCTGCCTGCTAATAGTCAGCACTGCTCAGTAATCCAGGGATGCAAGAGGTCCTGGAACACTGGATCTATTCCCAAGCTTTTATTCAATATCTATCTCACAGGACAGATACACAGGAGCGGATGGAGTCTGCCTTCCCCATGCCTCACTAAGGAATACTAATCATAAAACAAAGAGCTGGGGTTTGTCTAGCGCTTTAAAGTTGGAAAAGCATTTTTAATACATTTATTAGTTTCAGTTGAGTCTAAAATGACCCTGTGAGATAAGATGGTCCTCATTTTACAGATGAGAAAAATGAGGATCAGAGAAAGGGTGAGACAGTTAACAAATTCAAGGGATTCAAACCAAGGTCTTCCTGTTTTGGAGTCTAGTGCTCTTTCCATTATGGGAATTCTATTTTATTTCCCTTGCTTCAGGGTAAAATTGCCTCATTTGAGCCTTATGATATCCCTCCAAACTAAGTAGTTCAAGGATTTATTCTTGCTTATTTTAGAGATGAGGAAAGTAGTTTGTTAGAAGAGATTTTTCCCAAAATCACACAAATAGCAAACTGCAGAGGCAAAAATTAGAATCAAGGCTCATATTATTAATCATTTGTCAAATAAGGATGTCCAACAAGGTAATCTCTATTTTAACTATACTATTTTGCTTCTGCAGGGATTTGGAGGACTTTTAAAAAAAATGCAGACCCATAAGTTTAATAATGTTTAAAAAGTCCCAGCATGGAAAGTTCTTCCACAGCTGGAGAGTAGCAGCTCATCTGTCATTTATATTTTTCTCCCTCCCAATCCTATTCTTGATTTTCTTTGAATTTCAGAATTATATATCTACTCCTGGTTCACCCTGGAACTTTCTGCCTATGGTCTTCTTGCTCTAGATAGAATATCCTATCACACCTGTGGTCTAGATCACCCTGGAATAGCTTTTCATGAGGTCTTTCTCCCATTTGGTGAGTTCTTGGAATCTCCATTTAGTGGAGGGGCCAGGGCAATCTTTCTCCATTCCCTTCCTATCTCTGTTCCTAACTTTCTCTGCACTTTAAAATCATGCATCTACCACACAAGGTAGCCAGATGTCTCCCCACTTCCCCAATCTGGATTTTTAATTCCCATCTTGTTTGTTGTCTTTACCTATTACAATGGAAGCTCCTTGAGAATAGAGACTGCTGTCTTTTTTTTTTCTTGTTAGTATTTTATCCCATTTAGTATACAGGGAGTGGAACATAGTAAACTCTTTTTCTTTTTCTGAGAGGGGTGGAGGCAATCAGGGTTAAGTGACTTGCCCAGGATCACATAGCTAGTAAGGGTGTGAAGCCAAATTTAAACTTAGGTTCTCCTCACTCTAGGGCCAGTGATGTATCTACTGTACCACCTAATTGTTCAATATATTTCCTTCCTTCCTTCCTTCCTTCCTTCCTTCCTTCCTTCCTTCCTTCCTTCCTTCCTTCCTTCTTTCCTTCCTTCCCTCCTTCCTAAAGAGTTGTCTGGGATTCTGAGAGGTCAAGTAACTTCCTCCAGATCATAAAATTAGTATGTGGTATGATGCTAAGATTTCAAAAAGAAGCTATGGGTTCTAATTCCAATTTTGAAAAACCTCAGGTTCTTCATCTATAAAATGTAGTACCCACTCAAAGGATTGTTGGGAAGATCCAAAGTGAAATGTTTTGAAAACGTTAAAGCTATTATAAGCTGTACCAGTCATGCATTCTTGAGTGTTTTTTTCCTTTTAGTCTGTTTCTTCTTTCAAAACATGACTAATATGGAAATATGTTTTATATGACTGAACATATGTAACCTATATCAAATTATTTACCATTGTGGGAAAGGGGGAGGGGAGGGAGGAAGGAAGAAAATTTGGAACTCAAAATTTTTTTAAATGAATGTCAAAAAATAAAAAATTTAAATAAAAATAAAAATTTTAAATTAATTCAAAAAATTAAATTATATATACATATATATATATGTATGTATAGAAAAAGAAAGAGAGCGAGAGAGAGAGAGTTATTATAGGGCCAGAGGCAGGATTTGAACAATCAAGTTTTTTGCTTCCTCAAGTTGTTTAGGGATTATTTTTTAAGGAATTGAAAATTTAAAATAGTCTACTTTAGCCTGTCTCCTTTTTTCCTGCCCATTTTGTGGGCATGAATTTTTTTGTGATGGAGAAAAGGCCTGGAAGGCAGTCAAATTCCATGCTTCCTCCTCTCTTGAATTAGTGTTTATACCCCTCAATAGGGTTTTCCTTCATATGCTTATATAACACCTTTTAAAAACAATTTGTGCTGGTTTTTCCCTTTCCTTGTTCCTGGATAAGTTATTCCAACTGACCACTTTCTACCTCAAAGAAAAGTAGTGGAAATTTTAAAATGTGGTGGTGTGGTGTAGTGGGTACAGCTCCAAGTAGGGTTAGGAGACCTTTCATCTCTCCATGGCTCTTCTGTGTGCCTGCCATAGGTCTGGATCCTGGGTGTTTCCTTTCTCCAGTTGTCTATTGCCAACCCACTGAAACTATTTATTCTGGATGGCATCTCATAGCATCCAGTTGTCCAGTCTGTATTGCCTCCCTCTTCCACCCCAACTCAAACTTATACCAAGTTTAGATGAAAAAGTAAATTCTAATTAAGGAATACATGATTGTCCATAAATTGTCACAATCCAGACTTCCCCCAGACCAAATACTTTTCAGAAGGTGGTTTGTAGTCTCAGTCCCAAATTCCCAGACACTAGTCCCTGACTCCACACATTTTTAAATCTTCTTTCTGTATATTTGGGTAATATAACACCACCTCTGGGCACTCTCTTCCAGCACCCACTGACATGGGTAGGTTGAGTTTCCCAAGGGCAATGACTACTTCCCTTCATTTTAGGGCAAGCCTGAAGGTCTGGAGTTTCTAAGGCTGTCAGGAGCCTTTATTGGTATGCTTCCCTCAGTATTGATTATCTAGTTTATGTCAATTAGCTTATCAAAGGGATCATTCTTGAGAAGCCGAGCAAGGGGAACAATTACAAAAACAACCCCCCAAGTGAGGATGCACTCTCTGTCCTATTCATTTCCTTGAAGCATAAAAACATTGAAGTCCCTGAGTAGGAAACATAGGAAACCAAGAGATACTTTCTGGCCTGGGAGTCCTTTTCTCCCTTCTCTGAGTCTTCATGTTCACTCCTTGGTGCTGTGTAGTTGATGGATGACTCTCTTGCTTTGCTGGACAAGATCCTTACAGGATTTAGGGCCTTGGTGTCTAGGTCTAACCATTCAGCTACAAACGCTGGTGGTCTTTCATGACTTGGGATTCTCTTACCACAGAGCTGTTCTTTGAGAAAAGTCAGCCTCCTAAGGTCAGGAAAGAAGATCAACAGAAACAGTGGCACTGTGCTCTCATGGTTACATGGCAGACTGGTGGAAAATAAGATCTGCCTTCCCTCCTCTCCCCCCCCTATTTTGGTGTTCAGCCATCATCCTCACTCAAAACCACTGGGGAAGGGAGAAGACATTCACTTTAACCTTTCATAAGCACTCTCAGTTCTGGTTCAGCCTCAACTGAGTCATTGGTCTTTCCTGTTCCTGAGCCAAATAAAAGATTTTCATTATCTCAAAATTACTCATGGCCAGAAGCTGGATGGCATCTCATCCTCAAAATTCCATGTATTGGATTGTCAGGAGAGAATATTTTACATGTTTTATTGTTTGTCCTTTGTTCTGGAAGAAGACCATGACATCAGAGAGGTGATGTCATGAGATGCATGTAAATTGGATTTGAGTGAGGGGGGTTGTGCTCAGTCACCAACCTAACTTTCTCTTTTGCAGTCATCTGGGTTCAATGCAATGATACAGATACAGATGTGAACCAGGAAGACTGGAGATGCCCCTGGATGTGAGACAATCAGGGTTGTGACTTGAGGCCAGATTTGAACCCCTTACTCCAGGGTCAGTGCTCTATCTATTCTATATGCTTTGTATTCCCTCCAAGAAAGGTCTATCTGCATATGCTCTAAGGATGGAGTCTTCTTCTATGATATGTAGGATATAGAGTGGCAAAGGATTTTTGAGTCTCTTGAGATTAGAGTGCTGGAATCAGTAATCAGGAAGACCTGGGTTTAAATCCTGCCTCTGGTTCTTAGCTTCTGATCATGGGCAAGTCTCAATCTTTCTTGTGTTCCTTCTCCTTTAAATGGGATAATACTCATAGTACTTGCCTCACTAGGTTACAGTGCACTTAAGGTTCAAATGAGATAAAGGATGTGAGGAAATTTGCAAACTTTTAAATTCTACTTAAAATATGAACTATTATTATTATGATTATTTTAAGACTGTTTCCATACTTGGAATGTTCTTCTTACCTCTATTTCTAAGAGTTCCTTGCCCTCAAGGAGCTCACAGCCTAATGGGGAAAGACAATGTATAAGCAATTAAGCTTAACCAAGATTTAGACAGGATAGATGAAGATAATTTTCAGAAGGAAGACATTAGAGTTAGAAGGGATTGGTAAAGCCTTCTTGTAGAGAGTGGAATTCTAGCTGGGATGGGAAATCTGGACATCATTCTTTTTCTGCTTGGTCTTAACAATGTGGATGGGAGACAAATGACTTTTCTGGATTATAATTTTCTTCTTCAGAAGGGTAAAGCCAAGATGAGGCAGTAAAGGCAAAGATTCACTTGAACTCTCCTAAATCCCACCTCCAAACAGCATTCAAATAATACTTCAAATGAATTCTGGAGTGGTATAACCAATAAAAAGATGCAATGATACAATTTTCCAGCCCAAGACAACTTAGAAGCTCAGCAAGAAAAGACTGTCTCACTGGGGTGTGAATGAGGTGTAATTCAGTGAAGATTACCTCCTGGCAAGCCAGCAGCAGGCTTGTGGGTGACTAAATCAGCGGCAGCTTCTGGTGCCCTCAGTCCACAGATGGTTAGAGGACTGGACAACTGATCAGAAACAGATTACAAGTGATCCTTTGCTGACTCTGCGAGCAAGACTGTATTGCATTGCTCATATGAGTTCCAAGTCACAGAACCAGGGCAAGAAGGAACATGCTCAAGAATGAAGATCCTGGTCACAGTTCTAGGGCAGAAAAAGAGTGTTTGTGGTCACTTAAAGAACAGAGCACAGGCCAGGAGAGTAATGGAGTAATGATCACACTTCTTCCTAGATAATACCACCTTGGAAGAGCTAAAAACTTACACAAACTGTGAAAATTAGCTCTGAAAACAGTCACACACACAAAAAACCTGAGTCCTGGGACAGTGCCACCTTTATCCCAAGAACAGAGCTTAATGTTAACATTAAGTTAAAAATCAGGAAATAGGCTAGAAAAATGAGCAAACAACAATAACAACAAAAAGAAACTGACATAGAAAGTTACAGGGAAGATCAAAATTCAAACTCAGAAGACAGAAAAATCAAATCAGCTACACATAAAGCCTCAAAGAGACATGTGAATTGGTTTCAGACTCTAGAAGAGCTCAAAAAAAAATTGCAAAGGGGTGGCTAGGTGGTGCAGTAGATAAGAGCACCGGCCCTGGAGTCAGGAGTACCTGAGTTCAAATCCAGCCTCAGACACTTAATAATTACCTAGCTGCGTGGCCTTGGGCAAGCCACTTAATCCCATTGCCTTGCAAAAAAAAAAAAACCCTAAAAAAAAAAAAGAAAAAAAGAATTGTAAAAAGTCAAATAACATAGAGGGGAAAATTGGGGAAAAAGTAAGAATGATACAAGAAAATTATGCAAAAAAAAAGTTAACAATTTGGTAAAGGAAACAAAAAAATACTGAAGAAAATAAGACCTTTATTCGTAGCAGCCCTGTTTGTGGTGGCAAAGAATTGGAAATTGAGTGAATATCCATCAACTGGGGAATGGTTTAACAAACTGTGGTATATGTATGTCATGGAACACTGTTGTTCTATTAGAAACCAGGAGGGATGGGAATTCAGGGAAGCCTGGAAGGATTTGTATGAACTGATGCTGAGTGAGATGAGAAGAAAAGAATATTGTATACCTTAACAGCAACATGGAGGTGACGATCAATCTTAATGGACTTGCTTATTCCATCAGTGCAACAATCAGGCACAATTTTGGGGTATCTGTGATGGCAAATACCATCTGTATCCAGAGAAAGAATTGTGGAGTTTGAACAAAGACCAAAGACTATTACCTTTAATTTTAAAAAATCCCGCTATCTTATTATGTAATTTTGCTATCTCTTATATTTTATCTTTCTTCCTTAAGGATATAATTTCTCTCTTATCACATTCAACTTAGATCAATGTATAGAATGGAAACAATGTAAAGATTAACAGACTGCCTTCTGTGGGGGGGGGAAGGAAGCGAGATTAAGGGGAAAATTGTAAAATTTGACATAAATAAATTTAAAATTTTTTTAAAAAAGAAAAGAAGACTTTAAAAAACAGAATAGACCAGATGCTAAAGGGGGCAAAAAATTCACTGAAGAAAAGAACTCCTTAAAAAGTAGAATTGGCCAAATGGAAAAGGAAGTACAAAAGTTCACAGAAGTAAATAATTCTTTCTTTTTTTTTTTAACAAGGCAAATGGGGTTAAGTGGCTTGCCCAAGGCTACACAGCTAGGTAATTATTAAGTGTCTGTGGTCACATTTGAACTCAGGTCCTCCTGACTCCAGGACCGGTGCTCTATTCATTGTGCCACCTAGCTGCCCCTGAGAAGTAAATAATTCCTTAAAAATTAGAATTAGGGGACAAATAGGTGATGTATTATATAGAGTACTGACCCTGGAGACAGGAGGACATGAGTTCAAATGTGGTCTCAGACACTCAATACTAACTTAACTGTATGACCTTGGACAAGTCTTATAACCTTATTGCCTTATGAAAAAATATAAGAATTGGACAAGTGAAAGTTAATGACTCCATGAGACATCAATATACAATAAAAAGTCAAAAGAATGCAAAAAATAGAAGAAAATGTGAAATATTTCATTGGAAACACAATGACATGGAATATAGATCAAGGAAAGATAATGAAAGAATTACTGTACAATTTGAAATCATCTTTCAAGAAATTATCAAGGAAAGCTATCATGATACAGAAGGTAAAATGGAAATTGGAAGAATTTACTAATTATTGTTTTAAAAAGATACCAAAATGAAAGCTCCCAGGAATATTATAACTAAATTCTAAAGTTCCCAAGGAAAAAATGTTGTAAGTACTCAGAAAGAAACAATTCAAATATTGTAAAGCCCAAGTCAAGACAACACAAGATTTAGTAGCTTCTACATGAAAGGAGCTGAGGACTTAGAATATGATATTCTGGAAGACAAAGGATGTAGGGTTACAACTAAGTTTCACTTACCCAGCAAAACAGAATATAATGAAATAGGAGACATTACTGATTTAAAAAAAAAACTAGAGCTAAGTAGAAATTTGTCTTTCAAATACAAGACCCAAGAGAAACATAAAAAGGTAAACAGGAAAGGGAAATCAAAAAGGGACTTAATAAGGTTAAACTGTTTACATTCCTGGATGGGAACAGGACACTTGCAGTTCATAAGAACTCTCAGTATTTGAGCAGTTAGAAGGAGTATATATATAGATAGACTGAGGGAATGAGTGGAAGTTAACTTTGATGTGATGATATCAAAAAAAAATTAAAATTAAAGGGTGAGAAAAAAGATATATTGGGAAAAGGGGGAAGAGATAGCTTTTTTTTTCATGGATACTCTGGCATCTTCCACAAATTTATGCAAACAGAAAAAGTCATCAATAAATAGCAGCATCTGGATGCTTCATATTTATAAGGACCTCCCTCTTCATCCTGAACTCGAAATCCTTCATCACTGTGGGGAATACTTTTGTTGAACATACATCTTTCTATTTTATGTCTCATCTGATGCTTATCATCAGAAAGTTGCTGAACTACTTGGTTTTTTTCTGTTACATCTTTTTTTATTTGCAAAGCAAATGGGGTTAAGTGACTTGCCCAAGGCCACATGGCTAGGTAATTATTAAGTGTCTGAGGCAGGATTTGAACTTAGGTCCTCCTGACTCCAGGGCCAGTGCTCTATCCACTGTGCCACCTAGCTGCCCCTTGTTGTTACATCTTCTAATGGAATCTTTTTTTTTTTTTTTTGGTTTTTGCAAGGCAGTGGGGTTAAGTCACTTGTCCAAGGTCACACAACTAAGTAATTACTAAGTGTCTGAGGTTAAATTTGAACTCAGGTCCTCCTGATTCCAAGACCAGTGCTCTATCCACTGTGCCATGTAGCTGCCTCCCCCCCCCCCCCCCATGGAATCTTAAATGAGCTTGAGATCTGTTTGGTATATACCTTCTTGGAAGAGAGGACACTTAAGTCTTTTGTTCTACTGATTCATATACTTTTTTGGCAATCAATGAGTAATAAAAATTAGAGGTTTATACTCTCTACATTTTTCAGTTAATTGTGAAGTAGAAAATATGTGGTCCATTACTGAATATCTCTTACAGAAGCCAACTTTTCCCTTACAAATACCCTTTTCCCTTATACCCTTGATTTGTGTGTAATTTTCAAAGGGAGTTGAATAGGCATAAAGGTAGGTAGCTATTGACATTCTTTTGATCATTTGGTATGGTATTAAAAAGGTCTAACATTTCTTTTTCCCTGTCTTTGGTATTTTCCTCTCCTTCAAATACATTGTATACCACTCCCTTTAGGCCTTCATAATTGTATTGTAACCAGCACAGACTTTCTCTAAATATATTTGGTAACCTGATTATGTTTCCTGTCTTTGTTCTCACTGTTACCCTTTCTACCTCTTCAGTACATCTAAAGGGAAGGTATGTAATGCAGTGGATCAAACACTATCCCTGGAATCAGAAAGTCCTGAGTTAAAATTCAGACAATTGACAGTTACTAGCACTGTGACCCTTGACAAGTCACTTAATCCCATTACCTCACCAAAAATAATAAATAAATAAAAACATATTTGAGATGAATGTTAGGATCCAAATGTGGTAGTTCTATTATCCTTGATGGAGGAAAAAAGCTTTGTTAAATTTTTTCCATTTGTTATCCTCTCTTTTTCATCCTTGAATATCTGTTAAATAACTATTCTTCGCTTGTTAAGCTTTCTTCAGACTTGTTTTACAGCACCTCCTCTCTACTTTATGCAATAATATTGTTTATAATCATCCCTCATGTCTCTTTGTAAAATTGTCCAAATGAGTTTATATTCCAGTCTAGTGTTGCCTTTGACAGCTATCTTTAACCATTTTGTAATCCAATCAGTGGAAGAGTAGTTTCCCAAAATGCCAACCTGGAGTAGGATGAGATAGAGAACCATCTGTCTGAGTCCATGACCGCTAAATTCAATCCCATCGTAGAGGAGAGGAAGGAGTCTATTCTACATAAGCCAGAAACTTAGGACAAGTTTCAAATATTGCCAAAAGGTGGGAGGAAGAATTCATGCTGAGAGATCTCATCCCCAAAATGAGCCAGAAGCACCTGTAGGTCAGAGCTATGGAAGAATAGGGCAGCCAACCGAACAAATGATAAACAGGACCAGGAGGAATAAAGAGATGGGAAAAACAAAGAAATGGAGAAGAAAGACATTAGTGAGAATCTTTTTCCTGGTCTACTACTCTAAGATGAGCAACCAGTTGGCATTGGTTGAGCTGAAGCATCTGAAGATAACTGGATTGTCAGATAAAAAAATTGAGAGCCTCCTAGCACGTTCTCCAAACCTGGGGAAGAAAAAGAAGATTCTTAGAAGCTTTTTTTCCTGAGAAGTTCAGGATGTTCCTTCCCAATAAGATTTAATGTTTCTGTGTGTTCCCCTTATCTTCCACAACACGAAGATAAAGAATAGCAGTGATTCTTTAGCTTTTGATTCCCAACTTCTTGGGAATAAGAGTCACATTCCTCTTGAGATATTAAAAGAAATGTTATGGGCAGTGCAATGCAGCAGCACACCTACAATCAGAATAACAGTCTGCAAGACAGAAGGGAGTCAGGATGAATGTCATAGATCTTCCCAACATACCCATCTATTAAATAAGACATGACCATTATGATCATCCTCATTACATATTTAAAGGAATTAAAAGATCAGAGAAGTTGAATGAACTTCCAATGGTCATACTGTCACTTAAGAAACTATGATTAGCACCTGCTGTAACCAAGAGAAGGGTTAGCCTATGCTTGTCTACTTGACCCCAGAAGACCCAATTACTGAAAGCTCAGTCCCTAAAGGAAAAGCAGGAAAAAATTTAGGAAAGGAAACTTTACTACTATTCCCCTATAAATACTCTTCTTTATACTCTTGATTTGTGTGTAGATAATTGTCACAGAGGGAGTTGAGCAGGCATATAGAGTTATTGACATTCTCTTGATTACTTGATATGGTATTAGAAAGGTCTAATAATTCTTTTCCCATGTCTTTGGTATTTTCCCCTTCTTAAAATACATTACAAGGGGTGGCTAGGTGGTGCAGTGGATACAGCACTAGACCTGGATTCAGGAGGACCTGAGTTCAAATTTGACCTCAAACACTTAATGATTACCCAACTGTGTGACCTTGGGCAAGTCACTTAAACCATTTGCCTTGCAAATGCAGGTACAAATTAAAAAACAACAACCAACAAAATACATTATATATTACTCCCTTTAGGCCTTCATAAATTTTTTTTTTCATAATTGCTTTGCAACCAACATGGACTTCCTCTAAATACATTTGATCTAATCTGATTGCTTTTCTCATTTTTGTTAGGAAAAAATGCTTTTTTTAAAAAAAAAATCTAAGCACACTGAAGCTGTGGAAGTTTGAAGTGTGTAGTTGCTGCAGTACAGTTCCCCAATGATGAGGGTGCACCTGTCCCCTGCTCCTACCTCCTACCTCAGTCTATATGCTTGAGGAAAAACTGGGAATACCATGCCATGAAAGGATGTTGAACCACCCAAATAATAAACACTTGGCCTAAAGGATGCCTGACAAAACTGCTGCAGAGAGCCTTAACCATTGCACTGTTTAAAATGGAAGTGGTTATCACTTTTCTAATCCTTTCCCTTCTGCCCCTTATGTTCTCTTCTATGGGAGAGATGAATGTTTGCTTTCTGTAATTCACATGTTAGCACAAGAAATTGGTTTTTCTAAAATGTTATTCAGTGTGTATATGTGTGTGTGTGTTTTGTCTTTAGAAAAAAAATGAAAGAAATTGAGCAGGGTTATGGAGACCCTAGAAGAAAGGGTTAAGAAAAAGAACCTTTTTTTGGTGAATTAACAACATTTTGTCCAACTAGTGGCTCAAGGCAGGCCAAAGAGATTTTTATGAAAAGTTTTATAACTATGATTTTTTTTAAAAACAGAGAAACCCCATGCAATCTAGACCTAGTCACTAAATGAGCTAAGATATAATCCTCTGATGGGAAGGATGCTTTAAGCTGTTTGAGTCAGATTGAGTAGTAGGATTTTTCATCTGGGTCTCTGGATCAGCAGCAGCTGGATATCATGAAGAAAATTGAATTCAAGGCTCTAGTAGAAACCCAACAGAAAAGCTACACAATACCTAAGGGGAAAATACCTTGAGTACATCAGCAAAAGAACTTTCAGAGCTGTGATTACCCACCCTTTGCTACATTTGTTCTAAACTCAAAGTTACTTTTTCCCGAATGTACTGATGGGAGCATGTGTCACAAATATTTGAGGGGGAATATAATCCAGCATATATGTCTATCTTGCAAAAGATACAGTGCTTTAGAATACGAAGACAAAATGAAAAATGGTCCTAATCCTTGTTTATATTCTACTAGAGAACTACAACATATGAGCACTCATTTAAAATAACATGTATGTTCATGTGATAGAGGTTTGTATGTTATTGCTCTCTAGAATACATAAATGTGCTATATATGTTTGAGTAACATATATCACACCTCCATAGAGCACATGTAGATACAAATATGTATGATACAAATATATGAATATGTGTATGTATGTGTGTATATTTCCTAAGGTGGCATTCGCTATAGACTCCCACAGTAATTCATGCTGATATACACAAGTATAATGTGCAGTATGTGTGTGGATATTCTATGGATATATACATATCATTTATACATTCACACATGTGTGCACTTATATATGATGTTCTATATTGTCATATACATACACATGCAGACATACATATGAACATAGCCACATATATATCAGTGTGTGTATATAGTATATGCACACATATATGAGTGTGTATATATAAATATATATAGCATATACATACATATATTTGTATATATCAGCATATATAGTACATATATGAGTATATATCAGTATATATAGTATATGCATCTATATAAGAGTATATATATATATATATGGTATACACATATGTGAGTATATATAGTATATACATATATATGAGTGTATATAACAGCATATATATAGCATATACACATATATTTGTATATATCAGCATGTATATAGTATATGCACATGTATCTGAGTATATATATAAGTATATAAAGCACATACAGACATGTGTGAATATATCTATATAGTAAAACACACATATGAGTATATATAATATAAACATATATCAGTATATGTCAGTATATATAGTATATACATATATGAGTATATGTATGAGTATATATAGTATGTGCATATGTGTGAGTATATGTGATATATACATATATGAGTGCATATATAACAACATATATAGTATATACATATATTTATATATATCAGCATGTATATACTATATGCACATATATCTGAGTGTATATATATCAGTATATATAAAGCACATACATACATGTGTGAATATATCTATATAGTAAAACACACACGAGTATATAATATATGCATATACATCAGTATATATAGTATATACAAATATATGAGTATATATATATGTGAGTATATATAGTATATACACATACATATGCACATATACACACCAGTGTGTGTGTGTGTATATCAGCATATATGTGTGTGTGTGTGTATATATCAGCATATATATATATATATTATACATATATATCAGTATATAGTATATGCACACACATATGAATATATATCAATGTGTGTACACACATATACATTTGTATACATAATATATATATTATATACATTATATATGATATATAGTATATATCAATGTATATATATATATATATATTATATGGCATATACACATATATTTGTAAATATATTAGTATATATAATATATACAAATTTATGAGTATGTATATCAGTATATATATTACATGCATGTATATTTGTATGTATATATCAGTATATATTACATGTATGTATATTTGTATATATATCAGTATATATAGTCTATACATGTATATGAGTATATATGAGTATACATAGTATATGCACACATATATGAGTATATATAGTATATACATATATCAAAACATATAGCATATACATGCATGAGTATATGCTCACATATATGTATATATGAGAATATACAGTACACATACATATATGAGTATATATACACATATATATACATATATGTATAGGCATATACATATATAGACACACAAATATATATCAGTATATATAGTATATGCACATATATATTTGTGTATGTATATCAGAATATAGATAGTATATATACATATAAGTATATGAGTGTGTATATAGATATCAGTATATAGTATATGAATATTTATGAGTATGTATCAGTATATATAGTGTTTACACATAAATTTGCATATATATCAGTATTTATATACACACATATGAGTTTATATCAGTGAATATATATATATAGTATATGTGTATATACCAGTATATATACAGTATATGCACATATAAACATACACATAAATGTATATATATATGTATATATAGAGTATATTCACATATATATAATAAATAGTATATATATCAGTATATAGTATATGCACATATATGCATATATGCCAGTGTGTATATATAGTATATACACATATATGAGTATATATGAGTATATACAGTATATGCACATATATATGATTACATACACAAGTATATAAAGTACATACACATATGAGTATATATCAGTATATATATACAGTATATGCACACATATATGAGCACACAAATATATATGTATACACACACACACACACACACACACACACATATATATATATATGAGAGAGACAGAGCAAGAGACAGAGGGAAATGGGGGGAACTTATAGCAGATTTTGACTCCTTACTCAAATGTAGACAGACAAGAAAAAATAGAATTGCCCCAAAGGTATCTTTTGTAAATAGATAGATTTTTAAAAATCAGATAGATATAGATATAGATATAGATATAGATATAGATATAGATATAGATATAGATATAGATATAGATATAGATATAGATATAGATATAGCAAGATCAGAAGTACAAATATATCCCCCTCCACCAGGGGTACATTCTCTTTTATGCCTGAGGAGAGTAGACACATTTTTAAAGTGATTGCTACAAAGCATTTGCCTCACCAGTTCACTTCTGAATATAGCAGAGACCTTGAAGAGGCTACTTGCTTACTTTCTAAAACCAGTTTCTTGTGTTGTCAATGTTGAGCCAGGTCAAGAAGATCACTCAGACCCTCCCTCATTCATTAAGTTTGAAAACTTTATCAAGGTCTCATCTCTGGACATGTTTGGTTCCTTCTTTACCTTTGGAGGCTCATAAGTTCAAAGTCTTATCCATTCCAACTCCAGTATTCCTTCACCTAAAGCTGGAAGAACTAGACATTAAAGAAAGTAAACACAAGAAGGAACATGGCTTCATTGTGCTCCCAAGTAGGAGGATATCGGTTACTGGCACTCTCCCCACCTGGAGGCTTACGGCAAACCTTAATTCCTCACTCAAATGCAGCCAGGCAGGAAAAAAAGGAATTATTCTTCTGGAAGTCTTTTGGATGCACTTCCAGTTTCTACTCGGTAGCCAATCATTAAAACAAAGCAGAAAGGGGAGGGTTAGCATCATTTAAGAAGAAAAGAATAAGGGGCAGCTAGGTGGTGTAGTGGATAAAGCACCAGCCCTGGAGTCAGGAGTACCTGGGTTCAAATCTGGTCTCAGATACTTAATAATTACCTAGCTGTGTGGCCTTGGGCAAGCTACTTAAGCCTATTTGCCTTGCAAAAACCTAAGAAAAAAGAAGAAGAATAAAAGAATATAGATATCAACTAATCATTTTACTGATGTGGAAACTGAGGTT